>NC_041382.1:121568539-121594543 GCF_002162155.2 Triticum dicoccoides
ATATACCCCGAAAACATCCAGGAGCATGACGAAACCCTATTTCCCCCGCCGCAACCTTCTGTACCCAAGATATCCCATCTTGGGGCCTTTTCCAGAGCTCCGGCGGAGGGTGAATCGATTATGGAGGGCTTCTACATCAACACCATAGCCTCTCCGATGATGTGTGAGTAGTTTACCATAGACCTTCGGGTCCATAGTTATTAGCTAGATGTCTCCTTCTCTCTCTTTGGATCTCAATACAAAGTTCTCCTCGATCTTCTTGGAGATCTATTTGATATAACTCTTTTTGCAGTGTGTTCGTCGAGATCCGATGAATTGTGGGTTTATGATCAATTTTATCTATGAACAATATTCGATTCTTCTCTAAAATCTTTTATGTATGATTAGTTATATTTGCAAGTCTCTTTGAATTATCAGTTTGGTTTGGCCTACTAGATTGATCTTTCTTGCAATGGGAGAAGTGCTTAGCTTTGGGTTCAATCTTCTGGTGTCCTTTCCCAGTGACAGCAGGGGCAGCAAGGCACGTATCGTATTGTTGCCATCGAGGATAAAAAGATGGGGTTTATATCATATTGCTTGAGTTTATCCCTCTACATCATGTCATCTTGCCTAATGCGTTACTCTGTTCTTATGAACTTAATACTCTAGATGCATGCCGGATAGCGGTCGATGTGTGGAGTAATAATAGTAGATGCAAAATCGTTTCGGTCTACTTGTCGCGGACGTGATGTCTATATACATGATAATGCCTAGATATTCTCATAATTATGCACTTTTCTATCAATTGCTCGACAGTAATTTGTTCACCCACCGTAATACTTATGCTATCTTGAGAGAAGCCACTAGTGAAAGCTATGGCCCCCAGGTCTATCTTTTATCATATAAGTTTCCAATCTATTTTATTTTGCAATCCTACTTTCTTATCTATATCATAAAAATACCAAAAAATATTTATCTTATTATTATCATCTCTATCAGACTCACTCTCGTAAGTTACCGTGAAGGGATTGAAAACCCCTTTATCGCGTTGGTTGCAAGGTTCTTATTTGTTTGTGTAGGTACGAGGGACTTCCGTGTAGTCTCCTACTGGATTGATACCTTGGTTCTCAAAAACTGAGGGAAATAGTTACGCTAGTTTGCTGCATCACCCTTTCCTCTTCAAGGGAAAACCAACGCAGTGCTCAAGAGGTAGCAGCCATCATCACCATGAAGGCCAAGGACCATAGGGAGAACCTCTCCCCATCCAGGGGGGAGGCCATGGAGGAAGAAGCACAAGGGGGGAGAACCTCTGCTCCTCTCTCTCGGTGGCATCAGAGTGCCATCGGGAGGGGAATCATCGTAGCAGTGATCGTCTTCATCAATATCACCATCATCCATCACCATCCTCATCTCTTTTACGCGGTCCACTCTCTCGCACCCTGCTGTAATCCCTACATGAACATGGTGCTTTATGCCACATATAATGATCCAATGATGTGTTGCCATCCTATGATGTTTTGACTAGATATCCTTTGTCTTTGGGTTGATTGACGATCTAGATTGGTATGAGTTGTATGTTTTATTTTGGTGTTGTCCTATTGTGCCCTCCGTGTCGCGCAAGCGTGAGGGATTCCCGCTGTAGGATGTTGCAATACGTTCATGATTCGCTTATAGTGGGTTGCTTGAGTGACAAAAGCATAAACCCGAGTAAGGGGGTTGTTGCGTATGGGATAAAGGGGACTTGATGCTTTAATGCTATGGTTGGGTTTTACCTTAATGATTTTTAGTAGTTGCGGATGCTTGCTAGAGTTCCAACCATAAGTGCATATGATCCAAGAAGAGTAAGTATGTTAGCTTATGCCTCTCCCTCATATGAAATTGCAATGACGACTACCGGTCTTGTTAACAATTGCCTAAGACAATTCCACACACCGATCCGCCAATATTCCACACATGCTATTTATAATATTTAGTAATATATTCTAACTTTATGATAATAGCACCTACTTTTATATTTTATCTCTCCGATACCATGCAAAGTTATCCTCTTCATACCCACAACGTAATTTTATTTCTCGTTTCTAGTTGGAAGCAAATGTTCGATATATGTAGAGTCGTATCAGTGGAAGATAGGACTTGAGAGAATATTATTCTTACCTTTAGCTCCTTGTGGGTTCAACACTCCATACTTATCACTTCCAAAATTGGGAATTGCTAGGATGATTCCCTGCACTTGGGGATTATCAAGCTCTTTTCTGGCGCCATTGCCGGGGAGTAATAGCGTGGGGTTGATATTCTCGTGTGTGTGCTTGTTTGCTTTCTTCACTAAGTAGATTTTGTTTTTACTTTTTTGTTTCTGTTTAGTTGTGGGTGAAACATACAAAAAAATTTAAAGAATTAAAATACAAAAAAATTACTTGCCTCTCATATCTAAAAAGTTTTTCAATAAGAGAAGTGATTGGAAGGTTATGCATTGGAGAAGTGAGGGTCGACTCTGAACACTTGTATATTCATGGAAGCTTCTCTGAAAATAATTATCCCCTTGTATATATCCATTGTATTATAAAAAATAATGTGCCAAGCCTTGGTTTTAGGATGATTAGATTGCTTGTTTACTTTGTGCAGTACAAAAACAGAAACTTTGGCTGTAGCACGTGAATTTACATTTTTTTACTGGAAAGTCAAAAAGGTCTGAAACTTTTTGCACATTACCTCTGTACAAAATTTCAAATTGTCATTTTTTTGAATTTCTGGAGTTACAAAAGTATACTAAACTTCCAGATTACTACAGACTGTCCTGTTTTTGATAGATTCTGTTTTCTACGTGTTGATCGCTTATTTTGATGAATCTATGGGTAGTATCGGGGGGTATGAACCATGGTGAAGTTGGAATATAGTATATAAAGTGGTAATATGAAATTGGAATGAATTTGCAATAGTACCTAAAGATAGTTATTTGCTTTAGTATACTAACGGATCTCACAAAGTTTTTGTTAAGTTTTTGTGGATGAAGTGTTTGAAGAACGAGGAGTTACCGATGTGAGAAGAATAAAGAGAGGCAAGAACTCAAGCTTGGGGATGCCCAAGGCACCCCAAGTAAATATTCCAAGGATACTGAAGCATCTAAGCTTGGGGATGCCCCGGTTGGCATCCCATCTTTCTTCTTCAACAATTATCGGTATACCTCGGTTTATGTTTTGTTCACATGATTTGTGTCCTTTGTGTTCTTGTTTTTCCTTTAAGAACCATGATAGTATGAGATAGACCTTCATTGATTTATAGAATGCTTCATGTCTTCACTTATATCTTTTAAGTATGATCTTATAGAATTGCTCTTTGTGCTTCACTTAAATCTTTTGAGTTTGGTTTTATAGAATGCTTCATGTGCTTCACTTATATATTTTGAGCTTGGATATTGGTTAGTCTATATTAATTGTAGAATTCTCCATGAACTTCACTTATATCTTTTGGAGTATGAATAATACTATAATCTAAAGTGGATTTGGAAGAGTGTCAACTTTAGTTAGTAATGATTCCACTATTTCGGAGGAGGTTCCCATTGATTATGAGAACAAAGTTGTTATCTATGATGATTATTGTGACGAAATGTATTCTGTAAGGAATAATATTAACCATGAAACTTGTCATCGTGATTTTAATTCTCAATCGGATTATGCATCACATGACAGTTACTTTGTTGAGTTTGCTCCCACTATTCTGAATGAGAAGAATTTTGCTTATGTGGAGACTAGTAAAATTTCTATGCTTGTAGATCAAGAACATAATGCTTTATGTAATGGTTATATTGTTGAACTCATTCATGATGCTAGTGAAAATTATTATGAGGGAGGAATACATGCTTGTAGGAATTGCAATAATATCACGTTTGCTCTCTATGTGCTTAAAGTTTTGAAGTTATACTTGTTTTTCCTTCCTATGCTAGTTGATTCTTGTTCCCATAAATTGTGTGCTCAAAAAATCCCTAGGCATAGGAAGTGGGTTAGGTTTAGACGTTCTAGTCATATTCTTCATGATGCTCTCTCTTTATGTTTCAATTCTTATCTTTTATGTGAGCATCATTGAAATCATCATACCTAGCTAAAAGGCATTAAAGAAAAGCGCTTGTTGGGAGACAACCCAATATTTACCCTTACTGTTGTTGTGTGTTATCATGATTAAGATACTGTATTAATCATGTATTATAGCTTTTTTTCAATAAAGTGCCAAGTAAGACCTTTGGGAAGACCTGGGTGAAAGTTAATGTGATCTTGCTGTAAAAAACAGAAACTTTGCGCTCACGAGATTAGCTGTCATTTTTTACAGAAGAGTGCGGTTGAGTTGATTATTTTTTCATAAGATTGATAGACAAATTCCTCACGTCCACCAATTTATTTCAGCATTTTTGGAGTAGAATAAGTATGGTTTTTTGTTCAAATCATTACAGACTGTTCTGTTTCTGACAGATTCTATTTTCATTGCATAGTCTGCTTGTTTTCTAGTTTCTATGGATTATATTTCTCAATATAAATTGTAGAAATGATATGGTACAGTAGGCATTGTGTGAGAACAATTATGAACCTTGTATTTGACAGTACCAAAGTGAATGGTTTACTCTTTATCATTCTAACCTATCTCACGAAGTTCCATTAAGTTTTGTGTGATTGAAGTTTTCAAGCTTTGGGTGAGATATCGATATGAGGAGAATAAGGAGTGGAAAGACCCTAATCTTGGGGATTCCCAAGGCACCCCAAGGTAATATTCAAGGAAGACTCAAGTGCCTAAGCTTGGGGATGCCTCGGAAGGCATCCCCTCTTTCGTCTTCAAAACTATCGGTATACCTTACTCGGAGCTATATTTTTATTCATCACATGATATGTGTTTTGCTTGGAGCGTATTTTCAATTTTACTTGATGTTTGAATAAAATCTTTGGATCTGAAATCTTGAATGAAAAAGAATCCTACCATGGCTATTTAATTATTTGACTACTCAGTATTCTTCACTTATATCTTTTTGGAGTAGTTTGTCATTTACTCACGTGCTTCACATATATCCTATGAGTAAATGGTTGAATGAGTTGAATATCATAAATCTGAATTTATATACGTTTCATATGCTTACAACATGGGGAGTAATGACTTCACACATAATAAGTATAGGTAGTAAACTTATTGGAAGTTAGCAAACGCAGAATTGGTCACTTGAACAATTCATGAAAGAATATTGAAGGAAGAGAGATTTCACATATAAATATACTATCTTGGACATCTTTTGCAATTGTGAGAACTCATTAAAATATAACATGCTAAAAGGTTGATGTTGGACAAGGAAGACAACTTAATGGGTTATGTTTTCCTATATCCGACGTTATATTGTCTTGGATCATCCAACATGTTGAGCTTGCCTTTCCCTCTCATGCTAGCCAAATTCTTTGCACCAAGTAGAGATACTACTTATGCTTCCAAACATTCCTTAAACCAGTTTTGCCATGAGAGTCCACCATACCTACCTATGGATTGAGTAAGATCCTTCAAGTTAGTTGTCATCGGTGTGTGCAATAAAAATTGCTCTCTAAATATGTATGATATATTAGTGCGAAGAAAATAAGTTTTATACAAACTTGTGATAGGGAGGAAATAAAAGCGACGGGCTGCATAATAAAGGTCTTTATCACAAGAGGCAATATAAAGTGACGTTCTTTTGCATTCAGATTTTGTGCATTCAACCATAAAAGCGCATGACAACCTCTGCTTCCCTTTGCGAAGGGCCTATCTTTTACTTTTACCTTCTACCCTTATATAAGAGTCTCGGTTATCATCACCTTTCCTTTTTACACTTTTTCCTTTGGCAAGCACTTTGTGTTGGAGCGATCCGGATATATATATATCCACTTGGATGTAGGTTTTCATAAATTATTATTGTTGACATTACCCTTGAGGTAAAATGTTGGGAGGCAAAACTATAAGCCCCTATCTTTCTTTGTGTCCGATTAAAACTTTGAACCCATTAATATCATATGAGTATTAGCAATTGTGAAAGATTAAATGATGGTTGAGTATGTGGAGTTTGCTGAATCAAAGCTCTTACATAGACTCTTCCCAAAAATAAGATGAATTGTAATTGTTTGATGACTAAGAGCACGGTTTGTTAGTTCTCAAGAAAGTTTATGATCTATACTTTAACATGTGAATAGCTTGTTAGTTGATCATGAGAAGTTTTATGAGTTAAGCTAATGTTATGATATATAATGATGCTACAAAAAGTGATTGGAACTATGATTGATCAAACTTATGCACTTGCTAGCATTCACACTTCATAAATTATTTCTTTCATCATTTACCTACTCGAGGACGAGCAGGAATTAAGCTTGGGGATGCTGATACGTCTCCAACGTATCTATAATTTATGAAGTATTCATGCCAAGTTTACAATAGTTTTATATGATTTTGGTATGATTTGATTAGAACTAACACGGACTGACGATGTTTTCAGCAGAACTACCATGGTGTTGTTTTTGTGCAGAAATAAAAGTTCTCGAAATGCGATGAAAATCAACGGAGAATTTTTCTAGAAAATATAAAAATACTGGAACAAAAATCTACCGAAGGGGAGTCCCGTGGGCCCCACGAGGGTGGGGGCGCACCCACCCCCCTGGGCGCGCCCCTGTGCCTCGTGGACTTCCCATGGGCCCCCCTGACTTGTTCTTGACGCCAACCTCTCCTATAAATGCCCAAACCTCCGAAAAATAACCTAGATCGGAAGTTCCACCGCCGCAAGCCTCTGTAGCCACAAGAAATCAATCTAGGCCCTCTCTGGCACCCTGCCGGAGGGGGCCATCATCACCGGAGGCTATGGAGGAGGATCCCAGAGGGGCCATCATCACCATGAAGGCCAAGCACCAGAGGAAGAACCTCTCCCCATCCAGGGGGGAGGCGATGGAGGAGGAAGCACAAGGGGGAGAACCTATCCTCCTCTCTCTCGGTGGCACGGGAGTGCCATCGGGAGGGGAATCATCGCCGCGGTGATCGTCTTCATCAACATCACCATCATCAATCACCATCCTCATCTCTTTTACACGGCCACTCTCCCGCACCCCGTTGTAATCCCTACTTGAACATGGTGCTTTATGCCACATATTATGATCCAATGATGTGTTGCCATCCTATGATGTTTTGAGTAGATATCCTTTGTCTTTGGGTTGATTGATGATCTTGCACTACAAAAAAAGACACATCCGTGACATTTTGGGCCGAACGAAATTTTTTTCTGTCATACATATGACACTTCTATGACGATAATTGTGACAAAACCCGGTATCATCATAGATGTGGTGGGCTCCTACTTCTATGACAAAATATCATGACAGAAAATGGGCTTTTCATCCTGGGCGGGCCGGAGACGCAACTGCATGACATTCTTTGGGCCGTCCATGACGGAAAAAACCGTGGTAGAAGCGAGGGGGAGGAAACTTTCGGAGGAGTTCCTTGTTACGGTGGGAGGTCGGCGGCCGAGCGATGCGCGGTTCTCTCGTACACGTACGCACGTGTGTGCGAGGCATTGGCTCTAACTGAACCCGAGCGAGGCGTTGGGCTCTAACTGAACCCGAGCGATTGCACTGCAGGCTACGTGTTACTGAACCCGAGCGATCGATCGATGGCTGTTAACTGAACCCGATCGAGCGATTCCTTCGCTACTGCTGCTAACTGAAGCCGATCGATGCTACCTCTGGATGAACAGTGAGCATTGCGGGGGGTTTGGATGAATAGTTCTCGGTGGGGGTGGATGAACAGGACCCCGTGGTGTTGCCTCTGGATGAACCGGACCCCGATCGATCGAGCCGGTTGGGGCTGGATGAACAGGACCCCATGGAGGGCTGGATGAATAGGACCACCCCGTGGAGGGCAGGGTGAACAGTAGACGGTGGAGGGCAGGATGAACAGTAGCCCGTGGAGGGGTGGTTGAATAGGAGCCCGTGGAGAGGGCTGGTTGAACAGTAGCCGGTGGAGTAGCGCGCGGTGGAGGCTGGATGAACAGGAGCCCGTGGATGAACAGTCGCAGGTGGAGGCTAGAGGAGGTCGACGGTGGATGAACAGTAGCTCGTGGAGGCTGGAGGGCGACGGTGGAGATGAACAGTATCTCGTGGAGTCCCGTTTTGCGGTAGGCCACAACCCTCCCGATGAACAGAACCCCCGTTTCGACCGTAGCAGTCCAACACATGTCTGTTTTGTCCGTTTTGCGGTACACCACACCCCTCCCGATAAACAGGACCCCCGTTTCGACCGTAGGTGGTCCGTTTCCTCCGTTTTGCGGTACGCCAGACCCCTCCCGATGAACAGGATCCAGTTTCGAACGTGGCCGGTCGAACACAAGGCCGTTTCCTCCGTTTTGCGGTACGCCAGGCCTCGTTTCCATCGCATGTTCCGTCCAAGCCATCCCGATGACCACGACGCATTCCGTTGCCTCCCGATGAACACGACGCACTCCGTTGCCTCCCCATGAATGTCACAGCCCTAGAATACCTGAGTGGAATAGTTGCATCTGCACTCATGCATCATGGCCAAAATTTCTGAAAGTTGAATTGAGGTTTGTTGAAACCCTCAGAAACCAGTTCAAAAATAATGAACATTTAATTCTCATCAAATGAGTCCAAGGAAATGTTCTTGTTACTCTGAGAAAATATTGGTAGGAGGTAAAATTCAAACCAATATTTTTGGAGTCACAGAAATATTTATTTTGGGCATTTGAATTAAATCATAATGTATTTGAATTGGCTTTATTTCTGTTATAAAAGAAATACATGCCCAATAATTTTGGAAATTATTGTGGGGCTCTAGAATAATATCTCTAGTCCATACAATAATTTACAGAAGCAAATAAATTGGTTTAGTACCCCTACTAAATCAAAACAAACAGATAAAAATAGAAAACAAAAATAAAAGGAGAGAGAGAGGTTACCTGTGCACCTCACCTGGGCCTTACCTGGCAGAAGTGGCCCGGCCCACCAGGGGCTCCCTGGTCTTCTTCCTCCTTTGACAGAAGGACAGCGCGCGCGTGGCCGCCGCGCGCGAGCACACGCCGGCCACCTCCTGCTTCCCTGCTTGCCGCTGGAGGCACCCGAGGGCGACATGCACCCCCCTGAAAACCTCTCACTCTCTCCCGACCTTTCCCACTCCTCTGCTCTCTCTCTCGCGCAGCCCGAGCTGAGCTCGTCGCCGCCGACGCTGTTCTCCACGGCCACCGTGCTCCCCTCACCTCCACGCGCTATCCACGGCCTCCGCCATCGTCCGACGCTCCGCCCCACCCTGGCCCCGAGCGCTGGGACGGCCTGCATCACTGGCTGCCTCGTCTTCTTCTTCCTCGGTCGCCGGAAGCCACACGCGCCGATTCGCCGCCTTCTCCGCCTCCCCGAGCTTGTCGTCTACCTCATCTGACCCACCATGAGCTCCTTCACGTTTTGCCCCTAACCCCGTGGCTTGCTGCTCGTCGTAGCCGTCGTTTCGTAGCTGGCCGTAGCACGCCGCCGCCTGAGCTCATCGTCGACGTAGCTCCGGTGACCATTAGGTCACCCCGACGCGCCTAACCTGCTCCCCGCATCGTGTAGCGCCCCGCTAGCCCATCGCCTCACTCGTTAGAACACCGCAGCGCTAACCCGCACCAGCCCCGAACTCTGGCAGCCGCTGCGGGTTCCACTCCGGCGAACTCCAGCCACCCCCGCACCTCCCGTTGATCTCCCTATATGTGCACGGGCACGGGCTATCCTCTGGTGCCCCTGGCACGTCAATCCGTCGCCTCTGGCGAGTTCCGAGCGAACTCCGCCGCGTTTGATGGTTGTCGCTGGCCAAACTCCGGCGTAACAACATGGACGTCATTAGTGCTAACCGCCGCCAGCTAAGCACCCCCTGATAGGCACTGACAATGGGCCCAACCACTAGTCAAACCACAGTCAGCACTAGGTTTGACCGGGATTAGTCCCTGTGTCACTGATGTGTGGACCCCGCACATCAGGTTTGACCAGGGTCAACCCAGTTGACCTCCTGACGTAGTGCTGTCATCATGCTGACGCAGTAAATGTTTTCTGGCATTTTTATAATCCAGGAAATTCCAGAAAATAGTTTAAACTTCTAAAAATCATAGAAATTCAACCGTAACTCCAAATGAAATAATTTATATATGAAAAATTATCCAAAACATATGAAGAATCTGTTTATGCCATGATCATGCATGTTTTAACAAGTTAACCTCACTGAATAGGACAAATGATGATTAGGGCAATTTATGAAATAACATTTGGAGTTGGAATTTGATCTCGTTTGAGTTCCACTTCAATTAAATTGACTAGATATTGCATTAGGTCAATTCAGTACCTTAATATGTCATATCATTCATTCGCTTGTGCATTGCATTAACTGAATGTTGTTTATGTTCCCTTGCCGGTAATTGTCCCCTCCCAGTAGACGTGTTTCGACGACGAGTTCGATGACACCGATGAAGAGTTATACTATCTTCAAAAGTGCCAGGCAAGCAAAACCCCATGTTCATTCTGATACAATCCCACTCTCTCGCTCCTGCTCTCTTTTACTGCATTAGGACAACAACGATTCAACTGTTACATGTTGCGGTAGTTGAACCCCTTTTCCTCTGCATGACCTATCATTGCCACAGTAAATAGATGAAACCCACTAGCATGAGTAGGAGTTGTTTGAGCCTTGATGTGCCTACTCATTCATGCTTGTTTGTCATGCCTGCTATTGCTTAGAGTTGTGTCACGTCTGATTCATCGGGGATGAATTGGAAAGTTGTGAACATGTCCTACTGTGTGTGAGCTAAGTGTGTTGAAGACAATTTGGTAAAGGTATCGATGAGAGGCCATGTAGGAGTACATGGTGGGTTGTTTCATTGGAACCGTCCTTAAGCACCGAGATCTGTATGTGTGATTTAAGAATAAGTTACTACCATACATTGGGCCCGAAACCAATGGACCCTCTCGGCTTCTTAATCACCCTAGTACTCTGTTCAGGAGTTGCAACTAGTTTCTGGTGTTTATAGGATATGTGTTGGCGGCCGTGCGTAGCGCTGACCCTAGGGGTGGGCTATGATGCGGTAGATACACCGTGGCCGGGCATGCTGAGCGCCCGTTTGGTGTCTCGGAACCCTGTACACATCGTTCGGGGCCGTATGTGGAAACCTCGGCCGGACTCCCTGCGGATGGAACCTGGATAGGCGATAAACCTAGACTAGAGAATTGAGTGTTTAGGTAGGCCATGGCCGACACCCTCGTTGGGCTTCCGCTTTAAGGTTGCCAAGTACATGTCGTGTATACGGCAGTAAGTGGTGAGAGCATGTGTGAAGAAGTACACCCCTGCAGGGTTAACATCATCTATTCGAATATCCGTGTCCGCGGTAAAGGACTGCTTGGTTGCCTGTACAGTTCATAGACAAGTGAAAGTGGATACTCTAAAACTCGCAAGATAAGTGTGAGTGCTACGGATGGCCTTCTAGTAGGGAGACGGGAGCGGATCCATAGTGGTGTATTGATATGGTGAATATGTGGACTCGTGTGCGCCATCTCAAAAGAGTTGCTTGCAGTCATAGTTCAGGTTAGCCACTGAGTCAAAGCTGGCTTGCTGCAGTTAAACTCCACTACCCCTTTGTTGATACCGATGTTGTAGTTAGTTCTAATGTAAGTCTTGCTTGGTACATTTGTACTCACATTTGCTTAATTTATGTTTTTCCAGAGGGACTTCAGTCTCGCTAGTAGTTCCACGTGGACTTCGACATTTAGCTTGTTACCTCAGCTACGAACTTGTGCCCTCAACAGGATGTGGTAGATAGTCAGGCTTCTCAGCCTTTTTCATTTGTAGATGTCAGTACTCAGACATGTTAAGCTTCCGCATGTGCTTTGTCTGGTATGCTCTGAATGTTGGGTCATGAGACCCATGTTTGTAATATCTAGCTCTTCGGAGCCTAATGAATAAATACTTGAGTCGTAGAGTTATGTTGTGATGCCATGTTGTATTTACACATATCAAGCATATTGTATGTATGATTGAAATGCTTGGTATGTGTGGGATCCGACAATCTAGTTGTTTATCCTTGGCAGCCTCCCTTATGGGGAAATGTTGTCTAGTGCTCCCATGAGCCATAGTAGTCCGCTACAGCCCGGTTCACCGGAGTCCTGCTAGCCCAGCACTACTGCTCAGGACACTTGACTGGCTGGCATGTGTTTCACTTCGTTCCTGTGTCTGTCCCTTCAGGGAAATGTCACGCGGTGACATCCGGAGTCCTGCCTAGCCTGCTACAGCCCGGGTTTCCGGAGTCCTGTTAGCCCAGTGCTACAGCCCGGATTCACACGCTGCTGACCGACATGCTCGATGTGATTCATGTATGCCTCTCCCCATAGGTTGGTGCCGCTTTGGGTTCACGACTAGCCATGTCGGCCCGGGTTCTCTGTCATATGGATGCTAGCGACACTATCATATACGTGAGCCAAAAGGCGCAAACGGTCCCGGGCCATGGTAAGGCGACACCCATGGGAATACCATGCGTGAGGCCACAAAGTGATATGAGGTGTTACCGGCTAGATCGGTGTGACTTGGAATCGGGGTCCTGACAGCTTTTGTATCAGAGCCTGACTGCCTGTAGGATTACCAAGCCAAGCTAGTCGAAGTTGAGTCTAGAAATGCTTTAGTTATATAAGGGAATTGATTGTGGATGGGAACGTAAGGCTCTTTTTACTCCTTTACCTTATGCCTTCTGCTCTGAGTCAACCTCTTCTTTTCTACGGGGGTTAAGAACTAGGCTTCTCTTCTATCTCTCAGGATGACGTGTTACTAAACCGTAGTTGCCTAGGATTGTTGAGTTCAAGCCTCAGTTCAGTTCCTACTACTTCCATATGTCATAGCTGGCCTCGGAACTTTGATATTGTGATGTTGAGTGGTTATGCCACCATTTTGCAGGATGTCTCAAATCATTTTGAGCATTTACAGCTGTTATGCTGTTCGAGTCATCCTAGGTTTCTACATAGTCTGATGCATTTGCAAATCCATTCCTTCCGTTCCCGATGTCCCTTTGGGCCAGATTAACCACACTAACCGGTGCGTTGAGGTACCACTGCCTCAGTATTTATGTTGGAGCTATTATTATGACCCTAGTTATCTTAGAGAACCTCTCAGTAATCTAGCAATGCTTTGTATCCCAGTGTGATGATTCTGGCCATCATTCTCGAAAGCATCTCGTGGTGCCATTTAGTAGTAGGTATTCTACTCCTGGGTTCTTGACCCAAGATTCACTCTACTTACCTCGTGTTGATAGTGTTTGGTAGTTCCTTTAGGATATTAGTAACCTTTGCGATAGTCCTCGAGGTCCATGGTACATCGTTCTTCCAACTACCATGAACTACTTATGGCAGAAGTTCCTCGTTGAACCGAAAGATCACAACTAGAGTGCTCTTGGCGAGTTCTCGATTTTGTGTTGTTAATCTGCCAGTCCTTCCTTTTCTGCATGGGTTTAATCCGGAAGAAACATGTTGAACTTGGTTCGACATGCTAATCCATGAATCGACAACTCAAAAAAAATCAGATGTTCTTTGAGTTGTCCCCTTTCAGTTATATTCCGACCTTCATCTATCAATTGATAGTCAGTAATAGTTGTGCATTCGTGTTCATCGATGCCTATTATTCTTGTGGTCCGTCGAGCCGTTCTATTTCAGAATGACTAGGAGAAACAAACTCCAGTACCTCATCCATATCTAAGATTGGGTCAAAGCAGTTGTATTCCGCAGATCAAAATGCCAATCCAGCTTTTGATTCTGTTCTACCCTGAAGTATTACCCTCTTTATGTCAGGATTGTCATGAGAATTGCACCATCTCTCATGAATTCTTTATGCAGTGATACTTCTTGCCATCATGTTTCATTCCTCGGTGTCGTGTTGTCGCAACTGGAATGCCGACAAAGGAATCATGGTGTGTGAAATCAATACTCCTAGCAACTGTATTACTTGGTAGTTAATGGACATTAATATCATTCTTAGCGTGTTGGTTATCAAATCACTATACTAGGATTGGTTGTGCTACCTTGTCCTCATTTCTGGTACACTCTTCGATCAAGAGTTAGGATTGTATCAATCCCTTTCTTATTTAGCTATATCATCTTGCCCTCAAAAGCAAGATTGTTCTCGAGCTTAGAGACATATCAGTGGTTCGTGATGTTCCGAATATCCTCTCGGAAGTATTACCAGGTTGTTCCCTGACCGCTATGTTGAGTTCGTGATCATGTTGGTTTTTCACTGAACCAGCCATCCTCCAAGAATCTGTGTTGGATATCCCTGAGCTTGTTGGTTGAGCCAGACAACAACTTGGAGAGTTGGAAGATGAAAGCTTGTTCCGCTTAGCTCATCTCCAAAGGGATATCTTTGTGTTTGTGTGTGTTGAAGAAAGATGATATCTTCATCAACTGGTCCTCGTATCAGTTGTTGGATCTATTGTCTTGTCCAAACTTTGATTTGAGTATGGGCTATCAACAAATCAAATCAGAACCAACGATATTTGTAATGTTGTCTTACTCGTGGTTGATCCCTCAAGCATACACCGTTACATCCTTTGGTCTGGCCAATGCTATCACCGTGTTCACACGATGGTGGAAGTACGGTGATATGGAAATTGTGATGAGTTATTGTTGAGCCCATCAGCAGCATCTTGTCTCCCCCATGATCCGTGTTAAACATTAAGCTAGTGTTGGAAACTTTGTAACAATGCCTTCATGTTCCGTTCATGAAGCATATGTTTGGATGGAAGTAGTGACTTCCTCTAATTCATGTACATCTGATGCAAGTTACCGCTGTGGATTCGAGAAAGTCAATGTTGCTTCCTTTGGAATCATCCCAAATCGGTCATGCATATGTGCGAAGTATTCTGTGGTTCGGAGACTTGCAACCTTCGTCATATATGTGTCCCTAGCACACCAAGCCACTGATTGATTTGTTCAAGGAAAAGGAGTTGTTGTGCAAATCCTAGGTCATGCACAAGACTTCGTTACCCTACATGATGGTTCCCCACCTGAACTCGGTAGTGTTTTATCATAAAACTATTATGTGGTCATGCTTGTCTAGGACAGCGTGCTCACATGTGTTTAGTAGAACCGGCTCATGTTTTGGAGCTTGCTATCTTAGTTCATTCCTTGAGAATCTCGCAACGCCATCTCGTCGAATTGTGTTGCAAATTTTCTTCTAGACTCGGTGAATCTGGAATATCCTGTTATCAACCAGATCAGAATCTTAGGCAGATATGATGGTTGGAACGTCTTCCAAGAGCTATATTATTGGTCCCTTTCTAACCCGGTAAAGTGGATGTCATGACTGACACACCCAGACGGAAGACCTATTATTGTAGTATCTTGATTGAAGAAGTTGGCCACCTCCCCATAAGGATTTTGTAGGGTTTACTCCAATAGTTGTTCCTTATGGATTTTTGTGCTCCCGAAGTCCGACCTTTTACTTGATGTCCTAGGTACCAAACCATTTTAATAAATGGGTTGCACTAGCACATCAAGGAGAACATTAGAAGCGGAGTGCTAAATGTCTCTCGGTCGATTATCCAGATTTTGTCCCCTTGGCCTCGCTAAGGTGAAATCTGAGAAAGTGTTATCTTCGTTTGCATCTGCATCCTCCACCAATATCCATCATGGTGGTATGTTGTGTTGCCAGGATCCTTGTCACGGATATTGGTAAAACCTTGATGAATATGGAAATGCTCAAGTTCTTGAGAGCACGTGCAAGCACTAGAATTTATCGTCGGCATTAATTGGGATCCGCTCTTGGTTTCTTCGATGATGCCATAACTTTTCTAACGATGGAATCACTCTCTTTTGTTGAGTTCTCCCAGTTACTAGAACCATTCCCAGCATTAGAATTTTGTTCCTAGCTTGCACCCCCATTGTTCCTTTCAACCATGGACTACACTCCTCGGTAATTTCTGGTCAGATCATCTTCAGAAGTGGTCCTACCATGGGTCCCAACCATTTCCGATGATAAGCAAAAAATTCATCCATTGGGTTGTCTTCAACAAGGTAGTCCACATCATCCATCCTAGTTCGAGTATGCCATTCTTCCGAACTCCCTCAAACGATCAATTGTGATTTTCCTTAGGCTGGTGTAAAGAGTTTCAATGATCTAGATATCAAAAGTAATTCCTTTTGCCACTTAAGGGAATAATCCTACGAGTCACCTCCCCCGACGTGTCCCATAATGGGATCATGGCAGTTTCTCCTTGCTACTTTGAAACCCTCGTCAATTGTTTCTTCCATCCTTTTTAAGGTGTGTTTTGTGTCTCATCTCAAGAGATGTTCAACGTCTCATTCCGTGAGTTGATCGTGAGTTGCTCGGTCTTTAAGAAGATCGATTCCTATAGAGTTATCTTGCTCTTTGTCCTCGTGTTGGGTGGAGATCCCGCAAGCAAATATGCCAAGATCAATATGATGCAAGGAGTCGACATCTTTAAGAAGGGCAGTTGGATCAAGAAGATCATGTTAGCTTGTGTCCCTCTGTCTTCTTACCTCACGATTTGAATCTCGGGACGAGATTCTTGTTTAGTAGGGGTGAGTGTCACAGCCCTAGAATAACTGAGTGCAATAGTTGCATCTGCACTCATGCATCATGGCCAAAATTTTAGAAAGTTGAATTGAGGTTTGTTGAAACCCTCATAAATCAGTTCAAAAATAATCAACATTTAATTCTCATCAAATGAGTCCAAGGAAATGTTCCTGTTACTCTAAGAAAATATTGGTAGGAGGTAAAATTCAAACCAATAGTTTTGGAGTCACAGAAATATTTATTTTGGGCATTTGAATTAAATCATAATGTATTTGAATTGGCTTTATTTCTGTTATAAAAGAAATACATGCCCAATAATTGTGGATATTATTGTGGGGATCTAGAATAATATCTCTAGTCCATACAATAATTTACAGAAGCAAATAAATTGGTTTAGTACCCCTACTAAATCAAAACAAACAGACAGAAAATAGAAAACAGAAATAAAAGGAGAGAGAGAGAGAGGTTACCTGTGCACCTCACCTGGGCCTTACCTGGCAGAAGTGGCCCGGCCCACCAGGGGCTCCCCGGTCTTCTTGCTCCTTTGACAGAAGGACAGCGCGCGCGTGGCCGCCACGCGCCAGCACACGCCGGCCACCTCCTGCTTCCCTGCTCGCCGCTGGAGGCACCCGAGGGCGACACAGACCCCCTTGAAAACCTCTCACTCTCTCCCGACCTTTCCCCCTCCTCTGCTCTCTCTCCCGTGCAGCCCGAGCGGAGCTCGTCGCCGCCGACGCCGTTTGCCACGTCCACCGTGCTCCCCTCGCCTCCCCGCGCTGTCCATGGCCTCTGGCATCGTCTGACACTCTGCCCCACCCTGGTCCCGAGCATTGGGACGGCCTGCATCACCGGATGCCTCGTCTTCTTCCTCCTCGGTTGCCGGAAGCCACACGCGCTGATTCGCCACCGTCTCCGCCTCCCCAAGCTCGTCGTCTACCTCATACGACCCACCGTGAGCTTCTTCATGTTTTGCCCCTAACCTCGTGGCTTGCCGCTCGCCGTAGCGTCGTTTCGTAGCTGGCCGTAGCACGCCGCCGCATGAGCTCGTCGTCGGCGTGGCTCCGGTGACCATTAGGTCACCCCGGCGCGCCTAACCTGATCCCCGCATTGCGTAGCGCCCTGCTAGCCCATCTCCTCGCTCGTTAGCACACCGCAGCGCTAACCTGCACCAGCCCCGAACTCCGGCAGCCGCTGCGGGTTCCCCTCCAGCGAACTCCGGCCACCCCCGCACCTCCTGTTGGTCTCCCTAGATGCACGTCGATCCGTTGCCTCTGGCGAGTTCCGAGCAAACTCCGCCGCGTTCGATGGTCGTCGCCGGCCAAACTCCGGCGTAACGACGTGGACGTCATTAGTGCTAACCGCCGCCAGCTAAGCACCCCTGATAGGCACTGACAGTGGGCCCAACCACTGGTCAAACCCCAGTCAGCGCTAGGTTTTACCGGGATTAGTCCATGTGTCACTAACGTGTGGACCCCGCACGTCAGGTTTGACCTGGGTCAACCCAGTTGACCTGCTGACGCAGTGTTGTCATCATGCTGACACAGTAAATGTTTTCTGGCGTTTTTATAATCCAGGAAATTCCATAAAACAGTTTAAACTTCTAAAAATCATAGAAATTGAACCGTAACTCCAAATGAAATAATTTATATATGAAAAATTATTATAAAAATATGAAGAATTTGTTTATGCCATGATCATGCATGTTTGAACAAGTTAACCTCAATGAATAGGACAAATGATGATTAGGGCAATTTATGAAATAACATTTGGAGTTGGAATTTGATCTTGTTTGAGTTCCACTTCAATTAAATTGGCTAGATATTGCATTAGGTCAATTCAGTACCTTAATATGTCATATCATTCATTCGCTTGTGCATTGCATTAATTGAATGTTGTTTATGTTCCCTTGCCGGTAATTGTCCCCTCTCAGTAGACGTGTTTCCACAACGAGTTCGATGACACCGATGAAGAGTTATACTATCTTCAGAAGTGACAGGCAAGCAAAACCCCTTGTTCATTCCGGTACAATCCCACTCTCTCGCTCCTGCTCTCTTTTACTGCATTAGGACAACAACGATTCAACTGTTACATGTTGCGGTAGTTGAACCCCTTTTCCTCTGCATGACCTGTCATTGCCACAGTAAATAGATGAAACCCACTAGCATGAGTAGGAGTTGTTTGAGCCCTGATGTGCCTACTCATTCATGCTTGTTTGTCATGCCTGCTATTGCTTAGAGTTGTGTCACGTCTGATTCATCGGGGATGAATTGGAAAGTTGTGAACATGTCCAACTGTGTGTGAGCTAAGTGTGTTGAAGACGATTTGGTAAAGGTATCGATGAGAGGCCATGTAGGAGTACATGGTGGGTTGTTTCATTGGAACCATCCTTAAGCACCGAGATCTTTATGTGTGATTTAAGAATCAGTTACTACCATACATTAGGCCCAAAACCAATGGACCCTCTCGGCTTCTTAATCACCCTAGTACTCTATCCAGGAGTTGCAACTAGTTTCTGGTGTTTATTGGATATGTGTTGGCGGCCGTGCGTAGCGCTGACCCTAGGGGTGGGCTATGATGCGGTAGATACACCATGGCCGGGCATGCCGGGCGCCCGTTTGGTGTCTCGAAACCCTGTACACATTGTCCGGGGCCGTATGTGGAAACCTCGGCCGGACTCCCTGTGGATGGAACCTAGATAGGCGATAAACCTGGACTAGAGACTTGAGTGTTTAGGTAGGCCGTGGCAGACACCCTCCTTGGGCTTCCGCTTTAAGGTTGCTGAGTACATGTCATGTATACGACGGTAAGTGGTGAGAGCGTGTGTGAAGAAGTACACCCATGCAGGGTTAACATCATCTATTCGAATAGCCATGTCCGCGGTAATGGACTGCTTGGTTGCCTGTACAGTTCATAGACAAGTGAAAGTGGATACTCTAAAACTCGCAAGAGAAGTGTGAGTGTTATGGATGTCCTTCTCGTAGGGAGACGGGAGCGGATCCATAGTGGTGTATTGATATGGTGAATATGTGGACTCGTGTGCACCACCTCAAAAGAGTTGCTTGCAGTCGTAGTTCAGGTTAGCCAGTGAGTCAAAGCTGGCTTGCTGTAGTTAAACTCCACTACCCCTTTGTTGATACCGATGCATATGTAGTTAGTTCTGATGTAAGTCTTGCTGGGTACATTTGTACTCACGTTTGCTTAATTTATGTTTTTGTAGAGGGACTTCAGTCTCGCTAGTAGTTCCACGTGGACTTCGACATTTAGCTTGTTACCTCAGCTACGATCTTGTGCCCTCGGCAGGATCTGGTAGATAGTCAGGCTTCTCAGCCTTTTTCATTTGTAGATGTCAGTACTCAGACATGTTAAGCTTCCGCATGTGCTTTGTCTGGTATGCTCTGAATGTTGGGTCATGAGACCCATGTTTGTAATATCAAGCTCTTCGGATCCTAATGAATAAATACTTGAGTCGTAGAGTTATGTTGTGATGCCATGTTGTATTTACACATATCGAGCATATTGTGTGTATGATTGAAATGCTTGGTATGTGTGGGATCCGACAATCTAGTTGTTTATCCTTGGCAGCCTCTCTTATGGGGAAATGTAGTCTAGTGCTCCCATGAGCCATAGTAGTCCGCTACAGCCCGGTTCACCGGAGTCCTGCTAGCCCAGCACTACTGCTCAGGACACTTGACTGGCTGGCATGTGTTTCACTTCGTTCCTGTGTGTGTCCCTTCGGGGAAATGTCACATGGTGACATCAGGCGTCCTGCCTAGCCTGTTACAGCCCAGGTTTTCGGAGTCCTGTTAGCCTAGTGCTACAGACCGGATTCACACGCTGCTGACCGACATGCTCGATGTGATTCATGTATGCCTGTCCCCATAGGTTGGTGCCGCTTTGGGTTCACGACTAGCCATGTCGGCCCGGGTTCTCTGTCATATGGATGCTAGCGACACTATCATATACGTGAGCCAAAAGGCGCAAACGGTCCCGGGCCATGGTAAGGAGACACCCGTGGGAATAGCGTGCGTGAGGCCGCAAAGTGATATGAGGTGTTACCGGCTAGATCGATGTGACTTGGAATCGGGGTCCTGACAATGAACATGACGCATTCCGTTGCCTCCCCATGAACACGGCGACGATGCTATTTCTCCGTTCCGACCCAGCCATGTACACGAGCCCTGGCCGTACGTATGCGCGAGTAGGCGTTCGAGACCCCGCCCGTATGTACACATACGTGGCTGTATTTTCTTTCTTGCACCCTGGCCGCCTCTACTACGACAAGTGCGTGCCTCTACATCCACCAGTATATATGTACGTACACGTTCGCGACCAGAATGACAACACTACGTACGCTTCGACCAGGTGGGTCCCGACTGGCAGGCACTTCCTTGCGTGCGAAGATGTACCTGGTGGGTCACAGCAGTCAGGGGGCGAAATACGGTGGCCGTCCGGTGGGTCCCCGCTGTCAGGTGGAGGAATAATTATTTTGCACGTAATAAGGAGGCGCTTCCTTGCTGCGCCCGTGGACCTAGCTGTCGGCCTCTCCACGTACAGTCCACGTCCGATGGAAGCCGTTCCTTGACCAGGTTGACCACGCCGCGCCGAGAGCACCAGGGCGGTGGACGACGGCGAGGCCTAGGAAGGGGACGACGCGGAGCCGGGGAAGACGCGGCAGTGGATGCCCACGCGTAGAGGAGTACGAGGATTCACTGGTTCGCTGCGGTGTGAGGCTGCCGTCGCCGCAGAATAATAGGGGGTGTGGGTGAGTAGAGGGATGGCCTGGCCAGCGGTGGGAGTAGTAGGGGGCGGTGAGGCCTCCGCCGCATCGCAGCCGGGCATGGGAGGCAGGAGCACGAGGCACGACCGGCGCTGGTTTGGGCGGCTGGAGCAAGAAGACCAGAGGTTGAAGAAGCACTACGGCCGTTGGATGGACATCGTACGGTCACTGGAGCTAGAATCGTGCATATTGACTAAGTTGATAAAGCCCTCCGTCCCTGTCAACTTAGTAGGCCCACAAGTCAGCTTGCCACTATACTGGGTCCAAGCTAACAGGGGGACTATTTATTTTTTTGTGCGTAATAAGAAGGCACTTGCTTGCGTGCGAAGATATAGCTGGTGGGTCCGAGCTGTCAGCGGCGGTAACGTTTTTTTCGCGAAATACAGAGGCCCTTTCGATGGGTCCCTGATGTCAGGTGGAGGAATCATTATTTTGCGCGTAATAAGGAGGCATTTCCTTGCGTGCGGCCGTGGACCCAGCTGTCGGCCTCTCCACGTAAAGTCCACTTCAGATGCATGTCGGTCGTTGACCACGTTGACCAGGCCGCACCGAGAGCACCAGCGCGGTGGACGACGGTGAGGCCTAGGAAGGGAACGACACGGAGGCAGGGAAGACTCGGCAGTTGTTTCCCACGCGGAGGGGAGTACGACTGTACGAGGGTTTACTGGTTCATCTGCCGTCGCCGGAGAATAACAGCAGGTGTGGGTGAGTGGAGGGATGGCTAGGCCAGCGATGGGAGTACGGTGGGGCGGTGAGGCCTGCGCAGCAGCAGAGCCGGCCATGGGGAGGAGGGAGTAGGCAGTCCCGCTGACGCCTGTTTGAGTGGCTGGAGCAGGAAGAGCAGAGATTGAAGAAGCACGACGGCCGTTGGATGGCCATCCAACAGTCACTGCTTGTGCGTCAACCTTTTTTTAGGAAAGCCTCAAATCTGTGGAAAACAACATACAACCCATCTCCCATTATTTCTAATAATTTACAGCCCATTTGCTAATTATTAAGTTTTTTGGAGCCCATATTCTTTTTGTTAGCATTACAGCCCATATTGTGGCCACAGTTAAAAAATTATACGAAATTTTGCATATTTCGGTGCGGTCCGAACTGTTTTTAATCCCGAAATTTTGACTCACATTCAAACTGATTTTAAAAATAAATGTATATCAATATAAAATCCAACAAATTCTCCACGCATAAAAATTAATGTAATTTCAAATCTCAAAATGAAAAAAAGATATTTGAAACTAATTGTCGGTTTGATGTGTTTTAAAAATGTACAGCCCATTTCTCATTACTGATGGGCCATTTTCTCGGCCAGCCGAATGAAAGCTCTCCTCGTCTTGAAAGATTTGCAGCCCAATAGTCCTGACAAAGCGACTTACTTGGCAAATCACAAAAAAACTGGGCTGTGGCCGTGGACCCAGCTGTCAGCCTCTCCACGTACATTACTCTTCTGATGGAATGTCGTTGACCATGTTGACCACACCACGCCGAGAGCAATAAGGCGGTGGACGACGGCGAGTCCTATGACGGGGATGACGCGCAGCCGGGGAAGACGCGGCAGTGGATGCCCACGCGGAAAGGAGTACGAGGGTTCACTGGTTCGGCTGCGGTGTGAGGCTGCCACCGCCGCAGGGCCTGGCTAGCGGTGGGAGTAGTAGGGGGCGATGAGGCCTCATCGACAGCACAGCCGGCCACTGGAGGCAGGAGCAGGCGGTCTCCTCGGTGCTGGTTTGGGCGGCTGGTGCAAGAAGAGCAGCGATTGAAGAAGCAGTAGGACTGGTTGATTCAAATCCAATGGTTACTGGTGCTAGAATCATTTGTTGACTAAGTTGACAAGCCCAGCATACGCGTCAACTTAGTAGGCCCACAGGTCAGCCTCCCAACCGGTGCACCCCAGATGTCAGTGGGAGGAATCTTTTTTTCGCGTAATAAGGAGGCAGTTGATTGCGTGCGGCCAGGCCAGCGGAGGGAGTAGGGTGGGCCGGGGAAGCCTGCGCGGCATCACAACGGGCCACAAGAGGAGGGAGCAGGCAGTCCCGCCGGCGCTAGTTTAGGCGGCTGGAGCAGGAAGATCAGAGTTTGAAGAAGCATGTCGGCCGTTGGATGGACATCCAACACTAACTGCTGCTAGAATCATGTGTTCACTGACAAAGCCTTGCGTAAACAAGTCAGCCTCGAAATCTATGGCGTGTACAGCCCATTTGCTATTATTTTTATAACTTTTACTCATTTTCTAATTCATATGGAATTTATTGCAGCCCATTTTCCATTTTTAGAATTGCTGGCCATTTTCTGGTCAGTACCAGGGTCAAAAAATTAACTAAATATGTGGGAAATTTTGAAAATTCGCAAATATTTGTTGGGGAATGAAATATTCTTAATCCAAAAATTAATAGCCATACTAAAACAAATTTAAAAATAAATTAGTACTATGTCATGTTAAATCCAATGAAATACGTATAAGATATCAGTGAAGAACAAAAACAAAAAAGAAACATATATCCCATTTGCTATAAATTTTTTGGAATTTTCAACCCCTTTTGATATTACTTTTAACAGACATTGACCATACTCTTAAGCCAGGCCGGAATGCATCCCTCCTCGTCTTGAAAGATTTGCAGCCCAGTAATTCGGAGAAAACAAATAGGCCTAGCTTGGGTATTCTTCAAAAAGAAATACTGGGCTACCTATTTTCCCAAAGAACTGGTGCATCAGCATTTAGCTTTATTTATTTATTTATTTACTTATTTATGTTTAGGGGACCATGAGCATGTACCTGGGCCGGATTCATGTGAGAGCCTCCCTTCCAGTTAATTATGGGCTTCTCTATTGGGCCTTCATCAGTGGGCTGCATGTTATCAACAAGTGGAAAATGTGTTCCGAGTTTCAAAAGAAAATGTGTTCCGTACGATAAATAGTATGCGCTACGTACGGTACGGGGCACTAAAGGATCGAACCGTGCAACGACTTCCAAAACATTGTGTTTGTCGTTCTAACAACACATTTATTCAACCAACAGACGAAATATACTACTGATTGTACATTGAAAACAGCAGCATCAGCAACCAGGGCTGGGGGTGCAACAGAAGCAGTAAGCAGGCCAGAAGAGTGAAGACGCAGCTCTCTCTTCTAAACCAAACATCAGCCATCATTACAAAAGGGCTACCAAAAAAGAACAAGTGTATGCATCAAACTAAATAAAGATCCTAGTACACCAGGTGTACGCATCTAACTAACTGGCTCAGTTAGACGTTACTATTTATTATTTTTTCGAAACGGAGGCAAAAGAATTGCCTCGTCAATTAATTAAGAAGAAGAGAATTGCCTGGTTAATCTACGGAAAACCAGGCTAAAACCAAAGACGTTACTATTTATTAAGCTGCAGTGGAGTCGCAGATGGAGAGGATTGGGAAACTTCACTGGTTCGAGTGCGCGGCAGCACAGCCGCGGTGCCGCCCACGGGAGACAGGAGCAAGAACAGAGGTTGAAGAAGGAGCACAGCTGTTGGATTAACATCCAATGGTCCAGCTGCTAGAATCATTTGTTGATTAAGTTGACAAAGCCGTGCGTACACGTCCGCTTAGTAGGCCCACAAGTCAGTCACCAAATCTGACGGGTCCCAGCTGTCAACGGGATGAATAATTTTTTCGCAAAACAAGGACGCACTTCCTTCCGTCCGAAGATACAGCCGGTGGGTCCCAGCTGTCAGGTGGAGGAAACATTTTTTTTCAGCTTAATAAGGAGGAACTTTCCTTGCGTGCGACTATGGACCTCGTGGGTCCCAGCCATCAGGCTCTCCACGTAAAGTCCTCTTCCGATGACTCTCGTTTGTTGACCATGCCGCACCGAACGCAGCGAGGCGGTGGAAAATGGTGAGGCCGCGGACGGGAACGACTCAGAGATGGGAAAACGCGACAGTGGAGTCGCAGATTGAGAGGAGGAGAAGGGTTATGACTGGTTCTGTTGCAGCGTGGGGCTGTAGTCTATGGAGAATAACAGGAGGTGTCGAGGGGTGGAGGGATAGCCTGACTGGCGGTGGGGTAGCGCTTCGCAGTGATGCGTGCTAAGCAGAGCCGCTAGCCGCCGGAGGCCGAACCAGGCGGTCCCGGCGACGCTGGAGGAAGAAGACAAGATATTTAAGGTGCATGCCGGCCGTTGGATATAAATCCAATGGCTGTGGATGACACAATCATTTGTTGACCAAGTTGACAACGCCCTTCGTAGGCTTCGACCTATTGGCCCACATGTCAGCCTGCAAAAATGTGGCATATATTTAGCCCATGTTTTCTAGAATGTACAGTCCATTTGCTGGGCTGGGTGAACAAATAATTTCACATCAATCAGGCCCATTTATATTTTCTAAGAAATCCCAGCCCATTTGCACTTCCTTGAAATACATGTATTAGGTGGGCTCATCATATATACTCCCTCCGTCCGGAAATACTTGTCATCGAAATGGATAAAAGGGATGTATCTAGATGTATTTTAGTTTTAGATACATCCCTTTTTGTCCATTTTGATGACAAGTATTTTCGGACGGAGGGAGTATAATGTTATGTTAGAAGGAGCAATTAATATCAAAGAATAAACCGGAGAGGCACATTATATATATATATATATATATATATATATATATATATATATATATAATTAAGAAATTAGCGAGT
>NC_041382.1:121594908-121607323 GCF_002162155.2 Triticum dicoccoides
TATTAAATTGGTCCTTAAAATCTTCGCAAGCTTTTGTACGCAATCACCAGGATTTTCCTTGCCTGTGAGTCAAAAACAACCAGGATTTTCCTTGCCAACTTCCGTTAAACATTTACTTTTATAAGTTGGGATGTTTTTATAATGTATATATAAGTCTCTATAAAATATACGATAATAGTAATAATATAAATATATATAATGTGGTTAGAAGGGAAAACATAAATTGGACACGGCATTACTTTTATAAGAGACCTGCATTTTATACCCCACAATAGGCATACTAACAAGTTCACACACAAATACAACAGAAAAGGTAAACATTCATATCAAACTCAGGTTCATAGGACACGTTCATATCCATAGCCAACATTCACAATCAACAACTCAAAAGATTCATATATACACAAGCTCAGCATATCTATGCATCCAAATGATTGATAGATCACACGACAATATTCATACATAATTTACAAAAAGATTCAGATATACACATGTTTAGTATCTTTATGCATCCAAATGATTGAGATCACAACCAATATGATCCATGGACGAACTTTAATTACCTAGGGTACAGACTAGTAAATGGTGTTCAATCGGAGGTACTTCTTGCTAAAATTAGTTCTTGTACGAGTAAACTTTCGAGTACATAAGAGGCAGCACAGACAATCTGAACTTTGCTTCTAGGTTTATCCTCAAATAGTGGCCTCGTGCCGAGGGAGGTTTGAGCAACTTGGCCACTACTTTCATCCAACCAGTTTACTGGGTTATCTTGGTCATGTATCTCGCCAAAATTCTACATTGAAGACGAGAAAGGAGGCGGTTGAGAAAATGAACCACCCAAATTTTTTGTGCAGTTCAACTGAAATGGAGCATCATTGGCATGCAGACTGATTAAGTGCCAGATGAATATACGCGTCAACCAACTTGTCTAGAATCTTTAGACTCCATGCCATATAGTTCGCTACCATATGTGCCGATAACCAAAAGGCACAAGTTGGGACCAAAGACTGGACTGCGTTTTTCTGGGCTATGCACCAAGCAATATTTTTGGCGTTCACTCTCCTAACACTTGGAGTTTGACAATTGGTTGACGCCGGTTGATACTTGAATGAATATACGCACTTCTTGTCAACATCGATGTTTTTCTGAGTGAACTTTGGAGTGCATAGCAGCAGCATAAGTACCTGTCCATCTGATCATTTTGTGCAGTTCTACTGAAATCACCCGATGTAATGATTTGCCTGCGAGTTCAGGCTCCAAATTACTCCTTTATGAAATCGGCAAACAGTAGCACAATACCAAATTACCAATACATATGACAGGCACAATAATCAGGATAAAGATCAGTACCAACCTGTGTGAGGTAGCATATCAATTACTATTTCCTTTGACTGGAAGCCGAGATAAGCCAAGCGACTGACAGCAAAGGAAGAAAGCATGCGGAGTTTAGCGACTAACAGGGAAGGACGGAAGCTGTCGAGGCAATGAAGCACCAAAGTTTTTGTGCAGTTCCACCAAAATCGAGCATCCCTGTTGGCACATATATTGAGAGAGTGAGATTACTGTAATAGTGGGACTAGTTTATGAAACATACACTAACAAATAGAAGCACCCTCATTATCTTAATGGGTAAAGTTAGCAACATAGTAGTCTTGCTTAAAGAGAGGTATTAGTTTATTTAATCAATGCCAATTAGCTCAACTCAACACTCAAAGCATTGCCATTTATCATAGGTTGCAAAACTTTAACTTGCAAAGATAAAGGAGTTTCTCATGAGAGGAGCACGATACAAATAGAGATGACAGCAAACTAATATGGATGAAGGCCTTAGGCCCGTACCAACCTGAGAAAAAAAGCTTATTCATGTAGTCCCATAAGAGATGATAAAGCACTCACTGGAATCACACAATAGTATATATTTTTGTGCACTTCAAATGTATGGTTGAAATCACTCTTGTTTACCAGTGCTAATATTATATCGAAAGATTATCAAGAACTTCCAGCAGAGTTAAAGCACTGGCTGGGATACAGTTCATTGTATTGTCTTGTGTAGTTCCATTTAATGTATGATTGGCACAACATGATCCATGTTTGCACAAGTAGGAACAAGGTGAAACCTTCATTAGCTTAGTGAGAAAGGATAGGAAGACATTAGCATATTACTCAACCAGTAGCATCAAATTCATGATGGACAATACGCAAAACATTGCCTCATTGAACCAATGGCAATAAATTGACATGCAAAACAATAGCACTATTATGTCATGACACTAATAATATTCCCTCCCTGCTCCACCACATGATTCACCTCCATAGACAAACATACACACGTACATGATTCAGCACAGGGTCCTACGAAAGATTTGTTTAACTCCAACAGGAAAATTAGGCAGTAATAAATTAGTGGTACTTAAGTACTCCTAATTAATTAAGTGAGACAGCAGAAGTGGAAGGGCTCCTTGGAGGATCGTCTCACATGTAAGGTAGTCGCTACCGGAGCCCTTGAATGGCCTCAACTGAGGCCTCTGGCTTCAGCAAGATCGCCTTGGCAGTGTTTATTATTATTCTTCTTCCTCTTCATGCTCTATTTCTCTTTCTCCTCACCAGTTGGTGAAACCGAGTATATGATTGGCCTTCTAATTCAGAATTGGTTTTGTCAGTGAGGGAGTACAAGTGTACTAGTAAAAATAGCATTATTTTCTCATGGCGGTCGGAAAATAGAGATGAACACATGCATTAAATATCATTCTTACCTAAAGGAAGGTTATGGCGCCAATATGGATGATGTAGATTGGAACACAGATCTCCCTTTGTGCAGTTCCACCAAAATGAACCAACTGTTCCATTCTGACATTCCAGTTAAACAGCACAAAAGTCACTTCTTTTAAGAAGAGTTTTATGCAGTGCACCAAAAGGTCACAACAGCAACCACGTGAATTGCATATCCCTGTTTGCACAAAAAGGCACAGAGGAAACAGTCAGAGTCTCAAACAATTACAGGCAAAAACATTTGGCTAAACTTGTCATGGCTTATAACAATGGGTGCACCAGCAGTCCAGCACCATGTACGTAAACATGGGCATAAAGTGGTGATTCATAGTTTGTTGCCCCGAGAAACAAACATCCAAGAAACATATCTGGATTGGTCCCATTTTTGTTCACTCTAGCCACCTACTCCTATGTGTGGATAGCAAATCTAGTCCTGGTCATACCACTGTGTACAGCGTTACCCCTATATTTCCCTTTTTGACCAAGAGACCGGTTGGATGACCAGTCTATACTACTTTCACCCCTTTCCTTCCTGTTTGTACCAAGCCCGATGTACATACTAAATTCCCCCACCCCCACTTTAATTCTTTTTTGAACCAAGTACTCCCTCCGTCCGGAATTACTTGTCATCAAAATGGATGTGTCTAGAACTAAAATACATCTAGATACATCCATTTCAATGATAAGTATTTTCGGATGGAGGGAGTACAAGATTCGACTCCATGAAGTAGCTTTACCTCTAACAATAGAAGAAAAAATATGTGACGTTGGACCATCCGATCGAGAGGGGCTGAGAGGTAGAAAATGATGCACATGCATCGACATAGCAAGCTGGGGAAGTAGAGCTAAGGCGGTTTCGAACGAAGATATACCTGAAGGTCGTCGGGATGTGGATAGGTTGGCGGTGGGAGGCCGGATCCGCCCACAGGCAACGACAAAGGGATCGGAGGACCTCCCGCGTCGGCGCTCGGCCAGAGATAATGGTGCGGCCGGTAGTGGGTCTCCTCCCTCGCTGTCGACGACGGCCTAAACGCTGCCCCTCCTCCCCTTCACCGGCGGAGGGGGATACGTCAGGATCTGTAACCAGTGGTGAGGATAGAAAGCCAGTGTTTTTTGAAGGGAGAAAGACAGTGTTACTACCCCTATCTTGTTTAAATCTGGAGAAGATGAGAGTGTGTGAATAGAGCAACCCTAGCAAGCAAGCGCGGAGGCTCCGGCCTATATATACGTAGTGAGCAACCCTAGCAAGCAAGCAACCCCTATCTTCGTCAACTCGTACAAGACCGAGAAATTTGATTACTAAAACGCCCTTTCCCTCGCGGACTGAGCTCCGGTGCCTTAACTGCACCTGCCTTTGGCTGCATGACAAGAGGGCCAACCACCTGTTGGGCCCACCTGTCATGGATGCAAAGGCAGGAGCAGTAAGTTGAAGGTTTTTATAGTATTTCTTTCTCCATTGACAGGTAGGCCCGCGTAGATAGATAAAGAACACGAGCTGATGAGGCACATGCGGACTGTTCGACTGGTCAACCAGAAAAATACGGAGCTATACGCTGAGCCAGTGACCGTATAATCACCATATCTCGTATACAATGATCAAAGTGAGCTATCAAGACAAGTTCGATGACCGCCAATGCATTTTACTCGGTAATAAATGACCAGGATTGAAGGGGAATCCAAATTTGCTTCGTCTTCTCTCCTTGAGCTCTTGACAAACCAATGCACTATATGGTTGTCCAGCCACTCCACCCCAGAGCTCTCACCAAGCGTCGTTCATGCCACCGCGCCGCACACTAACCGGTAAGGCAGTGATGGCATCCCGCCGCGTCGAGTTCCTCGCCGCCCACGACCGCACACAAAATGGTAGGGAAGCGATGGCATCTCGTCGTGCCGAGTTCATCGCCGCTCGCGACCTCACAACTATGTGGGAGGAATTTGAAGATGCCAAGGCCGAATGGGCGGTAGAGCAAGAGGCAGCCAAAGCCGCACAGAGGGAGCAGAAAAGTCAGAAATCACTCAAGAAAAGAGAGGCCCGCCGCCGCAAGAAAGAAAAGGACGCACGCGCTGCTGCGGAGAGGTCGGCGGAGATCCAAGCACAGTGGGGTGTCGCCGACAAAGCCGGGAAGGAGAATGACGGCGTCTGGCCAGCATGTGAGAAGTAGTAGTACTAGTAGTTAGTGTGTCTGTGTGTGTGTGTCTGAGTACGAGATTGTACCGGTACTACTAGTTACAACTGTAGTTTTTAGAGCAAATTACCAGTACATTAGCCTAGACTAAATGGAAAAATTCCTATCCTAAGCATCAAGTGGCATCTCTTTCTCTATAGGAATTGAGATGCATGTCATCTCACTTCCTATGATTTTCATATTCCTATCCTATGAACGAAAGGAGGCCTCTCTTGGAGTAACTACTGTAGCTAGCAGTACTGCTGGTACAGTAGTTTTCTTCAAGAAGCGGAATTCAACAAAGTCATGATGGTTCCTTCGTCCAAGCAACTTCAAAGTGGGAAGTGGGCATGTGATTTGATGGCTCATTAGTCATTGTTACTGCGGCGCGACGAGCTGGGTGACTCCCTTGGAGTTCTGCGTGCATGGCAAGTGGACCAGGATGGTCGACGTCCCACATGTTGGCGAACGGAAGTATTCTTTCCGATATCGAGGAGCAAGGAAACCGCGTGGTATAGTATCACTGCTGATTGGTTCGCAAAAAATAGTATCACTGCCGATTTATAATTATTTTTTATTTCTGATGAATTCTAGTGTTTCAACTCTTACGATGAAGGGTGCCAAACACGGCACGTGCTGGATGTCCCACACGTCAGCGAAAGGAGTGGGACATGAACAGCGTGGTAGAGCCCAGCGTAAAAAAACAGCGTGGTAGAGCGTCTCCACTTCTTCCACTTCTGGGTCGGAGACCACACGTAGTAATACTTAGTGGTATGAACGATGCAAAGTGCGACCTGGAGACAAAGACACGTCTAGTTGGAAGGTCTCGGGGCACATACACGTAAACAAATATAAAAGTTAATATGTGCCTCCAACTAATATAGTAGTAGTAGAGTACTTAGGCACGTACTCCATAACATCACCGTGCATTGCACGTACAACATTTAGTGGTAGTACGTAGTAAGAGACAAATGCCGCCCAAGAGTTCCCTTCTCGACCTACTTTTGGGTGTTTGGTAGAGTGTATGGAGGGTGCATGAGTCCACACTAGTTTAGCACAAATACACTAGAAGCATGCATGAAGAGAGCATGCATGAAGAGGGGTGTTGAGTTGAGCATGCATGAAGAGGGAACAACTATGCTGAGACGAGAACGCAACCAAACACACCCTATATGCCACGCATGTTCATACCATTTGTGCCTTTCTACTTCACTTACTGCACTACATTACTCAGGTTCGTACGTCCACTCCTGGGTACATGTTCGTCTCGTAGTTCCAGTCCCACGTGTTCTTCATATAGATGGAATGATCCTTGCATAACACGTGCACCTTGATGCTAGATGTCTCGCGTGTTGGCAAAAGGATGAACAAAGCTCACGTAAAAAAATAGAGTGGAAGAACATAGATTCCGGACGACCGAGAAGGATTAAGGAACCTCATGGTGGAGCGTCTGCACTCATAATATTTAATATTATTCAGCGATATAAAATTAACCAATCATCTCCAAAGTGGACTGGAAGAGTACGAAACACGATAGCCCAGTGTAGTATCATACTAGTACATGGCTAACCCACGCTATCACCATATTTCTTGGCTTCCGTGCGACACCTATCTCTAGTAATCCAGCAGCCTGTATCTCTTCTCCCTCCTCATCTCTATCAAAGTGCGGCAGGCTGGCGTTTCTGCCGTCTATTGAGGTCAGTTAACTATCACATGTTAGCGACATGCCAAGAGCATTCTAAAAAAATTCCTTTCACGTTCCATTTTCAAAAAGAAAAAAATCCTTTCACGTACGAATTTGCCTGTATGCTTTGAGCAACTTGAATGTCCTATACTGCTCCTGTTTGATACTCTAACTTAGCTAGAGGTTAGACTAACTCATGACTAACCCTGAACTAACTGTAGCCAAAGAGGTGTTTGGGTGACAGGGTTAGATTGACAATAAATGCACTTCATGGAGAGAGAAAAGTGATTTTTCAGTGGTCCCAATGAGAACTATCTCCAGTTAGCACCTCTTGGGTGGGACAGTTTTTTGTGGTGGGTTCGGTGCAACTTGCTCCAATTTAAACCCTCATGCTTGGATAGTTTAGGGCTATTTGAGCCCCAACTAGCTCAAACTAACTCTAACCCATGGATCCAAACAAGGCCTATGGCCAGTCTCGACGCGAAGCAGTCACGTGCACTGGGAAGCGGCGCTCTCTCGGCCGTCGCGCCACTTCAAAGCTGGCGCTAGTGAGAGGTCACCTCCGCTCTGGCCGGGCATTAATGCGGCACTGACGCTCCAGGGCGACGCTTACCGTTTCAGCGGGAAGCGCGCGCTGGCAAGGGAGTATAGGTTTTGAACCGTTTCAGGTGTAGTACTGGTAGTTTGCAAAACTACTCAATTATTACACTCAGTTTCCTAAGAAATTGTGGTAAAAAACATTACTCCACAGCCCGCTTCCCTTCTCCTTCCTCTTCCACCACCCGCGCACGTCCGCGGGAAGCGACCGGTCAACCCTTATATAGGAGTGCTAGCACAAAAAGATGCATGCATGACCACTAAAATTTCCATATTAAAGCGCCACTCCGGCGGAAGTATGGTGTATGTTGTTACCTTCGGCCGGCCCATGGCTATCGGGCGATGGCGACCAGAGAAGAGGCGGCAGGAGGGGAATGAATGCAGCTACTGTTTGGGTTCGCTTTCCGGCTTAAATAAATGCGCAGCATCACGTGTACTCGCGGGTGCACAAATTGTAACATACGTGTCTGCTTAAGTGGGTGTCACGTAACTGGTGTGTGTGTGAGAGAGATTCTGAGAGACAGAGTGCGTGTGTGCGACTCTACTCTTTGGACATGTACTCAACCTTTTGCATCTGGATATAAGTATAATGGTATTTACTTTAGCTAGTGATTTACGTGGCCATGTTAACGTGGTTGTGTCAAAAAATATCACTTCCTGCTCGTGATTTGCGTTGTATAATTACAAGCAAGATTCTCGTGCATTGCACGGAACATCAATATGCATTTTTTTACAGAACACCTATTGTGATTGACCCATGCAAGAGTAATCCCATGTGTAAAAACTAATGATATCTTAAGAATTTTATTGAAAAATTGGTATCTCGAGAATGTCATCGAAAAAATGAAAGATGAGAGATAAGGCGAGGAGGAGTGGAGCGTGGTTGTGACTGGTGGTCGGAATGGGCGGAGGCATGGGGATGGACGGCGCCGGCAAGCGGCAGCGGCCACCATGCATGCTAGATTGTTCCAGAGACTTATTCCTTTTCTAATTGCTGAGCAATGAGGTTGCGGGAGATAATGATGTGGAGAGAGGTGCCGATATCTTTTGTAAAATTATCATAGTTTGCTTTCTATCCTCAGATATAGATCATACGGTCTGTATTACAAGATGGCAGGCACACCATCACCACCAACTCGTTTTTTATAAGGGTACAGATGATAAGTTTGCTGACTACTAAAGTAAAGTGGAATTTGTCCATGTTATGCAAGTAAATAAAGGTGATTGTTTATCATACGGGTAAGGTTGGATGAAGGGTGGTAGGAACAAATGCTCCGCCTAGAGCATGTGTGTGTGAGATGGAGTCTTAGTGTGTGTGGGGGGGGTGTGAGAGAGAGAGAGGAGAGAGAGAGATGGAGTCTTAGTTTGTGTGTGAGAGAGAGGGAGAGAGATGGAGTCCTAGTGTGTGTGGGGGGGCGTGCGTGCTTGCGTGTGTGTGTTTGTGTGTGTGTGTGTGTCGCGGGGTCCTCTATGGCGGATGTAATTTAAGTGTGCATGGCTTTCATCATAGAGAGGTGATGTGTATGGCAGAGGCCACCAATGATGGGGTGCGAGAGAGAAAATTCCCGTAGAGAGGGAAGAGAAGGTGTGTGCGCGTGAGAGGAGTCGACTTCGAGAGAACGTGTTTGTTTGAGAGACACCGAGGAAGACTACTATATATCGATGGTGCATGTAGGCGGGAATTAAACTAAGGGATGGTCTTATTGGTTTCGGGGATATAGGAAAAGAGTGAGAGGCGGGGGGTAGCTAGAAGGAGATTGTTAAGTGTGAGTGTGTGTTTTACCCATCCAGGCGGAAGTTATGTGCACAAAAGAGGAGAACGTTTCGATGTGGCGTTAGGATTGAGGGTAATTAACTACGTATGGAGACATAGAGACCTTGAACGTGCATGTGTGAGAGGTATACATGTATACGTGGGATGTGTGTGTGCGCGCGCATGATCGAGATAAAAGAAAGAAGACATAAGTCATAAGATCAACGACATGGGAGAGACGGATCGGTATGACAGTATGCATGCATGTGAGAATGCATGGAAGAAGTCCCGACAATTGAGCATATGTTTTTGTCTTTAAGAGATAGTGGCGTGGGCTGGAGCATGCATCTATGGCGAGCAGAGGGAGTGAGGCGCAACGATTGTGCAAAAGAGACCAACCTATAAATGCACATGTATGGAGAGACATATATAGTGTGGGTGATAGGAAGCAAGACTCCGTGCGAGAAAGAAATGTTGACGGAGAAACTACAAATAGATACTGAGATGGAGATGCTAGCTAGAGGGACATCCGCTAGTTTGGGTGTTGGAGATGACCGTCGGGTGGTTCAAAGGGTGAAGTTATATGTGTGTGTGAGAGGGCACTTGACTGCATGTAGAGAGAAACATATGTAGTGTGCATGATAGGAATCAAGAGTGAGGGCGAGAAAGAAGGTTGATGGAGAAACAGATAAATAGAAAGATAAAGATGCTAGCTAGTGTGCGTTAGAGATAGGAGTCGAGTGGATCAGAAGGCTGGGTTATGTGTGTGGGTGTGAGAGAGATAGAGAGAGGGTGCGTGTGAGTCACATACAAACAGATATCAGAGAGAAATGAGATCCGGAGAGACGGAGTTTTGTGTCTGCGAGAGAGAAAGATATTTCACAACGAGAGTGATAGCTAGAGAGACATACGAGGGAACGCAAGATATCTCTAGGGAGAGAGGATGTGTGTGAGTGACATACAAGAGAACAATAGAGAAATATGAGACCCTGGGAGACAGAGTTTGCGTTTGTGTGTGAGAAAGAGATTTTGAAGAGGAAGAGTTGTAGGTTCTCACATCTAAGGAGCGAAAGACATCTCTGTATGAGGGGTGTGCGAGTGGCACACATGGGAATAGTAGAGAGAAATGAGACCCCGGGAGACAAAGTTTTGTGTTTGTATGAGAGAAAGAGATTCCACATGGAGAATCATAGTTAGAGACACATAGCAGGGAGCGAGATATACTTAGAGAGAGATAGAGTGATGAAGGTCGAGGGAGAGAGTACCATCAGTGTGTTACGAAGATAAAAGATCATTGTCGACATATAGGTAGCATGAGAGATACCTGAGAGACGATGAACGCTTATAGGTCCAGAGAGATAGTCCTATATAAGCATGAGTGATAGCTATATGAGACGAATATCTAGATTAAAGGGGATTCAAATATTTAAACTGGAGATCACGACATCGATAATATCATAACGCAAATTGGTGTATCAAACATGCATATTCATTTGCATTTGGGCACACCTGTAATGTTATATAGTTTATCAATATTGGTGATCCATAGATTCTTCAATTACAAACAATGCATGGTTTATATGCAATTAATGTCTAAACAGGATTACACTATATGCTGCGTGTGTGGAACACATTATACATGTTTGAGAAGTAAAAAAAGAACGCATGAAACACACATTAATTGGAGACAGTTAGCGAGGAATGCATACATTGGATTTCAACATAAAGTGGTTTCAAATATTTGAAAATCCAAATTGATGGATACAAACTTATGAATCTGAGATCATGCCATTTGTAAACCATATTTATAGTCACCTAGTTACGTTGTGACGTTTGATAGCACACTAAGTGTTCCTCCGGTATTCGGGAGTTGCATAATCTCATAGTCATATGAACATGTATAAGTTATGGAGAAAGCAATAGCAGTAAACTAAACGATCAAAGTGCTAAGCTAACGGATGGGTCAAGTCAATCACATCATTCTCTAATGATGTGATCCCGTTCATCAAATGACAACTCTTTCTTCATGGCTATGAAACTTAACCATCTTTGGTTAACGAGCTAGTCAAGTAGAGGCATACTAGTGACACTCTATTTGTCTATGTATTCACACATGTACTAAGTTTCCGGTTAATACAATTCTAGCATGAATAATAAAAATTTATCATGATATAAGGAAATGTAAATAACAACTTTATTATTGCCTCTAGGGCATATTTCCTTCACTTGGGTACTCCGCAGAGGAAGCCCAACGAATTGCTAACCGCTTGAACTGCCGCTTGGGATCCTTCCCGACTATCTACCTCAGCATGCCGATTAGTGACGCCCGTCTACAGGAGAAAGACTTCCACCCAATAATTTCCATGCTCCAACCTAGGATGGAGCCTTGGCAAGGGAGGTGGCTCTCCAAGGCCGCGCGAGTGGTCCTGATGAACTCCTCCCTTGTTAGCCTTTTAATGTATGTTATGGGATTCTATAGTTTACATGAATCCCTTCATCATGAGGTCACCAAACTTCTCTCCAGATTCTTCTGGGCCAGAGAAAACAATAAACAGAAGTACCACATGGTCAAGTGGTCTGAGATTTGCAAGCCCAAGGACCAAGGTGATGGTGGGCTGTGCCTGGAGATTATACGCTCCAAGTGGATGAATATTGCTCTCCTCTCCAAATGGCTATGGCACATTTATACTAGTGATGGTGGGCTGTGCCTGGAGATTATACGCTCCAAGTACCTACGTGGGAAGCCTCTGGCGTTTGCCGCTAGAACTGGAGGTTCCCAATTCTGGCAATCGGTGATCCGGTGTAACGCCCCGAGACCGATGTGCTAGGTGTCTTCCAGTTATTCGTTGTTGTTGCCTTGTCATTGCTTGCGTGTCATGCATCTCATATCATGTCATCATGTGCATTTTATTTGCATACCTGTTCGTCTCCTGCATCCGAGCATTTTCCCCGTTGTCCGTTTTGCAATCCGGCGCTCCTATGTCACCCGATGTCCCTTTTCTACCTCTTTTCGTGTGCGGGTGTTAAACGTTTTCGGTTTGGACCAAGACTTGTCATGCGGCCTTGGTTTACTACCAGTAGACCGCTTGTCAAGTTTCGTGCCATTTGGACTTCGTTTGATACTCCAACGGTTAACCGAGGGACCGTAAAGGCCTCATGTGTGTTGCAGCCCAACACCCTTCCAAAGTGGCCCAAAACCCACATAAACCTCCTCTATCATCTCGGTCGTTCGATCACGATCGCGTGGCCGAAAACCGCACCTCTTTTGGACTCTCCTAGCTCCCTCTACCTATATATATGTGCATCTCCCCGAAATTTCGGATGAAACTCTTGTCTTCTTCCACCTCCTGCCGTCGGACATGTCCATCCTGAGTCGGACATGTCCGCATCGCCGCACTGGACCAATCGGTGCACGCCACGTGTCCGAGCGCCGCCCTTCGCCGCCGC
>NC_041382.1:121607806-121612454 GCF_002162155.2 Triticum dicoccoides
CGAACCGCGCCCCGCGCGCCGCCCGTCCCCGCCGCCCGCTCCGTCGTGCTCCGCCGCCGCGCCAGTTCGCCGGAACACCGCCGCCTCGCCGTGCCTCCACCACAGCTCGCCGGAGCCCCACCGCCTCGCCGCGCCTCCGCCATAGCTCGCCGGAAACCCGGCCGCCGTTCGCCCGAGCACCTCCCTATGCGAGGGCTCGAACCGAATCGAGCTCGCCGCCCCTTCGTCGCCGGCAACTGCTCCGGCCGGCGAGCGCGCCCACCGCCCCTGCCATGGCTGCCCCGCTCGCCGCCGACGCCGGATCCGGCAAGATCCGGTCGAGGGCGCCCCGGATCCGTCCTTCCCCGGCCTTCCCGACCTCTCCCTCGACCTCTGCCGTCGTCTCCGGCGACTTTCCGACGAGATCCACGCCGCCGTTGACTTTTGCTCCGAGGTGATGATATTTCACTACGTCCCCGAAATTTCCAAATTCATATGCCCATGTTCATCATATCATAACTCCGCATCTGTAGGTCCGATTCGCGCGTGTAGCATATCAAAATGTTTGACTCGACGAGTACATCATTTCATCTCATTGAATCATTTTCATTTGAGCTCATCTTGATGCACGAAATGCTGTTGGAAGAGGGCTATGTGAGTATTTTGTCATATCTATTTCAGCAAATGGCATTTTGTCATTTTTGCCATGATTAATGTGTGCATGATATGCCCCTGAGCTCTACATGTGTTTTGTTATATGCCATGCCATCTTTACAGAGGTGCTTGCCATGTATTTTTTTGATATTTGTGGTGACTAGCACAAGCTTGCAAAGTAGCGTAATCGGTAATGCTGATTTCAGGGACTTAGAGTTTCACAGTCCTTGTCCTGATTTTGTCGTTATGACATATGTTCATGTTGTTTCCTAGTGATCCGTGCCTCTTTGGAGGATAATCAGTAAGGATGTTGTGTTAACATTGTGGAGCTCTATCCATCAATGTCTTTGTTTGCATTTATGGAGCACCCTAGCTTGAGTCAATCGAGCTCTACTTTCACTATTTCATGAATCCAGGCAGATTGTTGACTTGTTAGCGATTTTGCCGAGGATGTTGCTATTGATCCGTGCATGCTATGTTCTTGTTCTTGCCATGTCTAGCTTTTATGCCATGTATTATTGATGGGTGTATGCTTAGTTTGTCATGCCATCCTCTGTAGTGAGTGCATCGAGCTCGTAAACATGCCTACTCGTTAACTGTTTTGCATGCTCCAGTTTTTCACCAAGTCTGAGATCTGTTTATGTTTTTGCCATGTTCACATGCTTGCAATAGTATTTTCTGATCCCTTTTGGCTCACGGTCTCTAAGGGACTTTTGTTAAGTGCTTTGAGTAGCTTCATGCCATGCCTTGCTTTGCCATTATAAGTTCCTGTAACATGTAGTTTTCATGCTCTAAAGTGTGCTTCTTGATGATAAATTCCAGACTTGTGTTAATTTAACTAAGTCTGAAACCTGTTATCTTTTGCACTTTTGCCATGCTTGTTTGAACCTGTTAATTGATGAATTAGCCGTAGCTCAGTGTTCATCTTTTGTTAAGCTTCTTGAATGGATCCCTGTCATGTATTTTGTTGCCATGTTTGAGTGATGTAGCATATTTAACTTGTTGCATTTAGATGGCTACTTGCTGTTTATCGCAGACCGGTGCCATATTTGTTTTGCTTGCCATTTCCAAACCGTGCATCCGATTCCGGTGATCTTTATATCGATTTCAACCGAAATCATCTCACCTTTCCAGTGGCACTCATGGATTTCCATGATTAGGCCAGGTTCAATCATTCCTTTGCAAATCATGCATATGCATCGCATACCGCATCCCGCATATCATACCATGTTCGTGTGTTGGTTGTTTACTATGTTGTGTGCTTCTTTCTGGTGTTGCTTCTTCGGGCTGGTTCCGGTAACGTCGCGTTTGTGAGGACCCGTTCGTCTACGTCCGTTTGTCTTCGTCATGGACTCGTTCTTCTTCCTTGCGGGATTTCAGGCAAGATGACCATACCCTCGAAATCACTTCTATCTTTGCTTGCTAGTTGCTCGCTCTTTTGCTATGCCTATGCTGCGATACCTACCACTTGCTTATCATGCCTCCCATATTGTTGAGCCAAGCCTCTAACCCACCTTGTCCTAGCAAACCGTTGTTTGGCTATGTTACCGCTTTGCTCAGCCCCTCTTATAGCATTGTTAGTTGCAGGTGAAGATTGAAGTTTGTTCCTTGTTGGAACATGGAGATGTTGCTCCTTGTTGGAACATGTTTACTTGTTGGGATATCACAATATCTCTTATTTAATTAATGCATCTATATACTTGGTAAAGGGTGGAAGGCTTGGCCTTATGCCTGGTGTTTTGTTCCACTCTTGCCGCCCTAGTTTTCGTCATATTGGTGTTATGTTCCCGGATTTTGCGTTCCTTACGCGGTTGGGTTATAATGGGAACCCCTTGACAGTTCGCCTTGAATAAAACTCCTCCAGCAAGGCCCAACCTTGGTTTTACCATTCGCCACCTAGCCTCTTTTTCCCTTGGGTTAGGCCAGCCCAAGGGTCATCTTTATTTTAACCCCCCCCCCCCGGGCCAGTGCTTGTCTAAGTGTTGGTTCGAAATGGGCAGCCTGCAGGGGGAAACTTGAGGCTGGTTTTACTCGTAGCTTGACCTATCCGGTGTTGCCCTGAGAATGAGATATGTGCAGCTCCCATCAGGATGTCGGCGCATCGGGCGGCTTTGCTGGACTTGTTTTACCATTGTCGAGGATGTCTTGTAACCGGGATTCCGAGTCTGATCGGGTCTTCCCGCTAGAAGGAATATCCTTCGTTGACCATGAGAGCTTGTGATGGGCTAAGTTGGGACACCCCTGCAGGGATTTGAACTTTCGAAAGCCGTGCCCGCGGTTATGGGCATATGGGAATTTGTTAATGTCTAGTTGTAGAAAACCTGAAGTTTACCTTAATTAAAATACACCAACCACGTGTGTAACCATGATGGTCTCTTTCCGGCGGAGTCCGGGAAGTGAACACGGTGTTGGAGTAATGCTTGACGTAGGTTGTTCTAGGATCACTTCTTGATCATAGTTTCTCAATCGTGCTTTGCCTTCTCTTCTCGCTCTCTTTTGTGAATAGGTTAGCCACCATATATGCTAGTCGCTTGCTGCAGCTCCACCTCATACCTTTTACCATTCCTATAAGCTTAAATAGTCTTGATCGCGAGGGTGTGAGATTGCTGAGTCCCCGTGACTCACAGATACTTCCAAAACCAGTTTGCAGGTGCCGTTGAACCGTGCAGGTGACGCAACCAAGCTCAAGGAGGAGCTCGATGAAGATCTTGTCCTATGTGTTGTTTCATTCTAGTTGATCAGTAGTGGAGCCCAGTTGGGGTCGATCAGGGGACCTTGTCGCATTTGGGGTTGCTCTTTATTTTGGCTTCGTAGTCGGGCCTTGATTGTAACTGGTTGATGTAATGATGTATTCATGTAATTGTGTGAAGTGGCGATTGTAAGCCAACTATGTTATTTTTTCCCTTATGTATTACATGGGTTGTTTACGAAGATTACCTCACTTGCGACATTGCTTTCGATGCGGTTATGCCTCTAAGTCGTGCATCGACACGTGGGAGATATAGCCGCATCGAGGGCGTTATATCCGGCTGATGCCAGTCTTGCGTATTGGTACCTCCATTAGCGTGGGTTCTGGCGTCGGCAACCTGTTTTGGCTTGATAGATGGGCCGGGGCGAGACCCTTTGCGGAGAGGTTCTACGCGTTGTTCTCGATATGTGCCCGACTGCAACTCTCCGTGGCCATGGCTCTAGCTAATATGGATGTGATTTCCTTCTGTCGTACCTTCGGGATGGTGGGACATGCTCAATGGGAGGAGTTGCTCGAGTGTGTTGCCCTACACACCCCCTCCCTCGAGCCCGACTCGCTATCTTGGCGACTCGAGCCTAGCGGCCGATTCTCTACTAGGTCCTTATACCAGGCGATTGTGCCCACACCCGGACCAGTGGAGCTCTCAGTGATATGGGAGATTAAACTCCCCTTGAAAATCCGCATTTTCCTTTGGCAATGGGTCCGAGGTCGTCTGCCCTCGGGCATGGAGGTGCGTAAGCGTAATGGCCCTATGGATGGCCTTTGTCCCATTTGCATGGTACCAGAAGACTATAACCACATCTTCTTCCGGTGCCCGGCGGCGCAGTTCCTTTGGAGTTGCTTCCGAGAAGTTGTTGGGGGCACTTGGTGCCACGACAACCTTCCGGACTTATTCGGGGAGATTCGTAGGCTCCCCGGTCCTAGGCGTGCACCCACCTGGGTTGCTATGGGTACCCTAGCATGGACCCTCTAGTGCTCTCACAATAAACAAGTCATCGAACGTGTGATTCTTTGTTGTGTGACTGATTCAATCTACAAAATGTGTGGCTTCTTACAGCTATGGAGACCACTTAGCAAGCGGCGCAATCGTGATGCCATCGACCGCGGCACTAGCTCCTCCGCCACCGCCACCCCCTCCTAAGCCTGATTAGATGTCTTTTCTTCTCTTTTGGGGCTTGTCTTGTTGTGCCCCAGCGATGATTTGAGACTTGCTTGTAGTTTGAACATGACTTGTTGGATGCTTGGTGTTTGTGCTTTATAATATAA
>NC_041382.1:121612593-121613330 GCF_002162155.2 Triticum dicoccoides
GTACGCCTTGTGCAACTAACCTCATCGCACATAGTTTTTGGTTCTTTGCGGCTCTTGTCTATACAAAATAAACCTCCGTTCTTATAGCGAAATACCCTTTGGTTCTTTGGTGTATAATACACCTAACATGGGAAAACTAATAATTTATAAAAGTCAAAAAAGTTTAGAAGTTTTTTTAGTATAAAATTGACTTTTTTTACACTAGTAGTATATTAATTTTCATGAATAAAAAATCACCATTAATTTTAGGGCAAAAAAATAATATTGGTATTATAGTCACCATACACACCATTTTCGGCTGAATTTTTTGTTGATTTCAATGAAGTCAACGGGGTTTATTCTTTTTTGACATTTTTTTACAAGTACAATCAAAGGTCAAATTTATTTCAAAAATATTTTCAGCATTTTTCAAAAAATTATTTATTTAATATTTTTTACATATAGGTTGTATAAACAGCCATAGAACAAGGACATGTTTGATTGCCCGTATTGGGCCCAACCTGGCCGAGTTGGGCAAAGAAAAGTGTGTTTGGTTGCATACGGGGTGGGTTGGCTTGCATGGGCATGAACTTTAAAGCGGCCCAGAGCCTAGCTTGCTGGAAACCTCGAATTGGCAGTTTCCAGTGAGCCAGGCTCAGTGCAGTGCAAGCTCGCACGCGCGGGGGGCAACCCAAAAACGAGTGAGGATGGTGGGAGATGCAAATTGGGCGCGGCGGCACGATGCCAAATCTAGCCTC
>NC_041382.1:121613477-121623937 GCF_002162155.2 Triticum dicoccoides
CAAATTACTAGGTCACCACTACCTCTAGGACAACCACTTACTCTAGCCTCACCACTAGCGCCGGTGACTCAAATTTGCGCAAGCAGCGGCGAGCGCGTCAGCAGCACTATCTGGCAACAAGAGCTGGTGCTCCCCTTCATGTTGGCCATCGTCGGGCCGTCCTTGACTCGGCCATGGCCCCCCTTCGTCATCCTCATCTCCAATGCCAGTAAGCAACACCCCCTCTCCCCTGTCTTAGGTTGGTTGTTAGGATCGATTTCCCCATTGCTCAATGGACTCTCTATGTCGACTAGGTTATAGACGCACGGATGAGGCTAGTAGTTCAGGCAGCAACACTAATAGTTGTGATTCAGGCATGCCTCATGTTCATATGCACAGGAGAGCTATTCATCATGGTGAGATACTTGTCATCAGTTATGCTTCAATGCTTATGCAGGAGTAGGAGAGGATCGCCAATCTAAACTACATCTACAACTGCAACGACACAGAGGCCTTGTGGATGCTTCAAATGAAAAGAGCACCATTTGCCAGACTTTTCCAGACCTTCAGGAGCAGGGGCTGCTACAAGATAGCATCCACACCAGTGTGGAAGAGCAAGTGGCAATGTTCCTTCATTTTGTTGGCCATAACCAGAGGTTCAGAGTTATATACAACACATTCAGGAGATCAATGGAGACCATATCAAGGTACTTCAAGCAAGTGATATATGTTGTTGCGTAGCTCAGAGGATAGATGATCAAGTCACCAACCTGTCGGACTCCTACCAAGATTTGCACTAGCCCAAAATGGTATCCATACTTCAAGGTGAGCACCGACGGTATGTGCTTCATGGCTTGATATGCTTAAATTGTTCAAGGTGAGCACTAACACAATCTTCATTTTCCATTTCAGGATTGCAATGGGGCAATAGATGGTACTCATGTCACTGCCAAAGGGCCTGAGGTCATAATCTGCAGCATTTAGGGGGAGGAAGCACTACACAAGGCAGAATGTGCTTGTTGTTGTTGACTTTGATCTGAAGTTCACCTATGTGCTAGCTGGCTGGGAAGGGTCAGCACATGATGCTAACATTCTCAGTGACGGTATGAGTCGTCCTGGTGGCATCAACATCCCCGATGGCAAGTTCTACCTGCGAGATGTTGACTATGCATGTCGGCCAGGTATTCTTCCACCCTTCAGGAAAACCAGGCACCATCTCAACGAGTTTGCTGGTAGAAACTATCCTAGGACTCCACAGGAAATGTTCAATCTCAAACACTCTAGCCTTAGAGTTACTGTTAAGAGGGCCTTTGGAGCTCTAAAGAACAGGTTTAAGATCTTAGATCAAAAGCCATCCACACTTTCCCACTCAGGTTAAGCTTATTCTTGCTTGTTGCATTTTGTATAACTGGATCCTGCAATGGGGTTGTGATGAGCTAGTGCCTAAGGAGGAAGATGTGACGCCTGACGATGTTATCAGCTCCAGCCATGGTGTGTAGGCATTTGACAATGAAGCCTGGAAGAATAAAAGAATGGAGTGGGCACAGGCAATGTGGGACAGTGAAAGCACAAGTGCTCCCTGGGTGGTTTTGGTAATTAATGTCAACATATCTCTTGTTGGACTAACACTTTTACCTAGTATGTTTCAGATAAGTTCAACAATGGAGTGGCATGGACTAGAGGATGTGGATCCCCTTCAAGATGCTAAGGACAAAGGATTGGCTCAAGCTTCAAGATCAAGACTCTACATTTTCTATTTTAGTGATCCAAGATCACATTGAGTCTATAGGAAAAGCCAATACTATCAAGAGGGGATGAGGTGTTGCTTAATGGCTTGCTTGCTCAAAGTGCTTAGTGATATGCTCCAAAACCCTCAACTACCTTCCCACATCCACATATGACCTAAACCAAAAGTCAAACTCGGCCCCACCGATTCTATCTATCCGGCGCCACCAAGTTTCAGATGTCATAGCCACTGCCACAAACCCCAGCAAATTGGTTTCACCGATAGGGATCTCGGTCTCACCGAGATGGGATTGTAATCTCTCTGTGTATGTCCATTACCAAAATCGGTCTCACCGAGTTTGAGCAATCGGTACTACCGAGATTACAATGCAAACCCTCTAGTTAGCTTATTAACAAAATCGGTCCCACCGAGTTTGTGTAATCGGTCTCACCGAGTTTGCCTGACCAACTCTCTGGTTAGCTTATTACCAAAATCGGTCCCACCGAGTTTGTGTAATCGGTCACACCGAGATAACGTTATGCCCTAACCCTAACCATATCGGTCCTACCGAGTTGCATCTCAGTCCCACCGAAAATCCTAACAGTCACTAGGTTTGGTGAATCGGTCCAATCGAGTTTAACCATTCGGTCCCACCGAGTTTGGCAAATTGTGTGTAACGGTTAGATTTTGTGTGGAGGCTATATATACCCCTCCACCCACTCTTCATTCGTGGAGAGAGCTATCAGAACATACCTACACTTCCAATACACATTTTCTGAGAGAGAACCACCTACACTTGTGTTGAGGTCAAGATATTCCATTCCAACCATATGAATCTTGATCTCTAGCCTTCCCCAAGTTGCTTTCCACTCAGATCTTCTTTCCACCAAATCCAAATCCTGTGAGAGAGAGTTGAGTGTTGGGGAGACTATCATTTGAAGCACAAGAGCAAGGAGTTCATCATCAACACACCATTTGTTACTTCTTGGAGAGTGGTGTCTCCTAGATTGGCTAGGTGTCACTTGGGAGCCTCCGACAAGATTGTGGAGTTGAACCAAGGAGTTTGTAAGGGCAAGGAGATCGCCTACTTCGTGAAGATCTACCGCTAGTGAGGCAAGTCCTTCGTGGGCGACGACCGTGATGGAATAGACAAGGTTGCTTCTTTGTGGACCCTTCGTGGGTGGAGCCCTCCGTGGAATCGCGCAACTGTTACCCTCCGTGGGTTGAAGTCTCCATCAACGTGGATGTACGATAGCACCACCTATCGGAACCACGACAAAAACATCCGTATCTCCAATTGCGTTTGAATGCTCCAAACCCTTCTCTTTACATTCTTGCAAGTTGCATGCTTTACTTTCCGCTGCTCATATACTCATTGCATGCTTGCTTGATATGTATTGTGTTTGTTAAACTTTTGCTTAAACTCCACTTAAACTTATGTATATTAAAAATGCAACTTTTGGCACTTAGTGTCTAATCACCCCCCCCCCCTTCTAGACACCTCTTCTCGATCCTGTTCAATTGGTATCAGAGCATTGGTCTCCATTGCCTTGGTTTAAACACCATTGGAGGAAGATGGATGTGTCTACTTTGGGGAGTCTTAGACATAGAGTGCCTATTCTTGATGGAGAGTATTTTCATGAGTGGAAAAATGAAATGCTTGAGATTTTCAATGAATATCATTTGAACAAGCACATTACTAGCCCTTGTGCACCTCATGTTGATCCTTTGCACCCTACCCTAGATGAAGATATTGACATGATTCACAATCTTAGAACTGTTGAGATCATCATTAGAGGCTTGCCTAGAAACTTGAGTAGATGTTTGCCTACCCTCAAGTGTGCCTACACCATATGGAAATTTCTTGAGGAACTCTTTCCTAATTACTCCTTGAAAGATCTAGATGAAATCCTCCATAAGTCTATTGCTTTGATTAAGATGAGTTCCGATGATCCCAAATTTGGTGACTGCTTATTTGAGCTTACTAATCTTACGAGTGCCAAAGGAGATGTTGGAATCATTAGCAATATCATTTCCAGAGCTATTAGAATTCATAAAGGTAGCTATAGAAATGATCATTTATCTAATGAATTGCCCTCTTTAGGAATTGATCAATCACAAGATGATGTTGAACATGAATACTCGGATGAGGATGATGATGAGGATGATGATGATGATGATGATGATGATAGTGACCATGATCTTGATGATGCGATGAGACACTTTGGTCTTATGGCAAATCTTTGCGGCTACATGGCTGGAGGAAAGGAATGGGTCCTTCATAGTGGATGTACTAATCATATGACCGGAGATAAAGATATGTTCCGTGAGCTTGCTGAAAACAACGGCCCTCGAACATATGTCACTTTTGGTGATAATTCAAAGGGTAGGGTGGTTGGCCTTGGTAAGGTGGCCATCTCACATGATAGCTCCATACAAAATTTCATGCTCGTTGAATCCCTTGGATACAATTTACTTTCAGTTTCTAGACTTGCGGATTTCGGTTTCAATGTCTTATTCACTGAAGTAGATTTCCAAGTGTTTCGTAGAGACAATCATAAAATGGTCTTTACCGGTATACGTAGAGGAGAACTTTACATTTTTTTATTTCACTAAAAAGGCTCAACCTAGAACTTGCTTAATTACCAAATCTTCTAAAGGCTGGTTGTGGCATAGAAGACTAGGTCATGTTGGTATGCGAAATCTTGATAAGCTTATTAAAGGTGATCATATCCTTGGAATAAAAGATGTCATATTTGACAAGGATAGACTTTGTAGTGCTTGTCAAGCAGGGAAACAAGTTGGAGGAAGTCACCGCGCGAAGAACATCATGACCACAAGAAGACCACTCGAGCTACTTCACATGGATCTGTTTGGTCCAAATGCCTACAAGAGTCTTGGTGGTAACTCATTTGGTCTAGTCATAGTTGATGATTTTTCAAGATTTACGTGGGTGTTCTTTCTTGATGACAAAACGCAGGTCCAAAAGATCTTCAAAAACCTCGCTAGGAAGGCCCAAAATCAGTTTGACGTGAAGATCAAGAAGGTTCGGAGCGACAATGGAATGGAGTTCAAGAATGCAAATGTGGACACCTTTCTTGACGAAGAAGGGATTTCACACGAGTTCTCGGCTACGTACACACCTCAACAAAATGGAGTTGTTGAAAGGAAGAACCGGACTCTTATCGAGATGGCAAGAACGATGCTTGATGAGTACAAAACGCCAAAGCACTTTTGGGCGGAAGCGGTTGAGACAGCTTGTCATGCAACAAATCGCTTGTATCTTCACAAGCTACTCGGCAAGACGGCATATGAGCTCCTCACCGGTAACAAACCCCAAGTTGGATACTTTCGAGTATTCGTCTCAAAGTGCTACATTCTTGATAAGCATCGTCGTTCTAAATTTGCTCCTAAATCTCATGAAGGTTTCCTACTTGGTTATGGCTCAAACTCTCACACTTACCGTGTCTACAACAATTTCACCCGAAAGGTTGAAGAGACGGTAGATGTGAAGTTTGATGAATCTAACGGCTCGCAAGTAGAGCAATTGCCAATTGATGTAGGAGACAAAGACCCATCGGAAGCAATTCAAGACTTGTCCATTGGCAAGATTCGTCCAACGGAAGTGAAGGAGAGTACCTCATCCGTCCAAGTGGAAGCTTCTACCTCACAACAAGGTGAACCAAGAGTTGATACGGAAGCATCCACAAGTGGGACACGCCAAGATGAAGAAAACGAGGAAGCGCACCAAGATGAACATCCACAACCTCCTTCTCCACCACAACAAGAGAACAACAACGTCAACAATGAAGAAGGCCAAGAAGAAGCACAAGATGAAGAGGATGTTCCACCCCAACCCAAGCAAAAACTTTCACGAGTTCGAGCAAGAATTGCTAAGGATCATCCCGTCGAGCAAATCTATAATGATATCCAAACCGGGAGAATCACTCGCTCTAAAACTCGTTTAGCTAACTTTTGTGAACATTACTCATTCATCTCTAGCATTGAACCTATGAAGGTTGAAGAAGCATTGGAGGATCCGGACTGGATAAACGCTATGCATGAAGAGCTACACAACTTTGAGAGAAATCAAGTGTGGACATTGGTCGAGAAGCCCGACAACAACCACAACATCATTGGTACAAAATGGGTGTTTCGCAACAAGCAAGATGAAGATGGACAAGTGGTTCGCAACAAAGCATGTCTCGTCACCCAAGGCTACACACAAGTTGAAGGTATGGACTATGGTGAGACATATGCTCCCGTGGCTAGACTTGAGTCCATTCGCATCTTACTTGCTTATGCTAATCACCATGATATCACCTTGTACCAAATGGACATTAAAAGTGCTTTTCTAAATGGCAAAATCGAGGAGGAAGTTTATGTTAAGCAACCTCCCGGCTTCGTCAATCCTAAGAAACCTAATCATGTTTACAAACTTCACAAAGCCCTTTATGGTCTTAAACAAGCTCCTAGAGCATGGTATAAATGCTTGACCAAGTTCCTTATTGAAAAAGGCTTTGAAATTGGTAAAATTGATTCTACTCTTTTTACTAAAAGGGTTAATGGAGAACTATTTGTGTGCCAAATTTATGTTGATGATATCATATTTGGTTCAACTAACCCTCATTTTAGTGAGAAGTTTGGAAAGCTAATGTCGGAGAAGTTTGAGATGTCTATGATGAGTGAACTCAAATTCTTTCTCGGTTTGCCAATCAAGCAAACTAAGGAAGGTAGCTTTGTCTCTCAAACGAAGTACACCAAGGACTTATTCAAGAAGTTCAATATGCAAGAATGCAAAGGTATGACTACACCCATGCCTACTAGTGGACATCTTGATTTGACCAAAGATGGTGAACCGGTTGATCAAAAGGTTTATCGCTCTATAATTGGTTCATTGTTATATCTATGTGCCTCTTGTCTCGATATTATGCTAAGTGTGTGCATGTGTGCATTGTGACGCCCTCGATTCAATCGTACACTAATCATGCACGCAAATGTGTACGATCAAGATCAGGGACTCACGGGAAGATATCACAACACAACTCTAGACACAAATTAAAATAATACAAGCTTTATATTACAAGCCAGGGGCCTCGAGGGCTCGAATACATAAGCTCGAAAACACAAGAGTCAGCGAAAGCAACAATATCTGAGTACAGACATAAGTTAGACAAGTTTGCCTTAAGAAGGCTAGCACAAAAGCAACATTGATCGAAAAGGCAAGGCCTCCTGCCTGGGAGCCTCCTAACTACTCCTGGTCATCGGCGGTCTCCGTCACGTGATAGTAGACGCCCTCGGTGTAGTAGCAGTCGTCAAAGGTGGCATCTGGCTCCTGGACTCCACCATCTGGTTGCATCAACCAGAAAGAAGAAAGAAGGGGAAAGGGGGAGCAAAGCAACCGTGAGTACTCATCCAAAGTACTCGCAAGCAAGGATCTACACTACATATGCAACATTATCAAAGAAAGGCTGTATATGTGGACTGGGCTGCAGAAATGCCAGAGTAGCGAGAAGGCCTAGTCCTATCAAAGACTAGCATCTTCTGGAAACCACCATCTTGCAGCAAACAGGAGGGAGTAGAGTAGCATAAAGTAAAGTAGTAGTAGTGTTATCAACCTCGGCGAGAGATCCTTTCTCGACTCCCTGCGAGAAAGCAATCCCAGAGCCATACTATCCAGTTATCATCACAATCAAATCCTCATCACCATCCAGTTCTCATCACAAGTATCCAGTTCTAGTTGTATCGATCGGGATACAACTCCAAGTGTCCGTTACCGTAGGACAGGCTATCGATAGATGTTTTCTTCCCTGCAGGGGTGCACCAACTTACCCACCACGCTCGATTGACTCCGGCCGGACACACTTTCCAGGGTCATGCCCGGCCTCGGCCAAACAATACGCCGCAACCCGACCTAGACTTAACAGAGAGGTCAGCACGCCGGACTAAACCTATGCCCCCAGGGGTCATGGGCCATCTCCCCGGAAACTCCTGCACGTTGCGTACGCGGCCGGTGAGCAGACCTAGCTACCTCCTTCAACAAGGCAGGCGCTTGCGCAGTCCAACCCGGCGCGCGCCACTCAGTCGCTGACGTCTATTAAGCTTTGGCTGATGTATACGACACAGAACGCCCATACTATGCCCACGTGATGGTTAGTGCTATCAGGCCAGAGGCCCCTCGGATCAAATATCCAAATCGTAGTGGATTAGGAACGCGCGGTAACAAGCAGAGACTCACGAAAGAGGTGACCCCGTTGCCCCGTCTCGAGGACTTGCGGCAAGGGCTAAGAATGCCCGGCCACGCCTCGTAATTATCTCACGGGCACCTTCCAGGTCAACCCGTCTCCACATCACTTTCCAAGTAACAGTGTAAAGTCCAAGTATCCGTGTGTCCAAACATCAAGAGGAAAACCCAAGGAATCACCCCCGGTGGGTTCCACTCAATGTAATCATCAAGGTGAACGTAGAGGAATCACCCTCGAGGTTCACACTTGAGGGGTTGCACGACAGAGCCGTATCGGAAGTGGTTAAGGAGGAAATCACCCTCGATGACCACGACCGAATAGCTACACTACAGGTTAACATCAGAAGTGTTGTAGAGGTCTCACCCTCGACACTCGATAGTAACCCAGCAGTGTCGAGCAACTAAGGGGAGAGTGATGTGCGGTGCCGGGGCCTGGTCTTCAATCCCGTTGATCGGGTCTTCAATGATGAAGCAGGGGCAACAAGGACAAGGTGGGGGTCACTGATGGATCACTAACCAGCCTATACTAAGCAGTTTAGGATAAGCAGGTAAGGTGCAATAACAGGTACAAAAGCAGGCTATGCATCAGAATAGGAGCATACAATAACAGTAGCAAAATCTAATGCAAGCATGAGAGAAAGGAATGGGCGATATCGGGATGATCAAAGGGGAGGCTTGCCTGGTTGCTCTGGCAAGGAGGGGTCGTCGTCGACGTAGTCGATCACAGGGGCAACATCGGTCTTCGGGTCTACCGAAGAGAAGAGGGGGAAGAAACAGTAAATATAAAGCAAACATAGCATCACAAAGCATAACGTGGAAGGCAATAAGCTGTGCCGGGTGTGACCTAACGTATGGCTACACGATATAGGTGAAGGGGGAATTCAACCGGGAATGTATTCCCGGTTCCGGACCTGTGTCAGCCAGATGACCGGAGGGGAAAGTTCCATGTTCAGATAGTTAGAGGCATCCGACCGGTAAACAGACCGTGTATTCGGATTCGTCTCGTCGTTCTGAGCAACTTTCATGTACAAAGTATTTTCATCCGAGCTACGGTCTATTTCCTATGATTTTTCGAAGTTTAAACAATGTTATGGAATTTCCTGAAAATTGGCTAAGTCTGAGAATTGTTCAGTTTTTTAGCATCACTTAGCTGTTTTCCAGAGGCTATAGCTAGTGTTCTGTACATCCTATGAATTAGTGCCTTTTACCAAATTTTATCATCTTTATGTGATCTACATGACAGTATCATTGACATCCATTTTAGAGTTGAGTTGCTTGATCGAAATTGTATTTGAAAAGTGCCACTTAAAGTTAATTCTAGAAACTGTTAAAATATACGAACATAGGATTTTGTGATTTTCATAGGATTTAATCGTTGCATATTTAGAATTTGGACCAATGGGATAAAACGGAGTTTGTCAAGTGTACTTACTGCGAGTATTATCTTTACCCACATTAGAAGTCGTTTTGTTGTAGTTTTGCTGCAGTACAGAGGGGTAATCAGTGTGATCGTAACAAAGCTAGCTACTGCTACAGTAACATTCAGTTACTGTAGCAGAGCAGCAGAGTGTGGCGTACGCACACACCACACACATAGCCGCACTTGGCCATGGCTATGGCCGTCAGCAGCAGCAACAACTAAGCAACAGCGGCGGCTAGCATCATCTACAAAACAGCGACAACAGCAGTAGCATAGCCGTGGCGAGCATCGGCAGTAGCGGCAGCTACAGCAGCAAGAAGCAAGCAATGAGCAGCAGTGCACGGACATGGGGACAAGGACGCGCAGGGGCGTGGCCATGATCGCGAGGGGAGGGGCGGTCAGCAGCGCCAGGCGCGGTGTCGCGCGCGTGGACGGCGATGGCGGCCACGGCCAACGCGTCCAGGTGTGGCGGAGGCACGGCAACGGGTGAGCGCGGGGCTGCACGGTGCATCAGTCCAGGGCGCTGGCCTGGACGGGGTGGCCAAGAATGACGACGACGTTGACGGCCGAGCGGCAATAGCGGTGGCGCTCGACGGGATCGAGCTCGAGCCCTTGGGCTCGGATTCGACGAACCGAGAGACTAGGCGGCATCTACACTGCTCCTGTAGCACGCACGCATCGAAAAAGGGAGCTAGGGGACACGGCAGCGATGAGCCCGCCGGCCGTGGTGGACGGCCGAGCCGGAACTCGCAAGGATGAGTGCTAGGTGACGAGCTCGATGGCGAGAACAGAGGGGAAACCATGTGGTGCTCACATCGGTGACGAGGAGCAACTTGGTGCAGTCGGAGCGGGTCGAACGGCGGCGGATCGAAGCGACGATGAGCGGTGGCCGGAGCTTGAAGGAGTTGATGTAGGCGATGCAGGGGTCCCGGCTTGATTCAGTGGGCGAGGAAGACGTAGCAGACGACGGCGGGGCTCCCAGACTCAGTCCCACGGCGCGGGGAGGACAGGGAGCGTGCGAACGATAGTGGCCATGGCGGGGAGCTTCGGGCGATGCGCGTGGGAGAGGGAAACGGCGCGAGGAAGGGGGG
>NC_041382.1:121625535-121679402 GCF_002162155.2 Triticum dicoccoides
ATCATGCTATTTTATCAGGGAAAAGATGAGGAGGTGGCCGATGGGTTCAGTAACAATCCATCGACACGTCACAAAGGATGTATTTCCAAAATTTATATGAACAAGTTTGTTGGGGGGGGAGACAAGAATGTTGTCGATGATAACACAAATCATCGAGGGGTGAGGATGGCATTTCTCATCATGAATTTGATTGATATCCTGAAACAGGTCAGTATATTGATGGGGATCACGACAGATTTTGTCAAGGTACTATGAAGAGGCCATCGAACAACGACAACATCAAGCAAAAGGAATGATGAAGCGAAAGGCTATTGGAACCACGGATGCGACACAAGCTCGAAATCAAGCTTGTTGTTTGAGGTGAAATGACAAGATGAGGAAGATCGACGTAAGCTTCGCTCATCGTCGAAAAGTTGTGCTCCAAGAATAAGGACCAGGTAGCACAGTTAAAATTAGCACGATAATGATATATCCGATCAGGCTAGGAATGATGTGACGGAGTATCACTCCAATTAAGAATTTGCAAGAGGTAGTGCAATGACACAATATCCTCGAGATAACATGAGGCAATACTTGAAGGTAGATCAAATTGGAGGTGGACAGATGAAATGACTTGCAAGAGACAAGTATTTTAACTTGTCCGGGAAATGGAATTAAGGAGAAACTATGGTCGGAACCATGATTATGAATGATCAAACCATCGATACAAGATGAACTTATAACAAGGGGTAAATATTTTTACGAGCAGCTTCCGTGATAAGTTCTACATCGGGTCCATGGGCATGAACACAAAGTTCAAGGTCGACTCCCACTTCTTCAATGCATAACCTTTCATTCACTCCTCGTTTTTTGAAGAAATTGTAGTGCAGAGGATTTATCTGGCGAAGTACCGGAAGAGTAAGACTCGGGAGAACTCTCGGGTTCACACAGATTATGGAAGGCATAAGTTCAAACCATCGGGGCCTTTTTACGAATCTATACAACAAAAAAACCAAGCAAAAGATACGAGTTCAAAAGTAGAGTATCAGAGTCAAAGCAGATGATACAATTTACCGAAGGTATTATGTATCAGGGAAAAACTCACAAGACTTTGGATGTGAAGGACATTGTCGGATAACAACCCAGCAATGGATCTGGCGATTCACGACAGAGTTGATGTGAGTATCGGTAATCAATTAGATGAAGAAGGGGATGTAAAGGCATCGGCTTATAGAAACGTCTGAATGATTCGATGCTTGGGTACAAAGGAATTATGTTTTCAAGACGAAGGATCAGAAGCAGAGGCTCTGAACAAAAGATGAGTAAGTCGAATAGACTTAGAGGTGTACCCGATCAAATCTAGATTGGGCAAGAACCAGCTCATATCTCGAAGGATGTCTGAGCCGGAAAGAAAATTTCCAAGGATTGATTGATGATTGCGAGTATTCGCACACACGCTGAATCCATAGGAACAAAATGACAATCACAAAGAATTTTAAAGAATATTGCTAGACATATGGAATTAATCCTAATGCAAGCAAGAAAGGAGAATCAAGAGCAATAGGTTGCAAAGGATTTTGAAAGATCAGATAGCCTTTTCAGGTATTACGAAAGCAAATGAACAACTAGGGATGAACGAACCCCGGTTAAGTGAATTATCCGCAGTCCGAAAAGAAGCTGCAAAGCACAAGGCCACAAAGGATTCTCGGAACAACGTAGAGTACTAGTGGTATCTCGTAATAACAGGAGCAACTAGGGATAAAGGTACAAGCGGCAAGGATGTTATTCAGGGGGATTATCAGTGGTCAAGAACTGCAAGGCAGGTGGCACAGGGTCTCGAGAAACATCGAGGAGTATCCGCAGAATCTTCTCGCGAAGCAAGCAATCATCGATAATGTTGGGGCTCTCCGGGAGGAAGTGGGTATGAGAACCTAATGTCAGAGTTAGTAAAATGTTTAACCCGAATAGACGAGAGATCAGAGTCCCAGAGTATAGACGAGGAATAAAAGATCCTAATACCACCCAATGGCGAAGTGGGCCCGTAAGACACACAGCCAATGTTAGTAAAAGTTTTTTAGTGACTAGACTCAACTTCGGCCAAGGAGTTGGAAAGGGGACTACCTACAGGCAGTCGGCTCTGATACCAACTTGTGACGCCCTCGATTCAATCGTACACTAATCATGCACGTAAATGTGTACGATCAAGATCAGGGACTCACGGGAAGATATCACAACACAACTCTAGACACAAATTAAAATAATACAAGCTTTATATTACAAGCCAGGGGCCTCGAGGGCTCGAATACATAAGCTCGAAAACACAAGAGTCAGCGAAAGCAACAATATCTGAGTATAGACATAAGTTAGACAAGTTTGCCTTAAGAAGGCTAGCACAAAAGCAACATTGATCGAAAAGGCAAGGCCTCCTGCCTGGGAGCCTCCTAACTACTCCTGGTCATCGGCGGTCTCCGTCACGTGATAGTAGACGCCCTCGGTGTAGTAGCAGTCGTCAAAGGTGGCATCTGGCTCCTGGACTCCACCATCTGGTTGCATCAACCAGAAAGAAGAAAGAAGGGGAAAGGGGGAGCAAAGCAACCGTGAGTACTCATCCAAAGTACTCGCAAGCAAGGATCTACACTACATATGCAACATTATCAAAGAAAGGCTGTATATGTGGACTGGGCTGCAGAAATGCCAGAGTAGCGAGAAGGCCTAGTCCTATCGAAGACTAGCATCTTCTGGAAACCACCATCTTGCAGCAAACAGGAGGGAGTAGAGTAGCATAAAGTAAAGTAGTAGTAGTGTTATCAACCTCGGCGAGAGATCCTTTCTCGACTCCCTGCGAGAAAGCAATCCCAGAGCCATACTATCCAGTTATCATCACAATCAAATCCTCATCACCATCCAGTTCTCATCACAAGTATCCAGTTCTAGTTGTATCGATCGGGATACAACTCCAAGTGTCCGTTACCGTAGGACAGGCTATCGATAGATGTTTTCTTCCCTGCAGGGGTGCACCAACTTACCCACCATGCTCGATTGACTCCGGCCGGACACACTTTCCAGGGTCATGCCCGGCCTCGGCCAAACAATGCGCCGCAACCCGACCTAGACTTAACAGAGAGGTCAGCACGCCGGACTAAACCTATGCCCCCAGGGGTCATGGGCCATCTCCCCGGAAACTCCTGCACGTTGCGTACGCGGCCGGTGAGCAGACCTAGCTACCTCCTTCAACAAGGCAGGCGCTTGCGCAGTCCAACCCGGCGCGCGCCACTCAGTCGCTGACGTCTATTAAGCTTTGGCTGATGTATACGAAGCAGAACGCCCACGTGATGGTTAGTGCTATCAAGCCAGAGGCCCCTCGGATCAAATATCCAAATCGTAGTGGATTAGGAACGCGTGGTAACAAGCAGAGACTCACGAAAGAGGTGACCCCGTTGCCCCGTCTCGAGGACTTGCGGCAAGGGCTAAGAATGCCCGGCCACGCCTCGTAATTATCTCACGGGCACCTTCCAGGTCAACCCGTCTCCACATCACTTTCCAAGTAACAGTGTAAAGTCCAAGTATCCGTGTGTCCAAACATCAAGAGGAAAACCCAAGGAATCACCCCCGGTGGGTTCCACTCAATGTAATCATCAAGGTGAACATAGAGGAATCACCCTCGAGGTTCACACTTGAGGGGTTGCACGATAGAGCCGTATCGGAAGTGGTTAAGGAGGAAATCACCCTCGATGACCACGACCGAATAGCTACACTACAGGTTAACATCAGAAGTGCTGTAGAGGTCTCACCCTCGGCACTCGATAGTAACCCAGCAGTGTCGAGCAACTAAGGGGAGAGTGATGTGCGGTGCCGGGGCCTGGTCTTCAATCCCGTTGATCGGGTCTTCAATGATGAAGCAGGGGCAACAAGGACAAGGTGGGGTCACTGATGGATCACTAACCAGCCTATACTAAGCAGTTTAGGATAAGCAGGTAAGGTGCAATAACAGGTACAAAAGCAGGCTATGCATCAGAATAGGAGCATACAATAACAGTAGCAAAATCTAATGCATGCATGAGAGAAAGGAATGGGCGATATCGGGATGATCAAAGGGGGGGCTTGCCTGGTTGCTCTGGCAAGGAGGGGTCGTCGTCGACGTAGTCGATCACAGGGGCAACATCGGTCTTCGGGTCTACCGAAGAGAAGAGGGGGAAGAAACAGTAAATATAAAGCAAACATAGCATCACAAAGCATAACGTGGAAGGCAATAAGCTGTGCCCGGTGTGACCTAACGTATGGCTACACGATATAGGTGAAGGGGGAATTCAACCGGGAATGTATTCCCGGTTCCGGACCTGTGTCAGCCAGATGACCGGAGGGGAAAGTTCCATGTTCAGATAGTTAGAGGCATCCGACCGGTAAACAGACCGCGTATTCGGATTCGTCTCGTCGTTCTGAGAAACTTTCATGTACAAAGTATTTTCATCCGAGCTACGGTCTATTTCCTATGATTTTTCGAAGTTTAAACAATGTTATGGAATTTCCTGAAAATTGGCTAAGTCTAAGAATTGTTCAGTTTTTTAGCATCACTTAGCTGTTTTCCAGAGGCTATAGCTAGTGTTCTGTACATCCTATGAATTAGTGCCTTTTACCAAATTTTATCATCTTTATGTGATCTACATGACAGTATCATTGACATCCATTTTAGAGTTGAGTTGCTTGATCGAAATTGTATTTGAAAAGTGCCACTTAAAGTTAATTCTAGAAACTGTTAAAATATACGAACATAGGATTTTGTGATTTTCATAGGATTTAATCGTTGCATATTTAGAATTTGGACCAATGGGATAAAACGGAGTTTGTCAAGTGTACTTACTGCGAGTATTATCTTTACCCACATTAGAAGTCGTTTTGTTGTAGTTTTGCTGCAGTACAGAGGGGTAATCAGTGTGATCGTAACAAAGCTAGCTACTGCTACAGTAACATTCAGTTACTGTAGCAGAGCAGCAGAGTGTGGCGTACGCACACACCACACACATAGCCGCACTTGGCCATGGCTATGGCCGTCAGCAGCAGCAACAACTAAGCAACATCGGCGGCTAGCATCATCTACAAAACAGCGACAACAGCAGTAGCATAGCTGTGGCGAGCATCGGCAGTAGCGGCAGCTACAGCAGCAAGAAGCAAGCAACGAGCAGCAGTGCACGGGCATGGGGACAAGGACGCGCAGGGGCGTGGCCATGAGCGCGAGGGAAGGGGCGGTCAGCAGCGCCAGGCGCGGTGTCGCGCGCGTGGACGGCGATGGCGGCCACGGCCAACACGTCCAGGTGTGGCGGAGGCACGGCAATGGGTGAGCGCGGGGCTGCACGGTGCATCAGTCCAGGGCGCTGGCCTGGACGGGGTGGCCAAGAATGACGACGACGTTGACGGCCGAGCGGCAATAGCGGTGGTGCTCGACGGGATCGAGCTCGAGCCCTTGGGCTCGGATTCGACGAACGAGAGACTAGGCGGCATCTACACTGCTCCTGTAGCACGCACGCATCGAAAAAGGGAGCTAGGGGACACGGCAGCGATGAGCCCGCCGGCCGTGGTGGACGGCCGAGCCGGAACTCGCGAGGATGAGTGCTAGGTGACGAGCTCGATGGCGAGAACAGAGGGGAAACCATGTGGTGCTCACATCGGTGACGAGGAGCAACTTGGTGCAGTCGGAGCGGGTCGAACGGCGGCGGATCGAAGCGACGATGAGCGGTGGCCGGAGCTTGAAGGAGTTGATGTAGGCGATGCAGGGGTCCCGGCTTGATTCAGTGGGCGAGGAAGACGTAGCAGACGACGGCGGGGCTCCCAGACTCAGTCCCACGGCGCGGGGAGGACAGGGAGCGTGCGAACGATAGTGGCCATGGCGGGGAGCTTCGGGCGATGCGCGTGGGAGAGGGAAACGGCGCGAGGAAGGGGGGAATGGGGCTAGGTTTTTCAGGGGAGTGCGAGGCGATGCTCTTAACCTCCAGGGAGGGTCGCGGGATGGCCAGCGCGTGGCCGGTGGCCATGGTGGATGGCCTCCACGCCCTCTGCCTCCACTGTAGCGGAGAGGAGAGGTGGAACTGGGCTGGGCTAGGCACAGTAGCTAGTGGGCTCACGTGCACAGTAGTCGATAGGCCTTTCCCTTTTTTTTCCTATTTTGCTTTTGTTTACAGTTTTGTATTTTTGTTGAACTAATAAATGAGTATAGTTAAATGTGCCATTTAGCACATAAATACTAGGCAAGGTTTTGAAGCAGAACACAAAGTTCCAAATTATTTTGAACTACTTAACTATTTGTTTAAGTTGAAAAGGTTCAAATAAATACTAATGATTTAGTTTTAAAATAGGTTACGACCACTGTAAATATTCAAAAGAGGTTGGCTCCTACATGACAAATAGTTAGGGAATATTTTCAACCCATCGAACATTTTCCCTAGCCAGTTTGAAGAAATAATAATTTGACTTGTTTTTGGAATTGAATTTGAGGTCGGTTTAGGACAAAGTGATGATTAGCAAATATTTAATTATGATGATGTGGCACCATTAATAGGAGTTTACTGTAGCATGTCACCCGGGGTGTTACATGCATGATATCAAGCTGCTCCTAAGGAGTGTCATCTTAAGGCTGTGAAAAGGATAGTGAGATACCTAATCCATACACCAAATTTTGGCATTTGGTATCCTAAGAGGTCCTCTTTTGATCTTGTTGGCTACTCCGATTCGTACTATGTCGGAGACAAGGTTGATATAAAATCCACTTCGGGTACTTGTCAATTCCTTGGTAGATCTCTTGTGTCTTGGTCTTCCAAGAAACAAAACTCGGTATCCTTATCCACCGCCGAAGCGGAATACATTGCCGCTGGTTCATGTTGTGCTCAATTACTTTGGATGACCCAAACTCTTAAGGATTATGGGATATATGTGAGACATGTTCCATTGCTATGTGACAATGAAAGTTCTATTAAGATTGCTCACAATCCCGTGCAACATTCTCGAACTAAGCATATTGAAGTTCGTCATCATTTCATTCGAGATCATGTTGCAAAAGGGGACATTAACCTTAAGCATGTTCGCACCAATAAGCAATTGGCGGATATATTCACTAAACCACTTGATGAGAAAGTGTTTTGCAGGTTGAGAGGTGAATTGAACATCATTGATGCTTCAAACTTGGAGTAGAAACTCCATTTGATACATGCGGGGCATGAGCCTATGACTAATCCTCGATATTTCTCTTATGATGCTATTCATATGTCTTGGATATATTTGTACCTTGCATGTTATGTAACCCGTGTAGGTACCTGGTTGAATCTAAATCTATGAGATTGCAACTCACTCACATCTTGAGCAATCTCTACATCACCAAGTCTCTACACAATGGTGGTTGAAGACAAGGAAGCACGAAACCATTCAAACATATCCTTTGGCAAATTCTATGTTGAGTCTCATGATTGTCATTTTGGATACACAAGTGCTCTTCCTTGCAAAGCTAACCCATGTAGGTAGATGAACTCAAACTCCAAGTGGTGCTCCCAACCCTTGATGAACTACATCAACCTTGAGCAACCCACACAAGTTCAACTACATAAGCAAGATCAACACCACCACCCAAGGTATGTTATTCCATCTTAGAGAAGCTTTACTCCAAGTTATGAGCCAAAGCAACTCGACAAGATGTGAATACATCAAGATGCTTAAACGAAAAATGGTAACCCCATTTTGAGCTTAAACGATGAGTATGACCTATGATCAAGTGCTCTCACTTGACTCCTAAGTCAATATACTCTAACATAGGTGACTTTGTCACCGACCATTTCTTGATGAAGTTCTCTAGTGTTTCTCCGTGCTTTTGCATTTGCATATTTGTTTCCCCTGTCAAAAAAACACTTCATCTAGAACTTCTAGTTTCCTTTCTTTCCTTTTTGTTCTGCATTTTCTGCATCCAATTCATTGCAAATCTTTCAGTAAATTCCTTGCATATCCTTGTGAGATCTTACTTGTCTAGTGAGCTGAGGTGACAAGTGGTTTCACTCTGATGAACTCGGTCACACCGGTTTGTTCTCTTCGGCCCAACCGAAATCTTTCGGTGCAACCGAAGCACACAACTCGGAGTCACCGATTCCATCACAGGAAAACCAACTTGCCACTTATTCCTGATTTCTGTTTGCTCCAGCTCCACTCAATGATTCCTGTCCTCTACCAGCATCATATTAGACATGCTGCTTTGCTCTGTGACTCAAGGACCAACCCATTTGTATCACATGTCCAGAAGAGCCCTTCTTGGAAATTGATGTCAAAGGGGGAGAGAGAGATCACATCAAAGCTTAATCCTTCCTATAGGGGGGGAAAGAGAGAATACTCAGGGGGAGAGAGTTTCTCAACTAGGAGAAAGTAAAATCATCAAAGACCCCAGATGCTTGGTGTTCAAGAGGAGAGATGTCACATGTCTTTAAGAGGGGAAAGACATGTTTGGTTACTTGCTTTAGCTCAAGCTCTGTTGTTTCCTTTTTGTTGCTCTGATTTTCTATTCCCTATCTTCTCCCAATATCCCATGCAGATTCAGGGGGAGCAAGACATCTAAGGGAAGGAAATCTCTGATTTTATTGCATATCTTTACCTTTGGGGACATGTCTATATCCAATGTGGTACTTAGTACTCACTCTACGTGTCATCCCAGTCTTGGTTCTCTTGTGGTTTCTCTTGCTTGCTCTAGTCAGTAGGTGCATCTGTGTTATTTAACCTTGTTTGCGTAGGTTCATCCCATCCTAAGCCAACTCAAGACCACAAGGTAAGTATATGCATCACAGTCATGTGAATAAGAAGTTCTTGCTGATGTACATACTGTTTGCAAGAAGGACTCATGAGCATGAAGGTACATCTCTCACATTCACATCATTTGCTCTGATGCATATAGCCAAGATACATGTAACACATTGCTTACTCTGTCATGTTTACGCATTCACATGCTCATATATTCAATATTCACATGATTGCATACATGTAGGGGGAGCCTATGCATGTTACATGACTTTCCAAAGTTTTACTTGATATTCTCTATATCTTTATCTAAAGCTTTGATGTATGTTGTCATCAATTACCAAAAAGGGGGAGATTGAAAGCACAAGTGCTCCCTGGGTGGTTTTGGTAATTAATGTTAACATATCTCTTGTTGGACTAACACTTTTACCTAGTATGTTTCAGATAAGTTCAACAATGAAGTGGCATGGACTAGAGGATGTGGAACCCCTTCAAGATGCTAAGGACAAAGGATTGGCTCAAGCTTCAAGATCAAGACTCTACATTTTCTATTTTAGTGATCCAAGATCACATTGAGTCTATAGGAAAAGCCAATACTATCAAGAGGGGATGAGGTGTTGCTTAATGGCTTGCTTGCTCAAAGTGCTTAGTGATATGCTACAAAACCCTCAACTACCTTCCCACATCCACATATGACCTAAACCAAAAGTCAAACTCGGCCCCACCGATTCTATCTATCCGGCGCCACCGAGTTTCAGATGTCATAGCCACTGCCACAAACCCTAGCAAATCGGTTTCACCGATAGGGATCTCGGTCTCACCGAGATGGGATTGTAATCTCTCTGTGTATGTCCATTACCAAAATCGGCCTCACCGAGTTTGAGCAATCGGTACTACCGAGATTACAATGCAAACCCTTTGGTTAGCTTATTACCAAAATCGGTCCCACCGAGTTTGTGTAATCGGTCTCACCGAGTTTGCCTGACCAACTCTCTGGTTAGCTTATTACCAAAATCGGTCCCACCGAGTTTGTGTAATCGATCACACCGAGATTATGTTATGCCCTAACCCTAACCATATCGGTCCTACCGAGTTGCATCTCAGTCCCACCGAAAATCCTAACGGTCACTAGGTTTGCTGAATCGGTCCGACCGAGTTTAACCATTCGGTCCCACCGAGTTTGGCAAATTGTGTGTAACGGTTAGATTTTGTGTGGAGGCTATATATACCCCTCCACCCACTCTTCATTCGTGGAGAGAGCCATCAGAACATACCTACACTTCCAATACACATTTCTAAGAGAGAACCACCTACACTTGTGTTGAGGTCAAGATATTCCATTCCAACCATATGAATCTTGATCTCTAGCCTTCCCCAAGTTGCTTTCCACTCAAATCTTCTTTCCACAAAATCCAAATCCTGTGAGAGAGAGTTGAGTGTTGGGGAGACTATCATTTGAAGCACAAGAGCAAAGAGTTCATCATCAACACACCATTTGTTACTTCTTGGAGAGTGGTGTCTCCTAGATTGGCTAGGTGTCACTTGGGAGACTCCGACAGGATTGTGAGGTTGAACCAAGGAGTTTGTAAGGGCAAGGAGATCGGCTACTTCGTGAAGATCTACCGCTAGTGAGGCAAGTCCTTCGTGGGCGACGGCGGTGATGGAATAGACAAGGTTGCTTCTTCGTGGACCCTTCGTGAGTGGAGCCCTCCGTGGACTCGCGCAACCGTTACGCTCCGTGGGTTGAAATCTCCATCAACGTGGATGTACGATAGCACCACCTATCGGAACCACGACAAAAACATCAGTGTCTCCAATTGCGTTTGAATACTCCAAACCCTTCTCTTTACATTCTTGCAAGTTGCATGCTTTACTTTCCGCTGCTCATATACTCATTGCATGCTTGCTTGATATGTATTGTGTTTGTTAAACTTATGCTTAAACTCCACTTAAACTTAAATATATTAAAAAACTGCAACTTTTGGCACTTAGTGTCTAATCACCCCCCCCCCTAGACACCTCTTCTCGATCCTTTTCAGACAGATGTCGGACAAGGGTCTGAAGAAGAGGAAGAGGAAGAGCAGCAGAAGAAGAAGAGGAAGAAGCAATAGCATCAGAAGAGGAAGAGGAAGAGGAAGAGGAAGAACTACCAGCAACAGAAAAAGAGGAAGAGGAAGAACTACCAACAGCAGCAGAAGAGGAAGACGACTAGGATTGACTTGCATCTAGTTAGCATCGACGATTAACTTTCCCCTATTCAGTCATATGGCTCTTAATAATGTGTACTGCCATTTGATAGTAGTCAGAATGAACCGTAATTTGTTTCGTAGCTAGGAGTGAAGTTGTTCAGATCGTGTGTGGTAAAGTCACCACTAGTGAGAAGTGTGACATCACCTTATTCAGGTTGCAACTAAACAGCGTGTCATATGTGCGCCTAATGCGATGCGGCCAACCAAACGGACAATCAAAGTTAGTTTTCCCTCATTCAGCTAACCTATCTGCGGCAACCAAACTATGTGCAGATGGTGGTTTATAGGCTTTTTTCCTCAGTTAGGCCCATCTGGGAATCACATGCAATGCAGCTAAAATCGATGCGGGCAACCAAACACGTCCCAAATGTTCATGTCCCGTTTCCCTTTACATATAGGATGTATATATTTAGGTGTATATACACCTGATTATGGAAAAATAAATTTAAAAGTTTTTTCTAGAGAAGAAAGAAAAAGAGGGTGACGATTATAGGCTGCACGCTTTGCTGTCAGCTACTGCCCCACCGAGCAACCCCCTCCCCCATCGTTGTCTCTTTCATCCCCTCTTAAATGCCACGTTTTGGTAGTATCTGCGACACTTAAATGGGACGGTTAAAAACCGTTGAGATCGGGCTAGGGTAGGCAGTGGCAGTCCATGGGCGTACAGAGACAGCGCTACAGTCCACAAGTTGTCAGAGACCCAGAGCCCCCATTCCGTGGGCAACGAAAGTAGCTGCGCCGTCCGGTATGCCGCCTAGCTCGGTAGCCTGTGCCCCACGCGGACCCAGCCCCGCCGCCCTCAGGGCATCTCTAACCGCGTCCTTAGGAAGGCTTCTTCAATCGATTTTTTTTTGCGTCGGCGCCGAAAAATCGGTCCAGTCGCGTCTTCAGGAGCCCGATTTTCGCTGGCTTGGGCCGAAAACAGCGTCGGCGGACTCAGGCCGAACCCGGCGTGTTGGGGCGCCCGGGAACGCCGTGGCGAACTGTTTTGGCGTGAGACAGCCGCGGGCCCGCCGCGTCAGGGACACGGCTCTCTTCTCGCCCCTTCGTCGTCCTCATCGCCTCGTTTCCCGCGGCGAATCAATGCCAAAGCTGCCGCGCTGCCGCGCCGGTCAGCCTGCGCCATTGATGCCTCACGGACGGCGCAGTGAAGACCGGATGACGCGCGTCCCTCGCCCTCCCTCACCCGCCACGCGTACTCACGGCGGCTAGCGCACGGGCGGCGCCTCGGCCTATATAAGACGCGCCCCAGCGCACTCGGCGACTCGCACTCTCTCGCCGTCGTCGTTCCTCCCTCTCCTCTCTCTCGCCGTCTCTAGTTCATCACACTCATGGCCGAGCGCTTCCCAGGCGACGGCGCGGCGGCGAACGGCTTCGGCCGCCGCCATCTACACGAGAACGAGGCTCGCCTCCTTTTCGAGGCCGAGTACCCGGTCCCGCCGGACATGCGGGTGCCCGGGGCATGGAGGATCAGCGCCGACGGCGTGCCGGTGCCCCCGGTATCCATCGGCGCAGCGCCGCGTGTGAAGATCGCACGCATCCGCTCGTCCCTGCCGCGTGCGGCGAGGGAGGGGCCACGGTACGTCCCCGACAGCCCGCTCTGGGAGCCTTATTTCCGCCGCCGTCACGCCGAGCAGCTCGAGGCCACCAACGGCGTCGAGCCCTCCGGCAGGCTCAACGCCGTCGGCCGGTGTCGGTGGTGGGGCGTGCCCGGGCGCACGTTGGAGGCCGTCCTCGAGTACATCGAGGGCGGCAACACGCCGCGCCTCGAGTACCCCGCTCCCCCGTCCTTCCCACGCCGCCGGGGAAGCTCCTGGACCGCGAGGCGCATGAAGACCGGGGGGTCCTCCTCCTCGTCCGGCGGCTCCCCCTGCCTCCACCTCCGCCCCGTCAAGCCGGAGCCCCAGGGCACGCCTGTCAGCGCGCGCACCCGCTGCTCCGGCGTCCGCATCGGCGACAACGCCTCCCCCACCGGCCGCTTCGTCCTCGTCGAGCCCAAGCCGGAGACCGGCCTCCCAGCGGAGTACGAGGAGATAACCCGGCATGGCTTCTCCGACGAGGACGCTTTGTGGTGGGCGCGGGACGACTACCTCCGCGACGAGATGGTCCGACAGCGCCGGGCCCTGAAGGAGATCGCCGCCCGCAAGCGTGGGCGCGAGGACGAGCACGGCGTCGTGGTCCTCGACAGCGACGACGACGCCCCCGGACCGTCCAACCCGCCGCGCCAATCGGGGGAGGGATGCAGCAGGGACGGCGGGGGCGACGACGACGACGGCGGTGACTACACGCGGTTCTACAGCCTCCTCGGCATGTAGAACCGCGTGGGCGGGCGACGAGGCGGGCGGCGAGGAAGACGGCGGGGTAGCCCGCGGTAGTTTTTTCTTTTCTTGTAAAATATATTTAAATTTGAACGAACTCGAACGTGTTTGCGTTGTGTTTGCGCCGAATTTAAACATTTTAAAAACCCGTGGGGGGCCGCAACTGGGGGGCATCACACCCCCAGTGCGCGGTTTAGCGCCGATGCATCCCAGGAAGCGATTTTTTACCCCTCCTGGGGGGCCAACGGTTGGAGATGCCCTCACACGCCTACACGTCGGGATGCCTCCACTCACAGTAGGCATGTGTGAACCTCGACGAGCCAAGTGCAAACGCTGCCGCTAGCTGCAAGCTCGTGCCAAGTGCGTGCCCTTTCCAACCGCCGACCGACCACGACCCCCCACCACTGAACCCCGATCGAGCGTCTCTGGCCACTAACCAGGAGCATGGGCGCGCACTTGCCGTCGCTCCCGCCGCGCGCGCGCACGAAAGCGTACGCTCTTTCGACGTGTAGCCGTCTCGGCATGGCGCGCGCGCTCCCGATCTGTCGCGGACGCGGACGGGCGCGCTCGGCGCGCCGACCCCCAGCACTTGCGACCTAGTAACTACCACCACTCTACTACCGGCGCGCTAGATGCATGGGCGCGCGGCCTGCACGCTTCGCCGCAGGCCTCACAACCCGATGGAGCCAAAATACGTATACCTACTAGCTACTCCCTACGTTCAACAGCACTAGCGACCTTGCATGTGGCTCCCTACGTCCGTCCACGCTCCGGGCGGCGGTGCGCGCATCGTGCACCATGCATGTGCGCACTGACACACGTAGCCGGGCGGAGACGTACTACTCCCTCCGTTCCGAATTACTTGTCTTGGATTTGTCTAGATACGACAAGTAATTCGAAACGGAGGGAGTACAACGCATGGTAATTATCGATCCGGCCGGTACTTGCTCTCCTTTTTGACCCGGCCATGCATGGACTCGGGTCCTTCCCGGCCTGCTCACTGTCTAGGATCCGGGCTACACGAAGGCTCTCTTCACATGCATGCGAATGCGACCACGACCCTCGAGCTCGGCCGGAATGTTTTCCCTTGGACTCGTGCTGGGACACGAGAATATTCGCAGGCTTTCGGGTACAGATGCAAGTGCATCAAGTCAATCAACTTGCAAAGGAGAGCGTACGACCTTCTTTTGGGGATCCCTAAACAATGGGCCCCCGGGCTTGCGCGCCATACAAGTGTCTCCCCGCTCCTGGTTTCCTGTCTTTCAATAAGGGTCTGTTTAGAATACATCTAGATATGACATAGTTACTAGATGTCCACTCTGTTTGTGGTTTATTTTTTTGTCTTAGTTTTTATTTGTTTCTTGTTGCTGCATTATATATTTGTGGGAGTATAGATGTGACATTTAAAAAAAACATTTAGATGTGAATTAGACAAACTGTTAAACCACTTCAGATGCGGTTCATTACCTCAATCATGCATGTACAAATCAAGAATTAGGTGACCCAACTGCCGGCCACAAGTGTTCGAGCAATGTCTCCATGTAATGGTACTATGTTTTTTGTTTACTTTATTTGAAGAACTGCAAGGTTAGTCAGAAAGGTGAGCTTCTTCCTCAAGAAATTATGCGTGTTGCTTTTGCCTCTCTCCTCCCTGGCCGGCTGCCTCACAAAGCTAGCTAGCTACCCCCACCATGCATGATGTGTCGTCTATGTGAGGACACAGGCGGAAGGGGCACCTCGGTCGCTCCTCTCTTTGACCAAACCGGACGACATTGTTATTGTCGTCATGTTAATTGTCAAGATACGGAACTTCAAAGATAAATTAGATACGGCATTACGAAGACACATCAGTAATACGTGCATAGAGCAACATTACGACGACAGTTGTTGCTTCGGTGAATATACTAATTATTAAACTTCAAGATCAGGAAAAGTGAATCGAGTACTTTCCTCGTCATATACTTGGGGGTTCAATGCATGCACTACGTACCGACACAACAGGTACTCCACTAATTTGTACTCCCTCCGTCCGAAAATACTTGTCCGGAGAATGGATGTATCTATATGTATTTTAGTTTTAGATACATCCATTTGTATCCATTTCTACGACAAGTATTTCCGAACGGAGGGAGTATTCAGTTCCTGTCATGAGTCATCACGGACGTGTGGACGGTGACAGGTAGCTAGCTAGCTAGCTGGACGGTGCTGCTCCCCGTCGATCTCGAGCTCTCGGGACTCGTTCGGTGTGTGCGTTTTCTCAGTGGGTGTGTTCTCTAGCTTCAGAAAGATATCTTTGCCTTCTTTATATATCTAACTAAGCTAGCTACATGGTAGTATACTATTCCCTTCTTCCCATAATGTAAAACATTTTTTAACACTACATCAGAGTCAAAAAAACGTCTTACATTACAGGACAGAGAGAGTAGTATACATGTGTTAGAAGGAAGGGATGATGCAAGAGATTGCCAACTGACTGAAGCTTCACCATTCAAATAAATACAATATGATGCATGGAAAGTTGGGGACAAACAAAACAAATGAATTGTATATGATGTCACGGATTACCTCTCTTGCTGTAAACATTTCGTTTTCTCTTCTTGTTTCTGATGAGGGAGGTATAATATAATCATCATGGAGAATAATTACAAATGCCCGTATGAGAGACGAACTAGGCCACTTTCTCCTTTCCGGCCGGCTGTTTGCGTTCCATGGCGGACGATGGCTTGTGAAATTGGCGAACATGCGTACGGCGGCTTTGACCGCCCGGCGTAGAACAACGGGTGAGAATAGTTTACGTCAAAAGTACATCCCGGACCATGAAGCGTGCATGCATGCACTGATAGCACGTTCCCTTGCAGCCTAGGATCTTGCCGGCAACTGAGAGGAGGTGCGCAAGCGCAAGGCATGCGCTGTCAAGAATCGTGTACTCAGGCCCACAAGGAATATACACCCACTATACTTGTTTTCCGTGCTGCTTCGATCCAAGTTTTAAAAATATGCACCCCCACTAGATCGATGCATACAGCATACTACTTGTAGGCCAAGAAAGAACGCGATATTTGCGTGCCTGCATGCTGCAAGCCAGCTATTCATCAGATCTCTCCAGTGCGTGTCGATCGACGACGACGCATGCATGCGTGCATGGACTCAACGACAGAGCTCATTGTGTCGATCGTGCAGTGCCAGGAGCTGGCTCGCTGTTCTCATCAATTGGTGTCAGGGCCTATCCCTGGCGCATTGCTCATGATCAACGACAAAGATTTTCTGTTCCCAAACTCCAATTCCGTTACGATACGGTCGGCCGGGTCGGGGTCTTGGCAGCTGTACTAGGACTCCAACTCCTCCAAGTTGTGTCTGTTATTACTCCATGTGTGCTTAGGCTGTTTTCATGTTTCGGGGAAAGAACGTGTAAGAAGCAAATCAAGAGGTAAACTTGTCACTGGTACTACTACATTTCCAAGCAAGCGTATGGTCGGATTCATGTGGAGTTAGTCAGTAGACTTGGACGACTTTAGAGAGTTCTCCCCGAGCGCTGCAATACAAAAGGGTACGTGTGGACCTCCCCGGCCCTGTGGCCAACTAGAGGAAATGCCGACATATAAGGTAACTTCACATGCGATTATAATAAAGCACGCCTCCCTGGCTCCAAAGTCTAAAGTTTTGGCACGACCCCTGGACGTACATACATATATATATATATATATATATGCATTGTGCTGTGTGTGGTGTGCGTGGGAGCACGCGACCGTCGACGGCCCAATTAACTAGTAGTGCAACTTTGACGAGAGAATCTTCGGAGCCGATGTCACTTGAATAATGCTTGCGAAATGCTCGCAAAACTTCTACATGTAGTTTGGAAAATCTGGAGCACCAAAATGCCGACGAATGATGAGTGGTTATTTTACATGATTAGCCACGAGGTGTGTAGAAGTTTAGCAATGCAAGAAATAACTTCTGACTGGTAGGACGTTAAAAAAACCCGGATACATGGAGTACCACACAGCAAGGGATTTCATTCCTTCTCTTTTCCTGGGAGTGACACCGACAACACATGTAAATGCACGATTTCTTTCCCTGTAGAAGGCCTCCATCATGAGTCACCCTAGCAATGCAGGCATGCTTTGATTAACAATCATGCATGTTATTAGTGGGTGAGTGCCACGCACCGGTGACAGGGCGCGCATGCATGCATGCAAGCAGCCCATAGATACAGTCACGCAGACGATGTTTCCAGGGGGCGGTAGCTGCAGGTATCGTATCGAACCCTAGAAGGCTTGGAGAGCCAGCGCCACCACCACTAAACTGCCGAAAAGGCAGCGGAAACCATGCAGAAAAAGCTAGGCAAAGATTTCTATTTTCTTCACACACAAAAAATACAGATGGGTTGATGAAAAGGAAAGCATAGTTGGTCAGAGGCAGACATTTCAAAGCCGGCCGCACCTGCAGCAGCAGGCCAGCAAACAAGAAGCTCACCGTACGGCTGCGGCCGGCCCCCACATGGCGGTCAGGTTCAAGCGATCAATTCGGACCAGTTCGACGAGGGCCTAGCAGCGCCTGGGCCCCGGCCGCGCGCCCGCGCGCAGAGGAACACGTGGCCGGTTCTCGTCGGGCCCGGCAGGTGCCAGATGGCAACATGGCGACAACGTGGATGGGTGGGCCTGGGTACGTATGTCTATCACGACCGACCCACCGACCGATGAGCCGCACGTACAGAGTACCTCCTAATCGCCGCTTTGATCTTTTCATATTTCTTCTAAATAACCGCCGCTTAAATATATAGTATATTTCTCTAATAACCGTTGGTTTAATCCCGCATTTTTGTCCTTTTTTATGAAAACAATGGCAACCTGTCCGGTTTGTTTTAATTTATTTTGTCTCAATCCACTTCTCTATTTAGCCACCACAATTCACACGCGTACGGGTAAAAAAGTGTAGCACTTAACCGTCGTTTGTATTTTTCTTCTTCTAATAACCATTGTTTTTATTTTGTTTTGTTTTCTACTAATTGTCGCTTTAATCATCCTTTTTGTTATTTTTTCTAAAACCATCCAAACCCGCTTATCTGTTTAGCAACCACAATTCATACGTATTGATGTAAAGTAGTAGCACCTAACTAGATAATTGCATACAAGCCCCTAGGTGCTCCACCAACCCACATCCTAACCATGTGCATGCCTCGAGATTCTCAATGTATGTTATATATATATGTGGTATAAATTTGTGTATCAGTTATTACCATTAAAACATATAACTCGTATTATGTTGTATCTTATCAATGCACCTGACAACCCATCAGTAGACACATCCGTGGGAAAAACTTTTCCGCTTTAGGATATAAATCACCCGACAGTAACAATTAAGTTTCAGCCAGGCTACTTAGTTCAAATATTCTAATATTTTAACTCAAGTTTCTAACCCAATTTAAAATCTGCATAAGTGCATTTTTATGATACATAAAATTTCAAACTATTCATACTCCATATGTTTCCTACTCTTTCTTCCAGTGAAGTTACTTTTCCATGCAACATTAACGTATATTGCAACTTCCAGATTATTGTACTCGATCGAGGCAAATATTCCAGTTTTTCACTGAAGTTCCTAACTTGAATTGGAACTTTAAACATACATTCAACCCCTAATAATTTATGAATGGTAATAAGTGCAAATTGACATGTGGTTCTTGAACCATCTCTCATCCGAGTGGGGCTCCACCCACACATGGATGCCTTTCAAATATATATTTTAAATCATAAATTGGACACTGAATACTAGTCCAGTTATCTAACAGATAAATTCCTCGGTACGATTGTTCTGAATATCATGATATTGAATTCTCGAAGATTGTGTCTCTCCAAAAGTATAAAACTAAGACTTCCTAGGTACCTTTTCGAGTAGAGAATTCCATGTTAAGAATGCATCTAATATGAAATCTCATTTTTAAGTGTAAAGGTAAAAATTCCATGATAGTTATTATAAAAAGTGGCATGATACTAATGTTGGGAATTTATGTCTCTTCCCAAAATAGTGAGAATTTCATGTTGCTAAATTTTCTATGAAGTTCCTAAATTAAATTAAAAATTCAAATGAAAACTGATAATACCATGATACTCCCTTCTATCATCTATAATCTTGGGCCCCCGCAATCTAAATTATGTTTTAACCAGTGACTATTCGTGGTTATGTTTGTGAGTAGTAAAGTTTATAATCAAGACTATATAATGCAATGCTAAATATCAATGGACAGGGTGGTAGAAATCTAGTGACCCTACTCATTCTTTCTTTTATTTCAGAGTTGTATTGCTATGTGTCCTCTTCTATGAATTAAGATGACCAATAAATGCCTTGAGCAGAACATAGTAACGTCTAGCTAGGATTTCGGTGGGTGAAGCATGTCACAGCGACAAATCCGTGTGCCGCCCGCCACTTTGAGCTTTTTCTTTATTTCAGTAACCGCCGCATTTATACGTTTTTCTTCTTCTAGTAACCTTCGATTTAATTCAGCTTCTCCGTTATTTTCCTAAAACAATGGGCATCTTGTCTGGTTTTCGTTAAAAAACCGCTCCAACCCGCTTCTATGTTTAGTCAAGACAATTCATATGTACTTGTATAAAATGGTGGCAATAGATTATATACATGTTTGAGTCCATGCGTATGTATGACTATTTTTGGAACAACAAAATTATAATAATCAAATCCCCTTTTGGAACTGTGTTTGCCACTTGTTCGCTTTTCTTGTTATAGGAATGACTGCTGAAGCTGAAGCATGCTGCAGAGCGAAAGATTGGAGCCGAAAGCCTCAAGACTAATGTTGTCAACTTGTCATGTCTTTGCCGAGAATCTATCGAGGAGCTATAATTGGCTGTAGAGAGTAGAGATGACGGATTAGCTCGCCTTTTCTTTTTCTCACGTGCTAGCCTCTTATGTTGGTCTGTAAAACCATGTAAGTGTTCCTTATTTTGGCTGCGCTCTGCATTGTGGGGTCTCTTTCATTTGCAGGATTTGTAAGACATAGGAAATAAAAAGAAAAAAAGACAAAAAAAATTGAGTGGCATATCATCTTGGATACTACAAGAATAGTAGTATGAGTGTTTGATTGTGCACAAGAAAACATTGAATTCTTCACACATGGTTGGAGCGAATGAAAATTTTCCTATGGAATTAGTACAAATGAATTCTAAGAAAAATTCCTATGGGTTGTAATCGTACAAATCAAACAAGGCATGCAAGAAAAAAAATCTTAGGATTAGAATCCTTCTAAAGTCCTAGAAATCATTTTAATCAAAAAGTAGTGCTACACTACATGAATCAGGTAATTTGCCGTCAGCACAACTCTTTGTCATCAACCTTTTGTCAAGACAGACGACAAAGAGCAAACTGTGTTTTTGCCATGTAGTGCATGCGTCAAAGACTACTAGGTTTCAGATTGCGGGCATGCGCATCATTTTTTTTTTGTAAAGTTCACTTTCTTTCCATTTTCTCTTCACATTTCCACTTATAATCAATTGTATATTTCTAGTTTCAAAAGTAATGGAAAGGGGAAAGGCTGGTTTTGGAAAAATATAACACGACACTAAATTCAGTTTCCCTTTTCTCATTCATTCAATCAATTGTAGTCCATTATTGTGTTTTTCATACTTAAAATTGTTAGAACTTAGTTTTGATTATTAATGTTAAAATATGGTACCAGTAGCTTTAATTGCGTTCCTATACCAGACATGGAATTCCCAATTTTTTATTATGACTTCTTCACGGGAGTAAATTGTGTTGCAATATTTGTAAGTGCAAACAAGAAAATGGTACGTCTATGCTTTAATCGGCTTAAGTGCAAATAAGAAAACGATTCGTCTATGCCATACCTAGCTGAGATTTTGTTAAGCTACAATCGATTCCAAAAAGTGAACTTCATTTTACTAAAAAGCGCATTTTTCTCACTTCCGAAAAAGGTACATGATGCACTTTCCATGAAATAAAGTTGCACTTTTCAATATCAATTGGGACTCGACAAAATCTGAAGGGATTGAATTTTGCAAAATCAGTAAAAATAACTTAGGGCATTGAGTGGTCACTTAGAAATAAATTTTCACATTGAACTCGAAACCATGATATGTACATGCCAACAAGAAGTATGAAATCAAGGCACACACTCGCACATGGTAAAATCAAATTCATAATACCTCGAGTTTCTAGTACAAGACCAAGGCTGAAGCTGTGGTACCTCTGGACTTGGCTCCTCCACCATGAGGAAGGTTCCGTTGTACGTTAAAGGTATAATGTGCATATTAAGTTTTTTTTTTGAGGTATAATGTGCATAGTAAGTTACCCAAGCCTCCGTCAACCGCCAGGCGACATCGCCATATTTGGCATGTAAGTGACATGACATCTATACCAATATAAAACCATGTAATCTAACAAATCTCAGCCATTAAACCATGTAATCTAACGACTCAACCTGCTTCAATGGTGAGTGCTCAACACATTTAGCATGCAGTTAATATCATATCAAATATCGATTCGATCGCTAATCACATAAGTAAACAAATAATTTCATACCTAACATATGCATATCATCAATATAATGCCTAATATCAACGTGCATTGCAAGTACGAATTTACTAGTTATCAGCAAAAACAAGTAGTAGAAGAAACGTTTGGTCATGCGATTTTTGTATTTCAAGATAAACATATCACCTCACTATAACTCTTGGACTATACATAATTCATGTGAAACACAATTAACATGAAGCGCAAAATACTTGAAATTACGTGGAAAGGCCATATATTCTTCTTTGCCCGAGGTATTTGCCAAGCATCAAAATGTTGCACTTCGGCATCAGAAATTCGGAGAGGTGGGCCAGCCCTTACGCCCTATATATAGACCCGGATTCCACCGCCCCAACCATCAAACCCTCTCCCTCCTCCACTCCCCCCGAACCAGCGCCATCACATCTTCTCTTCTCTTCGTCCGTTGCTCCCGTTGAAGCCCAGGCACCTTCTTGCTTTCTCCCACCGCTTCTTCGGTCTCTCTCCCTGTGTCGGCCCGCGCTCTCGTCATGACGAACCACGCCGCCTTTGCTGCCGAGGACGCGGTCACCGCCGTGGCGGCGCCGGTGCAGCCGGGTCGCCATTTCGCGTCGTTCCCGCCGCGGAGGGCCCGCGACTGCAGGAAGGCCGCCCTGGGCCGCATGGATCTCGCCACCTCGGGGGTGCTGATGGCCGGGTCTCTGCTGGACTCGATGAAGGCCTCCTCGCCCCGCCACGCCATGCCCCCCGCCGGCGCCGACCACGAGGAGTGGATCGTAAGTTTCTTTCACATGGCAGCTGCTTTCCTTTCGTTCCCACCCTCCCTCCCTCTCTCAGCCGATGATTGAGGAATCTTTGCCTGAATCGCAGGAGAAGCACCCGTCAGCATTGGAGTGGTTCGAGGGCGTGCTCGCGGCGACCGAGGGGAAGCAGATCGTCATGTTCCTCGACTACGACGGCACCCTTTCGCCGATCGTCCAGGACCCCGACCGCGCCGTCATGACCGAGGAGGTCAGTCTCCTTCCTCCCTCGTCCCATGTCTTGTGACGCCTTCTTGCGACGCGATCGAAGCAGAGCATGCTCTGTTCACAGAGGTTCCCTTTGCACTGCCCTGTTCTTAATTTTCTCTTTGATTGACGCAGATGAGGGATGCGGTGAGGGGCGTCGCGCAGCATTTCCCGACGGCCATCGTGAGTGGGAGATGCAGAGACAAGGTACATTCCAGCGCCAACATATCCTCTAGTGCTACTTTCTTGGTTCCTTGCTGCTGCTGCTGCAGCCGTTGCATTTTTGTTGTTGTTGCTTTCTTGGTGCTGTAAAAGAAGCCTAGTCTTGCACCTCACACCACGGCTCCAGCAGCGTGCACCGTAAACGGAATCTTCCAGGTTCCCTTTTGTAATTATTTGGCCGTGATTTTCACCGTCCACATGACATGGCATGCATGCCGCATTTGGTTGCGGCCGTGAACCTAGACGCTATACACACAACAGTACATGCAAAGAGGCACAGCGAGCGTTTTTATGAGCGTTTTCTCGCACTACTAGTACTTCCGCCCACAGAAAGAGGCACAGCGATCGTTTTCATGAGCGTTTCCTCGCAGTAGTACTTCTCTCCTTCCCCCTTCCCCTTTGCCCGGTTACCTCTTCATCTACGTACAAAAGAAACAAAAGAGCACTGTATTTGTATTTATGGTGCAATATGTACGCAGGTGTTCAACTTTGTGAAACTGGAGGAGCTGTACTACGCCGGGAGCCACGGCATGGACATCAAGGGCCCCACCAAAGTGTCTAACCACAAGGCAAAGGTTAGTTAAGTTAGTCGACATCTACCTTCCTCCGAATTTTCTTCCTCACTTATTCTCTCTCTCTCTCTCTCTCTCTCTCTCTCTCTCTCTCTCTCTCTCTCTACAGTCCTCGTGAAAGAGACTTTTCATTGGCCCTAATTTTTTGTTTGCTGTAATTAAGTCGCTTGCGAGCTGCGTGATTGAGTGGTTGTTCGTTTTGTCTATGCAGGCTGACGAGGTTCTGTGCCAGCCGGCGACCGAGTTCTTGCCTGTCATTCAGGAGGTAGGCATGCACGACCTGACCCTGTCTTTCACCAGTGAGAGATTAATTAAACTACGTACCTGAGAAATAATATTCCTAATCAACGAGTACTAATCTTGGTGTACTTTTCTTCTCGCCATCAAGTCCACTACTGCTACTAGAATGTAAACGATTTGCTGACAAGTGTGGTCCGGATCGATTAATTTGCAGGTGTATGAGAAGCTGACGGCGAAGATGGAGTCCATCCCGGGGGCCATGGTGGAGAACAACAAGTTTTGCCTCTCGGTGCACTTCCGCTGCGTCGAGGAGGCGGAATGGGATGCTCTGGGCAGGGAGGTGAAGGCAGTGCTGGACGACTACCCGAAACTCTGCCTCACCAAGGGGAGAAAGGTCCTCGAGATCCGGCCCTCCATCGAGTGGAACAAGGGACACGCTCTCAAGTTCTTGCTCAAGTCTCTCGGTGAGTTCTTGCACGGCACATCACAATGAAAATCGACGGGGCAGCCCGTTGTTTTGTTTTGGAAAAGAAAAACACAGCACATAGTACAAATGCATAAATGTTGATGCTGCTTCATACATGTCTTGTTAGGTACTTGCTTCATAAATATTCACAATAGATTTTTGGATGGTTTTTCCTTTGCAGGCTATGCGGGGCGCAGCGACGTTTTCCCGATATACATCGGGGATGACCGTACAGACGAGGATGCATTCAAGGTATAGTACACGCTGCACCTGTACTCTTTTGCGCTGATGCGCGCTATCGATCCAATCCGATGAACTGAGCCCTTTTTTGCAATAAATAAAAAAATCAAAATAGGTGCTGCGCAACATGGGACAAGGCATCGGGATCCTTGTGACCAAGTTTCCGAAGGACACAAGCGCATCCTACTCTCTGCGTGAGCCTGCTGAGGTACACAATAATACTCCACTATATGTATGTATATATGCATTTATATGGAATGTATAATAGCTGCATGCCTATTTTTGTGCAGTCATTTTATGCTTCTAAAGTTAGCACGGCTAGCTACCTACCTACCTAAAGCAACTACCATATATTGTGGTCACTGTTGCAGTAGTAGGGATAGCTAGCAGTAGGTGTATGAAATATTAGGCGTGTCACTTTTCTTCTAATAAACATGGGTTTTGAGTTTGACATGAAATTTGTTTTCATATGTGTAACCTGGCTTGGTCATGTTATGCAGGTAAAGGAGTTCCTGCGCAAGCTGGTGAAGAGCAACGCGACAAAGAAGGGGTAATTCATCGATCAACAGCCCTCTAGCTCTAACTCAACATGGAGATCGAGCAACCTATATAGCTAGTGCATCAAGTCTAGCTTGTTCCTTCCTGGACTTGATGGTGTCTTTGGCGTTTGATTTTAGTAGAACAATGCATGCATGCGTGTTGGGATCCATGTATAAGATCCAGATCGAGCAGTGACCCCTGCCCTGCTAGGCCTTGGCTTTGAAGGTTTCTATTACTGTATCCTTCTCGCGAGGTCTTGTAATTAGCCTTCCGTTATTAGCTATTCCCTTCGTTCCAAATTACTCGTCGCAGAAATGGATGTATCTAGAACTAAAATACATCTAGATACATCCATACCTGCGACAAGTAATTCGGAACGGAGGGAGTATGACAGAAATGGGAGTGACAAAGTAGCCCTCCCTTTTCTCACCCCGCACTGTAAAATTGTTCTCGCTTGCTTCCTTCCTTCCTTCCTCGTTAGCTTGTGATGATGTGATCTCTTTTGACAAGTACTCCCTCTGTCCCATAATATAAAAGCGTTTCTTACACTACACTAATGTTAAAAACGCTCTTATATTATAGGACGGAGGGAGTAGCTAGTTAAGATATTGCTATGCTAGTTGTCACTGCTGTTGGTGGGAAAAGAAAATACGGCATGCAATCAAGGGAGAACTTAAAAACAATATGGCATGCGATCGAGTCTCTGTTGCGAAGTGCACAGTGCATGCATATGGGTATGCACAGACGGATTTGCCAACAGTTCGTAAATGCATGGACCGTTCGTGTATGCATGTGTGATAAGTCAGAACTACCACCAAGGCCGGCCGGCCGGCCGGCCTGCTTGCTTGCCCCTGTACGGCCAAGCCTGCCTGCGCCTTCAGATCAATGCATGGCATGGCACTGCACGCTGGTAGCGTAGTAAATTTCGGAGACCGATTACCGAGAAGACGGATCGAGTAGTGCATGCGATGCCATTGCTACTCCTCCTTCTCGATCCAGGAAGAGAGATCTGGCTGGTCTGTGGGCGGGGAAAGCTGCTGCTGCTATGCATGCATGCATGGATGGACGGACGCGTCATCAATGGGGTGGCGCCAAAACGTTGCCATCGAAAAGGGCCTGTCCGCTGGGTCAGCAGTGGGTACTCCTACTACTTGGATCGCACCATTTCTCCACGGGCTCCCATGGGTATAAACGGAAGGATCCCACATGGTGGGCGACGACGGAGCTCTCACCGATCGAGCTCTGCGTCTGTGCCTCTCTGCTTCTGCTTGGACCACCCATGCATATGCATGGCGACGAGGTCGGTAGCTTTCCTGGCTCGTTGAATTAATGCGCGCGCGTCGAGCACGACGAAGATCGCAGCGGAAACAATGCGCCGATGCCGATGCCGATGCCGATGCCGACATGCAGCTAGCTAGGTGCGTGCGCGACCACCGCTCCGTCCCACGGCAGGGAGCGCGGTAGGGCTGGCTAGCTAGCTCCTCCCTCTGTGGAGTCCGGAGTCGCCTTTTCCGGGGGCGCACATGTTCCCCCTGACGGCCAACGGACCCAGGCCTCCCCCTGCCCTGCACGCACCAGCGGCTAGCGTGCGTCTCATTAACTACGGCGTATCGGCCGGTGCAGCCTGCGCTCCAGCAGTCCCTGCGCCCATGCTTCCGTCGATCTCGGTCGGTCGTAGCATCGAATCACGTGTCACGACCAAGAATACTCTACTCCTCCTCGGATCACACAATACGGCCACACACATGCATGCATGATGCATCACCTTCACCAACCTGGCTGTGATTAAACATGCACTCCTTTGTTTAATTGATCTTGCAACCACACGTATAATTTGACGTCGATCGGCTGTGATTCGATCCTCGCTGGATCGATCTCCGGACTGCAAGTTGCGACGGCAGACAGGTGCAAGCCCCGATTATTATGTGCTCCTGTTCTTTACGGAGTGGAAACAGTAAGGGAACACCAAGCTACTCCCTTATATTCTCGCGCCCCGAATTACTTATCGCGGGTATGGATGTATCGACATGGAGGGCATCGCCACATTCATATATGGAGATTCTCCTTCCATATGCATGCTTGAGAATTTCTCCTTCCGATTTCGTCGAAATTTCTCGCCCGGACGTGACTTGGACACACACCTACGTACAGCAGCCGGTGCTGATGCTGATGCCTTTGCCGTTGCATGTGATGGGGGTGAATCGGCATCAGAGAACCAACATGAATAGGAAATAATAAAGCGACCGATCAAAGGCATGGTGTGGGGGTAGCTAGCCAAGCTAACCAAGCACAACCACCCGTGCCTCTGGACCAGAAGCAAGCATCGCCTAGCCGGCCACACAACGTAGCACAAGCCCTCTTTATGGCAGCCTAGCTTGTACTCGAAATGCTCCATCCATGCCTTAACGTGCAAGAACACTGCACTAGCGGACAACGGCGCCACTATGTGTAAAGCGGTTGTAGCAAGTGCCCCATTGCAAAAACTGGTCAGGCAGGCCACGAGTTGGACTCCACTTGACTGTTCATGCATTTGGACACCGTAAAGTTTATATTCTTGGTCCCCAGAAACTGTGCTTTCATGAAAATGTCGTCCCCGCGAGTGACACAAAATTTGCAACTTCATTTACTTGGTAAATATACGTCGATGATTTTTCTGCATGCACCTACCAATGGTTTATAAGTGGGGGACCTGATCTAATTGGTTGCCACCTTTGGTCGATCGTCGTGCCATGCGTGGAAAGACACATGGTGACCCATGCTTTGGCGCCCAAAAGAACAATTAACTGCGTGCCCTAGCTAGCTTGCATGCATAAACAAGGAACCGACACACACTCGCCGGGTTGGAATAATTGGAGGCATAAGAGGAAGGGAACGCTTGGGAGCCAACCACTTAACCTCAAATCTGTGGGGAAAGCAAGGTCGCTTTCCCCTGATATAACAAATGATTGGTGTACATGCGTGATGGATCGATCTATCTAGGCTGCAAACGCATAATATATTGTTGAACTGAGCGCCACTTGTGGTGAATCGGTGAATCTTCCTCTTCTTTATGTGTCTGGATGGAACCCTAATATTTAAGCATGTCACGAATCAGGGCTACAAGGGGCGATCACATGCTGGTCACATTCGCGAGGCAGCGAGTGTTAAAAGGAGCTCTCCTCCTCTTCTTAGGTCCAAAGCGATGACAAGACCGTGCACATGATCGCCAAGTTGCACCAGTACTGGCTTTGCTAGATAGATGGATAGCTTTATGTTTTTATCGATCGCTGCGTGCGTGCTGCAAGGTGGTGCGTGGTGGTCCTGTCCTGGGTAGTACGTAGCTAGCTCGAGCGCGCGCGGCGGCCGCCGTGGTCTCGTGCGTGCGTGGGTTCGCCGGCGGGTCACGGGGCCAGCGAGTGGCCACGGCGGAAAGGGCAAAATATACGGAGGAAAGACGAGTAAAGTGGGGAGAAAACTAGTGTGCCATCTTGATTTTTTCAGAAAGGAGACGGCCAAAGCGAAGAGGCTATGCATGGCCGCCGGGTGGCTGGCCGCTATGCATACGCATGGCTGTACGTATCAGCGTCACAGGATTGAGCAAGATTGCACGCGAGATCCGGCAGCGTTTATTACGTAAATTATTGGTGCTTTGCACTTTGCTTGCTGGAGCTGAACTGTGTCCGGAATTAAACTTCATGGCACACAGTATCATATCAACAGCCCAGCTAAAATAAAAGGTATGGTGTCATACGACGGGATTTCTTGCAATACAATTTAACCAGCAACTTACATAGTAGTAAATGAATTGGACACGAATAACGCGCGACCGTTACCCCTAATCGCTGCAACGCGATGTCGCATGGCTCTCCACCCAACCGCAACTATTCGCGCTGGAACGATCGAAGGCACGGTCGCACGTCATCCCGCTGAACCCCATCAAGTTTTTCTTTAGTTTTTCTGATAAAAACACACACCCTTTATTTAAACTCCCACAACATCGTCAACACAAAATATGTGCATGGGCTACTAGCCCCGTGGCCAGAGCGCGGTGGCATCTCATAGCAGACGCGTGTTCAAGCCTTGGCTCGAGCGTTGTATATCACATTCCCCTCTTAGTTAAAAAGCCTAACTAACCAAACATGGTGTCCTACAGGAAGGGATGTTCACACCCTTGCCAAATTGTATGCTTCAAAATTATTGGCGCTTTGCACGTTGCTTGCTCGAGGTGAACTGTATCTGGAACTGAACTTCTGGCACACAATATCATATCAACAGCCCAGCTAAATAAAAAAGGTATGGTATCAACGGTGAGATGTCTTGCAATACAATTTAAACAACAACTTGCATAGTAGTAAATGAATTGGACGCGCATAACGCGCGACCGTTACCCCTAATTGTCGCAATGCGATGTCACAAGGCTCTCCACACAACCGCAACCGTTTGCGTTGGAACGATCAAGGCATGGCCACACGTCATCCCGCTGAACCCCCTCAAGTTTTCCTTTTCTTTGTATGATACAAAACAGCCCTTTATTTAAACTTCCACAACATCGTTAATACAAAACATGTGCATGGGCTACTAGCTCCGTGGCCAGAGCGCGGCGGCATCTCATAGCCGACGCGTGTTTAAGCCTTGGCTCGAGCGTTGTATATCACATTCCCTTCTTAGTTAAAAAGCCTAACTAACCAAACATGGCGTCCTACAGGAAGGGATGTTGACACCATCTTCAAATTGTATGCTTCAAAATTATTGGCGCTTTGTACTTTGCTTGCTGGAGGTGAACTGTGTCTGGAACTGAACTTCTTGGCACACAGTACCGTATCAACAGCCCAGCTAAAAATGGTATGGTATCAACATCGAGATTTCTTGATACAATTTAACCAGCAACTTATATAGTCGTAAATGAATTGGACGCGCATAGCACGCGACCGTTACCCATCACGGTAGGGCAATGTCGCAAGACTCTCCATGCAACCGCAACCGTGAACGCACGTCATCCGGCTGAACCCATTGAGTTTTCCTTTTTTCTGTTGAGAAAAACACACCTGTTTATTTAAACTTCCACAATGTCATCAGCACACAATTAGTGGATGGACTCCTAGCTAGCCTCGTGGCCAGAGCATGGTAGCGTCCAGCGGCGGAGCTATGTGGTGAGCTGGGGGGGGGGGGCCGTGGCCCCCCAGCCTTGTAGATATTCCTGAAGAATTTTTTATTTGAAGGACTCAGATTAAGAAAAAAATAGCGTTTGGCCCCCCCAACTCTTCATCTTTTGCGTTTGGCCCCCCCCAATGTTTTCTGTCTAGCTCCGCCACTGGTAGCGCGTCTCATTCCATGTGGTAAGTATACAAGCAGTAAAACCACCTCTTCCACATGGACTCCTCATCGACGCAAACTAGTTCTAAATCCCAACAGTCCAAAGGTGAATGGCATCGTGAGTTCAAAATTTATTTTGGACGATTTGCAAGTTCTAGGAGCAAATATGATCTTTAAGCCTTCCCTTCCACTTCCATCAATATGTACGGATACACTAGGGGAAGGGATTATGGCGTCTCTAGTCTTAAGCTTTTCAATATGTGAGGACCGTGTTAATCACTACACCAATGATACTAAAAGCAAGCATTCTTCTCCGGCTGACGTAATGACGCCTCACTACTACCTACAAAAAAACGGAGTTCAAGGCACCCTCATGGGAGGGCCTTAAAAATGCTTATGAACAGCTCTTCCCTTCTTGACTTAGTTTTGCTCTCCTTGGTTTCAAGTATACTAAGCATGATCCTATTTGCGAGTCCAACAAGTCTAATATTCGTTTAGTTTTCGTCTGAGGGAAAATGGTAGCCCTTATCTAGCTACGACGTTAAATTCTATTCTATTTCATTCTGATGTTATTATGAGGAAATGCCTAGGCGGGCGAAATTCAAGATCCAGAAGTGGATTGCTTTTCAGAAGAAGAAGAAGAAATATTAACAGTAAATGCTATGTGGTGCGAAGCCATGCATGTGTGATTTCTGATCATAGGGGCAGCGCTAGGTAGATAATTTTGTGTGGTATTATTCCAGCTTGCCTGGTTAACCAACACATGGATGTACTCCGAAGTTCATGCTGATCATGTGGATCAAAAGTTCAACGCATTGAGAGGATACAATCTCCGATCAATATTCCTTGTCGCTGCTTTAGTGCAACTTTATACTAGTACTCCATGTCATGGCTCGCATCAGTTTGATTATGCACAAGATTATATACTCGATTCCGGTCAGTTCGTGTTAATCTTGACCGGGACTGGTGCAGTTTATGCAAGCATTGCCTTTATCCGATGGATGCGTGTCCAGGGCCGAACCAAATCGACACTCAGTATGGTAACAGAACGAATGGACCGTGTATCATCCTGGCTGCTTTAGGAGCTGGCATTGTCACTGTCTGGCTATCGGCACCAGCGTAGTTGGGACTTGGGCTAGAGAACCTATCCGTGGAGTCACCCGGCCGGACCCCTACACAGATTCTGCACACTGCACCTAGCTGCATAATTACCGACATGGAGTGACCTCGTAAAGGTTATGCTGTTCCGGTCCCCCTTGTTGGCAATGATAATAGAGTTTGCCAAGATCCCAAGGGAACGTCAGATTGCTCGGCCGAAGTGTCGACACCTTTTTTTTTTTGAGGGGTCAGCGTCGACACCTTGACCTGAGGGATCTTTGCAAGTGGCCGAACATAGACTCAGAAATGATGCACGTCTATGTTTTTCCTTTCCTTAATGGATGGCGAATTGTTTTTTCTAAGAACTGGAAGGAGAGTTGACACGCGGCTCAGTTGCTTCTTTTCTTTAGTTCTTTTGTGAGAAATTCTCCTTTTCATTAGTCTTTTTTTCAAGGGAAGCTTTTTTTTGAGCGATTTTTTTAATAAAACAATTGGGCATTCTTTTTTTTGAGGGGCATGGCATTCTTTTCTTGTTAGTGGAAAAAAAAGGTTCGGTCGCTTCTGTATTGTCCGCTGGCCAAAAGGCCCATACCAGCTCAGAATGCACGCGTGTACTTGTTGAGAGGCTTGAATGGGGAGCTTTTATTGGACGCGATGCACGACTATATCTCGCTTATAGTGAGTTATACGATATGCTCGCCAGAAGCTTTCTCCTCTGCACTACAGTATTTGTGTCGACCCATTTTTGCACATTCGGTCGCTCACTCCATCGATGGTTGCATTCGCTCTGGTTTTCTTCGCGTCTTTCTTCATTTTTTTCTTTCTTCGGTTTTCTTTGTTTCGTCATCGGTTTTCTTTGTTTCTCACCGTTTTTGTACATTTCTTTCTCGGTTTTCACTGCTTTTTCTTTCTTCTTTTTTTGGTTTTTGTTTCTTTCTAGGTTTTCTCTGGTTTCTTGTATTTTATTTACTGGTTTGTTTTCTTGTTATATTTTTCCTTTTCTTCTTATCTCTGGTTTTCTTTGCTTCTTTGTTTGGTTTTCTTTTCTATTTTCCGTTTTCTTTTATTTTTTTGAACACATGTCTACTTTTTTCTTAAACACTCTAAATTTTCCGTATATATCAACAACATTTTTCAATACATGTTTAAGATTTTTTAAATACATGACTAACATTTATTTTCAAATATATGTTTTCATGTCTATTGCTTCCGTACATATTGTAATGTTTTGTTATACATATAATTTTTTATTGAGGTTTAACATTTTTATATACACGATTAACAATTTTTCAATATATGTTTTGGATGTCTACTTTTTTTGCAGACGTTCTACATATTTCTTATACATCTAAAATATTTTTTATACACATTTAACATTTTTAGCACATGTTTAAAATTTTCAAATACATGATTAATATATTTTTTCAAATATATATTTTGTACACATTGTACATTTTTGTGTACATCTATAATAGTTTTTTTAATACATATTTGATATTTTCCATATGAGATGATTAACATTTTTGCATTATATGTTTTGATGTCTAGTTTTTTAATACACATTGTACATTTTTCTTATACATCCGAAACATTTTTATATACATGTTTAACATTTTTCAAACTACATGATTAACATATTTTTTCAAATATATGTTTGGATGTCTATTGTTTTCGTACACATTGTACATTTTGTATACATCTAAAATATTTTTATATAGATTGAATATTTTTCATATACTTGGTTAACATTTTTCAAAATATGTTTTGATGTCTACTTTTTTAATACACATTTAATATTTTTTAATACATGATTAACATTTTTGTAGAAACATATGTTTTGATGTCTATTGTTTTCATACACATTGTTCATTTCTGGTATACATCTAAATCAATTTTTTAATACGGGTTTAATATTTTTCATATTGCTAATTAACATCTTTCCAAATATAGGTTTTGATGCTACCCATCACACAACATGGAGCACCTGCAACCACACCCCATCGCTTTTCATGCATCACCTACCCCATCGATGCCGCATCGACCTTCCGCACCTCCCTACCACGCCAAATGCTTCCGTCGCCGGGGTGAAACGAAAGCGGCAGGGCAACCATGCCGTGCATGGAGTCAGGCCCCTTCTGACTGCGGGCGCCATTCTTCCTCCCGCGTACAGCGGTGCTGTCTCACGGGCCGGCTCGAGGATGGGTGCCTCCTCCACCCCCTCCATCGAATGGGCGAAATCACAAGACAAGGGCTCGAGGAAGGGCAAGGCTCCGGCGGCTTGACGACGGATGCCTCCTCCACCCAATCTGGCGGCCCATGTACCCCGCATTCCCTTAAACTCCACATGCGTCCACAATATGTTTGAGCAAACACCGAAGAGGTAAAATTTCTCCCCTTTCTACCGGTGTGTGCCAAATTGGGTTCATTTGATGTGTGTTTCACCCTTTGGATTGTGTATCTACGACTTGCATACCTTTCATGCATCATATGCAGATTGTTGGAGGAGAACGAGGTGAACATCATGAATGCTCCACTTGGCACATTCGATTCTGCCATGGAAGCCAACGTCAAAGCCGAGGTGGAAGAGGAGGATGACGAAAATAATGATGTAGAAGAGGTTGAGGAGAAGGGGTTCGATGCTACCCAAGGAAGATTTGGAAAATGAAGCAACAATTACATAGAGATGGATGATTTTTGTTTGGTGAGATTTTGTAAGTGTGTGTCACTTGATGAAGTTGCCACCGGTGTTCAACCGGCAAAAAATATTGGCAATTCATTGAGGACAAGTATCATAAGCTCATGGACGTCACATCTTCATGTTCATTGAAATCACTCGAAGGCCATTGGGATGTGAAAAAAACAATGTGCCCGTTGGAGTGGTTGCTTGGAGCAAGTGTGGAATGCATGGTTTGTGATTGATGACTATGTGAGTTTGTTGTCATTTTGTTGTACACATTTGTGATCTTATTTGCTTTGATGACAAGTTGAACTCACACAATTGTCTCTTTTCTAAATATAAGATCGCATTGCGCATGGAAGGTTTAAGAAAATATGGATCACATTGCGCATATAGGTTCACATTAAGCATTCGTTTTCCAACATTGTTGGAACTTGCTTAAAGGAGGTGAGAAAATGGATGTTGAGGGATCAAGAAGCTCGACGAAAGAAAGGTGCACTGGTTAAATTGGAAGACGATGATGACAGTGATGATGCACTAAAGGGAGGACAAAACAAGGGAGAGCTCGATGAAAGAAAGTTGTAGAAAGATAGTGTGAAGAGGTCGGTTGAGGCCTCTAGCTTGAGAGAGAAAATTAGTACAATGGTGAAGTTAAAGGAAACCATGATGTAGAAAAATTTGTAAACCAAGGTGACCTTGGCCGAGAAGAAGAACCAACAAAAGGAGGCAAACTAGGAGGGAGGATGTTCTTTCGAAGAGCGCAAGATCGCTCTTGAGGAGCAAAAGAGGAAGGGCAACAAGATCACCGAGGAGGACTGTGTTGGGGAACATAGCATGCAATTTCAAAAAAATTCCTACGCTCATGCAAGATCTATCTAGGAGATGCATAGCAACGAGAGGGTGAGAGTGTGTCAACGTACCCTCGTAGACCGAAAGTGGAAGCGTTTGACAACGCAGTTGATGTAGTCCAACTTCTTCTAGATCCGATCGGTCAAGCACCGAACGTACGATACCTCTTAGTTCTGCACACGTTCAGCTCGATGATGTCCCTCGTCCTATTGATCCAGCAAAGGTGTCGAGGAAGAAGATGAGTTCCGTCAGCACGATGGCGTGGTGACGGTGATGGTGAAGTGATCCGCGCAGGGCTTCGCCTAAGCACTACGAAGATATGACCAGAGGCGTAAACTATGGAGGGGGCGCCGCACACAGCTAACAATTGTTGGTCTGTGTTCTAGGCGCCCCCTCCCCATGTATATATAGGTGGGAGGGGGAGGGGATCAGCCATGGGGCGCCCCAAGTAGGAGGAATCCTACTTCGGGTCCTATCCCAATTCGCCCCCCTTTCCTTATTACCGGAAGGGGGAAAAGGGAAGAGGGAAGGGAGGAAGGAAAGGGGGGGCCGAACCCCCTCTTCCTTCTCCTATTCGGCCTTCTGCCTAAAGGGGGGTGCCACCCCTTGTGGGCTGGTGTGCTCCCTTCTTATGGTCCATAAGGCCCATTATTCCTCCCGGGGGTTCCGGTAACCCCCCCGGTACTCCGATAAATACCCGATACTATCCGAAACACTTCCGGTGTCCGAATACTATCATCCTATATATCAAGGTTTACCTCTCGACCATTTCGAGACTCCTCGTCATGTCCATGATCTCATTCGGGACTCCAAACAACATTCGGTCACCAAATCACATAACTCATATAATACTAAATCGTCTTCGAACGTTAAGTGTGCGGACCCTACGGGTTCGAGAACTATGTAGACATGACCGAGACACCTCTCCGGTCAATAACCAACAACGGAACCTGGATGCTCATATTGGTTCCTACATATTCTACGAAGATCTTTATCGGTCAAACCGTAATGACATCATACGTTTGTCATCGGTATGTTACTTGCTCGAGATTCGATCGTCGGTATCTTCATACCTACTTCAATCTCGTTATCGGCAAGTCTCTTTACTCGTTCTTTAATACATCATCCCGCAACTAACTCATTAGTCACTTTGCTTGCAAGGCTTCTTATGATGTGTATTACCGAGAGGGCCCAAAGATACCTCTCCGATACTCGGAGTGACAAATCATAATCTCGATCTATGCCAACCCAACAAACACCTTCGGAGATACCTGTAGAGCATCTTTATAATCACCCAGTTACGTTGTGACGTTTGATAGCACACAAGGTATTCCTCCGGTATTCGGGAGTTGCATAATCTCATAGCAAAGGAATATGTATATGACATGAAGAAAGAAATAACAATAAAACTGGACGATCATTATGCCAAGATAACGGATGGGTCTTGTCCATCACATCATTCTCCTAATGATGTGATCACGTTCATCAAATGATAACACATGTCTATGGTTAGGAAACTTAACCATCTTTGATTAACGAGCTACTCTAGTAGAGGCTTACTAGGGACACAGTGTTTTGTCTATGTATCCACACATGTATCAAGTTTCCGGTTAATACAATTCTAGCATGACTAATAAACCTTTATCATGACATAAGGAAATATAAAATAACAACTTTATTATTGCCTCTAGGGAATATTTCCTTCAGTCTCCCACTCGCACTAGAGTCAATAATCTAGATTACATTGTAATGATTATAACACCCATGGAGTCTTGGTGCTGATTGATACGTCTCCATCGTATCTATAATTTTTGATTGTTCCATGCTATATTATATTCTGTTTTGGACATTATTGGGCTTTATTATACACTTTTATATTATTTTTGGGACTAACCTATTAATCGGAGGCCCAGCCCAGAATAGCTATTTTTTGCCTATTTTAGAGTTTCACAGAAAAAGAATATCAAACGGAGTCCAAACAGAATGAAACCTTCGGGAACGTGATTTTCGGAACGAACGTGATCCAGAGGACTTGGACCTTACGTAAAGACATCAACCAGGAGGCCACAAGGTAGGGGGGGCGCGCCTACCCCCTGGGCGCGCCCTCCACCCTCGTGGGCTCCCTGTTGCTCCACCGACGTACTCCTTCCTCATATATATACCTACGTACCCCCGAACTACCAGATACAGAGCCAAAACCCTAATTCCACCGCCGTAACTTTATGTATCAACGAGATTCCATCTTGAGGCCTTTTCCGGAGCTCCGCTGGAGGGGGCATCGATCACGGAGGGCTTCTACATCCACACCATAGCCCCTTCGATGAAGTGTGAGTAGTTTTCCTCAGACCTTCGGGTCCATAGTTATTAGCTAGATGGCTTCTTCTCTTTTTGGATCTCATTACAAAGTTCTCCCCCTTTCTTGTGGAGATCTATTCGATGTAATCTTCTTTTGCGGTGTGTTTGTTGAGACCGATGAATTGTGGGTTTATGATCAAGTTTATCTATGAACAATATTTGAATCTTCTCTAAATTCTTTTATGTATGATTGGTTATCTTTGCAAGTCTCTTCGAATTATCAGTTTGGTCTGGCCTACTAGATTGATCTTTCTTTTGGGTTCAATCTTGCGGTGTCCTTTCCCAGTGATTGTAGGGGCAGCAAGGCACGTATTGTATTGTTGCCATCGAGGATAACAAGATGGGCTTTATATCATATTGCATGAGTTTATCCCTCTACATCATGTCATCTTGCTTAAAGCGTTACTCTGTTCTTATGAACTTAATACTCTAGATGCATGCTGGACAGCGGTCGATGTGTGGAGTAATAGTAGTATATGCAGGAAGGAGTCGGTCTACTTGTCTCGGACGTGATGCCTATATACATGATCATACCTAGATATTCTCATAACTATGCTCAATTCTGTCAATTGCTCAACAGTAATTTGTTTACCCACCATAAATACTTATGCTCTTGAGAGAAGCCACTAGTGAAACCTATGGCCCCGGGTCTATCTTCCATCATATTAATCTTCCAATACTTAGTTATTTGCTTTGCCATTTATTTTGCTTTGCATCTTTTATTTCTCTTTATCATAAAAATACCAAAAATATTATCTTATCATATCTCACTCTCGTAAGTGATCGTGTAGGGATTGACAACCCCTTATCGCGTTGGTTGCGAGGATTTATTTGTTTGTGTAGGTGCTAAGGACTCGTGCGTGGCCTCCTACTGGATTGATACCTTGGTTCTCAAAAACTGAGGGAAATACTTACACTACTTTGATGCATCACCCTTTCCTCTTCAAGGGAAAACCAACGCAAGTGCTCAAGAGGTAGCAAGAAGGATTTCTGGCGCCGTTGTCAGGGAGGTTCGCGCAAGACAAGTCAAGATTTGGCTCCCAACAACGAGTCACTTGTGGCGCCGTTGCAAGTCAAGACATACCAAGTACCCATCACAAACCCTTATCTCCTGCATTACATTATTTGCCATTTGCCTCTCATTTTCCTCTCCCCCACTTCACCCTTGCCGTTTTATTCGCCCTCTCTCTCTCCATCCTCCCTCTCTTTCTCTATTTGCCTCTTTTTGCCCGTCTCTTGTTTGCTCGTGTGTTGGATTGCTTGCTTGTCACGATGGCTCAAGATAATACTAAATTGTGTGACTTCACCAATACCAACAACAATGATTTCCTTAGCACTCCGATTGCTCCTCTTATCGATACTGAATCTTGTGAAATCAATGCTGCTTTGTTGAATCTTGTCATGAAAGATCAATTCGCCGGCCTTCCTAGTGAAGATGCCGCTACCCATCTAAATAGCTTCGTTGAATTGTGTGATATGCAAAAGAAGAAAGATGTGGATAATGATATTGTTAAATTGAAGCTATTTCCTTTTTCGCTTAGAGATAGTGCTAAAGCTTGGTTTTCGTCTTTGCCTAAAAATAGTATTGATTCTTGGAATAAGTGCAAAGATGCTTTTATCTCTAAGTATTTTCCTCCCGCTAAGATCATCTCTCTTAGAAATGAAATTATGAATTTTAAGCAACTTGATCATGAACATGTTGCACACGCTTGGGAGAGGATGAAATTAATGATACGTAATTGCCCTACACATGGCTTGAATTTGTGGATGATTATACAAATTTTTTATGCCGGATTGAATTTTGCTTCTAGAAATCTTTTAGATTCGGCCGCGGGAGGCACTTTTATGGAAATCACTTTAGGAGAAGCTACTAAACTCCTATATAATATTATGGTTAATTATTCGCAATGGCACACTGAAAGATCTACTAATAAAAAAGTGCATGCGATAGAAGAAATTAATGTTTTGAGTGGAAAGATGGATGGACTTATGAAATTATTTGCTAATAAAAGTGTTTCTTCTGATCCTAATGATATGCCTTTGTCTACTTTGATTGAGAATAATAATGAATCTATGGATGTGAATTTTGTTGGTAGGAATAATTTTGGTAACAATGCGTATAGAGGAAACTTTAATCCTAGGCCGTATCCTAGTAATTCCTCTAATAATTATGATAATTCCTACAACAATTCTTATGGAAATTATAATAAGATGCCCTCTGATTTTGAATCTAATATTAAAGAATTTATTACTTCGCAAAAGAATTTCAATGCTTTGATTGAAGAAAAAATGCTTAAGATTGATGAGTTGGCTAGGAATGTTGATAGAATTTCTCTTGATGTTGATTCTTTGAAACTTAGATCTATTCCACCTAAGCATGATATCAATGAGTCTCTCAAAGCCATGAGAATTTCCATTGATGAGTGCAAAGAAAGAACCGCTAGGATGCATGCTAAGAAAGATTGCTTTTATAAAAGTGTGTTCTTCTAGTTTCCATGATAATAAAGATGAAGATCTAAACGTTATTGATGTGTCCCCTATTAAATATTTGTTTTGCAATATGAATCTTGATAACTATGGGACTGAATATGATCCACCTTTACCTAGACGGCGTTCCAAGAATTTGGAGTCTTTAGATCTTGATGCTCAAATTGTTAAAAGTGGGATTGAAGAAGTCAAAACTTTAAATATTAATGAACCCACTATTTTGGATTTCAAGGAATTTAATTATGATAATTTCTCTTTGATAGATTGTATTTCCTTGTTGCAATCCGTGCTAAATTCTCCTCATGCTTATAGTCAAAATAAAGCTTTCACTAAACATTTCGTTGATGCTTTGATGCAATCTTATGAAGAAAAACTTGAGATGGAAGTTTCTATCCCTAGAAAACTTTATGATGAGTGGGAACCTACTATTAAAATTAAAATTAAAGATCAAGAATGCTATGCTTTGTGTGATTTGGGTGCTAGTGTTTCGACGATTCCAAAGACTTTGTGTGATTTGTTAGGTTTCCATGATTTTGATGATTGCTCTTTAAACTTACACCTTGCCTATTACACCATTAAGAAACCTATGGGAAGAATTAATGATATTCTTATTGTTGCAAATAGGAACTATGTGCCCGTAGATTTTATTGTTCTTGATATCGATTGCAATCCTTCATGTCCTATTATTCTTGGTAGACCTTTCCTTAGAATGAGGTGCAATTATTGATATGAAGGAAGGGAATATTAGATTCCAATTTACGTTAAGGAAAGGCATGGAACACTTCCCTAGAAAGAAAATTAAATTACCTTATGAATCTATTATGAGAGACACTTATGGATTGCCTACCAAAGATGGCAATACCTAGATCTATCCTTGCTTTTTATGTGCGTTAAACGATAGTGCTTGTTGGGAGGCAACCCAATTTTATTTTTTTCCTTGCTTTTTCCTCCTGTTTAGTAATAAATAATTTATCTAGCCTCTGTTTTGGTTGTGTTTTTTGTGTTTAATTAGTGTTTTTGACAAGTAGAACCATTGGGAAGACTTGGGAAAAGTCTTTTTAATCTTGCTGTAAAAAACAGAAACTTTAGTGCTCACGAGAATTGCTTCCATTTTTATTTGGAAAGTGATATTTAGTTAATTCTTTTTGCATATGATTAATAGATAAATTCCTCACGTCCAGCAATTTATTTTAGAATTTTTGGGGTTACAGATCTTGCGTTAGCTACAGATTACTACAGACTGTTCTGTTTTTGACAGATTCTGTTTTTCGTGTGTTGTTTGCTTATTTTAATGAATCTATGGCTAGTAAAATAGTTTATAAACCATAGATAAGTTGGAATACAGTAGGTTTAACACCAATATAAATAAATAATGAGTTCATTACAGTACCTTGAAGTGGTGTTTTGTTTTCTTTCGCTAACGGAGCTCACGAGATTCTCTAGTTTAAGTTTTGTGTTGTGAAGTTTTCAAGTTTTGGGTGAAAGATTTGATGGATTATGGAACAAGGAGTGGCAAGAGACTAAGATTGGGGATGCCCATGGCACCCCAAGATAATCCAAGTACACCTAAAAGCCAAAGCTTGGGGATGCCTCGGAAGGCATCCCCTCTTTCGTCTACTTCCATCGGTAACTTTACTTGGAGCTATATTTTTATTCACCACATGCTATGTGTTTTGCTTGGAGCGTCTTGTATGATCTGAGTCTTTGCTTTTTAGTTTACCACAATCATCCTTTCTGTACACACCTTTTGACAGACACACACATGATTCAGAAATTATTATAATACTCTATGTGCTTCACTTATATCTTTTGAGTTATATAGCTTTTGCTCTAGTACTTCACTTATATCTTTTAGAGCACGGTGGTGGTTTTGTTTTATAGAAACTATTATTCTCTCATGCTTCACTTATATTATTTTGAGAGTCTTAAATATCATGGTAATTTACTTAAATAATCCTAATATGCTAGGTATTCAAGACTAGTAAAAACTTTCTTATGAGTGTGTTGAATACTAAGAGAAGTTTGATGCTTGATGATTGTTTTGAGACATGGAGGTAGTGATATCAAAGCTGTGCTAGTTGAGTATTTGTGAATTTGAAAAATACTTGTGTTGAAGTTTGCAAGTCCCGTATCATGCACGTATGGTAAACATTATGTAACAAATTTGAAACATGAGGTGTTCTTTGATTTTCTTCCTTATGAGTGGCGGTCGGGGACGAGCGATGGTCTTTTCCTACCAATCTATCCCCCTAGGAGCATGCGCATAGTGCTTGGTTTTTGATAACTTGTAGATTTTTGCAATAAGTATGTGAGTTCTTTATGACTAATGTTGAGTCCATGGATCATACGCACTCTCACCTTTCCATCATTGCTAGCCTCTTCGGTATCGTGCATTGCCCTTTCTCACATTGAGAGTTGGTGCAAACTTCGCCGATGCATCCAAACCCCATGATATGATAAACTCTTTCACACATAAACCTCCTTATATCTTCCTCAAATCAGCCACCATACCTACCTATTATGGCATTCCCATAGCCATTCCGAGATATATTGCCATGCAACTTTCCACCGTTCCGTTTATAATGACACGTTCATCATTGTCATATTGCTTTGCATGATCATGTTATTGACATAGTATTTGTGGCAAAGCCACCATTCATAATCCTTTCATACATGTCAGTCTTGGTTCATTGCATATCCTGGTACACCGCCGGAGGCATTCATATAGAGTCATACTTTGTTCTAGTATCGAGTTGTAATCATTGAGTTGTAAATAAATAGAAGTGTGATGATCATGATTTTCTAGAGTATTGTCCCAAGTGAGGAAAAAAGGAGAAAGGCCATAAAAAAAGAAGGCCCAAAAAATGAGAGAAAAGAGAGAAGGGACAATGTTACTATCCTTTTTACCACACTTGTGCTTCAAAGTAGCACCATAATCTTCATGATAGAGAGTCTTTTGTTTTGTCACTTTCATATACTAGTGGGAACTTTTCATTATAGAACTTGGCTTGTATATTCCAACAATGGGCTTCCTCAAATGCCCTAGGTCTTCGTGAGCAAGCAAGTTGGGTGCGCACCCACTTAGTTTCTTTTGTTGAGCTTTCATATATTTATAGCTCTAGTGCATCCGTTGCATGGCAATCCCTACTCCTTGCATTAACATAAATTGATGGGCATCTCCATAGCTCATTGATTAGCCTCGTTGATGTGAGACTTTCTCCCTTTTTTGTCCTCTCCACATAACCCCCATCATTATATTCTATTGCACCCATAGTGCTATATCCATGGCTCATGCTCATGTATTGCGTGAAGGTTGAAAAAGTTTGAGATTACTAAAGTATGAAACAATTGCTTGGCTTGTCATCGGGGTTGTGCATGATGAGAGCATTCTTGTGTGACGAAAATGGAGCATGACTAAACTATATGATTTTGTAGGGATGAACTTTCTTTGGCCATGTTATTTTGAGAGGACATAATTGCTTAGTTAGTATGCTTGAAGTATTATTATTTTTATGTCAATATTGAACTTTTATCTTGAATCTTTCGGATCTGAATATTCATACCACAATTAAGAAGAATTGCATTGAAATTATGCCAAGTAGCATTCCACATCAAAAATTCTGTTTTTATCATTTACCTACTCGAGGACGAGTAGGAATTAAGCTTGGAGATGCTTGATACGTCTCCAATGTATCTATAATTTTTTATTGTTCCATGCTATATTATATTCTGTTTTGGACATTATTGGGCTTTATTATACACTTTTATATTATTTTTGGGACTAACCTATTAACCGGAGGCCCAAACCAGAATTGCTATTTTTTTGCCTATTTCAGAGTTTCGCAAAAAAAGAATATCAAACGAAGTCCAAACGGAATGAAACCTTCGGGAACGTGATTTTTGGAACGAACATGATCCAGAGGACTTGGACCCTACATCAAGACATCAACCAGGAGGCCACGAGGTAGGGGGGCGCGCCCTCCACCCTCGTGGGCCCCCTGTTGCTCCACCGACGTACTCCTTCCTCCTATATATACCTACGTACCCCCAAACTACTAGATACAGAGCCAAAACCCTAATTCCACCGCCGTAACTTTCTGTATCCACGAGATCCCATCTTGGGGCCTTTTCCAGAGCTCCACCGGAGGGGGAATCGATCACGTAGGGCTTCTACATCAACACCATAGCCCCTCCAATGAAGTGTGAGTAGTTTACCTCAGACCTTCGGGTCCATAGTTATTAGCTAGATGGCTTCTTCTCTCTTTTTGGATCTCAATACAAAGTTCTCCCCCTCTCTTGTGGAGATCTATTCGATGTAATCTTCTTTTGCGGTGTGTTTGTTGAGACCGATGAATTGTGGGTTTATGATCAAGTTTATCTATGAACAATATTTGAATCTTCTCTGCATTCTTTTATGTATGGTTGATTATCTTTGCAAGTCTCTTCGAATTATTAGTTTGGTTTGGCCTACTAGATTGATCTTTCTTGCAATGGGAGAAGTGCTTAGCTTTGGGTTCAATCTTGCGGTGTCCTTTCTTGCAATGGGCAGCAAGGCACGTATTGTATTGTTGCCATCGAGGATAACAAGATGGTGTTTATATCACATTGCATGAGTTTATCCCTCTACATCATGTCATCTTGCTTAAAGCGTTACTCTGTTCTTATGAACTTAATACTCTATATGCATGCTGGATAGCGGTCGATGTGTGGAGTAATAGTAGTAGATGCAGGCAGGAGTCAGTCTACTTGTCTCGGACGTGATTCCTATATACATGATCATACCTAGATATTCTCATAACTATGCTCAATTCTGTCAATTGCTCAACAGTAATTTGTTTACCCACCGTAAATACTTATGCTCTTGAGAGAAGCCACTAGTGAAACCTATGGCCCCCGGGTCTATCTTCCATCATATTAATCTTCCAATACTTAGTTATTTCCTTTGCCATTTATTTTGCTTTGCATCTTTCATTTCTCTTTATCATAAAAATACCAAAAATATTATCTTATAATATCTATCAGATCTCACTCTCGTAAGTGACCGTGTAGGGATTGACAACCCCTTATCGCGTTGGTTGCGAGGACTTATTTGTTTGTGTAGGTGCGAGGGACTCGTGCGTGGGCTCCTACTAGATTGATACCTTGGTTCTCAAAAACTGAGGGAAATACTTACACTACTTTGCTGCATCACCCTTTCCTCTTCAAGGGAAAACTAACACAAGTGCTCAAGAGGTAGCACTGATCATGTTTTTCTCGTGGAAGAGGCTTAGTCAACGGGTCAGCCACATTCAGATATGTATGTATTTTGCAAATCTCTATGTCTCCCTCCTTGACTTGATCACGGATGGAGTTGAAGCATCTCTTGATGCATTTGGTTCTTTTGTGAAATCTGGATTCCTTCGCCAAGGCAATTGCTCCGGTATTATCACAAAAGATTTTTATTGGACCCGATGCACTAGGTATTACACCTAGATCGGATATGAACTCCTTCATCCAGACTCCTTCATTTGCTGCTTCCGAAGCAGCTATGTACTCTGCTTCACATGTAGATCCAGCCACGACGCTTTGCTTGGAACTGCACCAACTGACAGCTTCACCATTCAATATAAACACGTATCCGGTTTGTGATTTAGAGTCATCTGGATCAGTGTCAAAGCTAGCATCAACATAACCATTTATGACGAGCTCTTTGTCACCTCCATAAACGAGAAACATATCCTTAGTCGTTTTCAGGAACTTCAGGATGTCTTGATCGCTGTCCAGTGATCCACTCCTAGATTACTTTGGTACCTCCCTGCTAAACTTATAGCAAGGCACACATCAGGTCTGGTACACATCATATCATACATGATAGAACCTATGGCTGAGGCATAGGGAATGAATTTCATTTTCTCTCTATCTTCTATAATGGCCGGGCATTGAGTCTGACTCAACTTCACACCTTGTAACACATGCAAGAACCCTTTCTTTGACTGATCCATTTGGAACTTCTTCAAAACTTTATCAAGGTATGTGTTTTGTGAAAGTCCTATTAAGCGTCTTGATCTATCTCTATAGATTTTGATGCCCAATATATAAGCAGCTTCACCAAGGTCTTTCATTGAATTTTTTTTGTTCAAGTATCCTTTTATGCTATCCAGAAATTCTAGATCATTTCCAATCAACAATATGTCATCCACTTATAATATTAGAAATGCTACAGACCTCCGACTCACTTTCTTGTAAATACATGCTTCTCCAAAAGTCTGTATAAAACCATATGCTTTGATCACCTCATCAAAGCGTATATTCCAACTCCGAGATGCTTGCACCAGTCCACAGATGGATCGCTGGAGCTTGCACACTTTGTTAGCACCTTTAGGATCGACAAAACCTTTTGGTTGCATCATATACAACTCTTCTTTAAGAAATCCATAAAGGAATGCAGTTTTGACGTCCATTTGCCAGATTTCATAATCATAAAATGCGGCAATTGCTAACATGATTCGGACAGACTTAAGCATCACTACGGGTGAGAAAGTCTCATCATAGTCAACTCCTTGAACTTTTCGAAAACCTTTTGCGACAAGTCGAGCTTTGTAGACAGTAACATTACCATCATCGTCAGGGTTCTTCTTGAGGATCCATTTATTCTCTATGGTTCGCCGATCATCGAGCAAGTCAACCAAAGTTCAAACTTTGTTCTCATACATGGTTCCTATCTCAATTTCATGGCCTCAAACCATGTATCAGAATTTGGGCTCATCATCGCTTCTTCATAGTTCATAGGTTCGTCATGGTTGATAACCCACAAGTATAGGGGATCGCAATAGTTTTCGAGGCTAGGGTATTCAATCCAAATTTATAGATTCGACACAAGGGGAGCCAAAGAATATTTGGAGGTATTTGCAGCTGAGTTGTCAATTCAACCACACCTGGATATTAATTATCTGCAACAAAGTGATCAGTAGAAAATTAGTATGATAGTTTTGATAATAGTATCAGTAGCAATGGTAACGGTAACAATGATAGCACTAATTTTGTAGCAAGTGTAATATTGATGATAGTAGTAGTAACTTAGCAAGAACAATATAAGATAAATTCGTAGGCATTGGATCGGTGACTTGTTGGATGATATTCATCATGTGACAGTTATAACCTAGGGCGATACGACACTAGCTCCAGTTCGTCAATATAATGTAGGAATGTATTCCGTAAATAGTCATACATGGTTATGGAAAGAACTTGCATGACATCTTTTGTCCTACCCTCCCGCGGCAGCGGGGTCCATATTGGAAACTAAGGGATATTAAGGCCTCCTTTTAATAGAGAACTGGAACAAAGCATTAACACATGGTGAATACATGAACTCCTCAAATTACGGTCATAACTGGGAGTGGTCCCGACTATTGTCACTTCGGGGTTGTCGGATCATAACACATAGTAGGTGACTATAACTTGCAAGATCGAATCTAGAACATGGATATAATGGTGATAACATAAACAGTTCAAATTTGAAATCATGGCACCCGGGCCCAAAGTGACAAGCATTAAGCATGGCAAAGTCATATCAACATCAATCTAAGAACACAGTGGATACTAGGGATCACGCCCTAACAAAACTAAGTCGATTACATGACGAATCTCATCCAACTCCTCACCGACCAGCGAGCCTATGAAGGAATTACTCACTCCCCGTGGGGAGTGATACGTCTCCAACGTATCTACTTTTCCAAACACTTTTGCCCTTGTTTTGGACTCTAACTTGCATGATTTGAATGGAACTAAAGTGGACTGACGCTGTTTTCAGCAGAATTGCCATGGTGTTATTTTTGTGCAGAAATAAAAGTTCTTGGAATGACCTGAAAATCCACAGAGACACGTTTTATTGGCGAAAGAATCAGCATCAGGGGGCCCACACCCTGTCCACGAGGGTGCGGGGCGCGCCCCTTGCCTCGTGGGCCCCCTGAGACTCCACCGACCTCAACTCCAACTCTATATATTCACGTCGGGGAGAAAGAAAATCAGAGAGAAGGATTCATCGCTTTTTACGATACAGAGCCGCCGCCAAGCCCTAATCTTCATCGGGAGGGTTGATCTGGAGTCTGTTCGGGGCTCCGGAGAGGAGAATCCGTCGCCATCATCATCATCAACCTTCCTCCATCAATAATTTTATGATGCTCACCACCGTGCGTGAGTAATTCCATCATAGGCTTGCTGGACGGTGATGGGTTGGATGAGTTTTACCATGTAATCGAGTTAGTTTTGTTAGGGTTTGATCCCTAGTATCCATTATGTTCTAAGATTGATGTTGCTATTACTTTGCTATGCTTAATGCTTGTCACTAGGGCCCTTGTGCCATGATTTCAGATCTGAACCTATTATGTTTTCATGAATATATGTGAGTTCTTGATCCTATTTTGCAAGTCAATAGTCACCTACTATTTGTTATGATCTAGCAACCCCGAAGTGACAATAATCAGGACCACTCCCGATGATGACCTTAGTTTGAGGAGTTCATGTATTCACTAAGTGTTAATGCTTTGGTCCGGTACTCTATTAAAAGGAGGCCTTAATATCCCTTAGTTTCCAATAGGACCCCACAGCCACGGGAGGGTAGGACAAAAGATGTTATGCAAGTTCTTTCCATAACCATGTATGACTATATTCGGAATACATGCTTACATTACATTGATGAACTGGAGCTAGTTCTGTGTCACCCTATGTTATAACTGTTGCATGAGCAATCACATCCGACATAATTATCCATCATTGATCCATTGCCTACGAGCTTTTCACATATTGATCTTTGCTTAGTTACTTTTCCGTTGCTACTGTTACGATTGCCATAAAAATTGCTACTGTTACTTTTGCCACTGTTACCGTTACTTCCATACTACTTTGCTGCAGAGTTAAGTCTTTCAGGTGTGGTTGAATTGGAAACTCAACTGCTAATACTTGAGAATATTCTTTGGCCCCCTTGTGCCGAATCATTAAATTTGGGTTGAATACTCTACCCTCAAAAACTGTTGCAATCCCCTAGGTTATCAAGACCATTTTCTGGCGCCGTTGCCGAGGAGCATAGCTCTATTCTTTGAGTCACTTGGGATTTATATATGTTGATCACTATGAGGAACTTGAAAGATGAAAGAACCAAGATTTTTCCTCAACTACGAGGGGAGGTAAGGAACTGCCATCTAGCTCTGCACTTGATCCACCTTCTGTTATTAGTAAATTTGCGACACCTACTCCTGTTATTGATTCTGATATGTTGCATGTTATTGATGATGCCACTTCTGCTATGCATGATGCTTCTGATGAAACTACTTCTATGCTTGATAATACCGTGCCATTAGGTGAATTTCTTGATGACCAACTTGCTAGGGTTAGACAAAATGAAATTATTGAAACAGATAATATTGATGGAAGTGATGATGAAGATTCTCCCCTAGATATGAATTTCCTGATGTGCCTGAGGGTTATGTTATGGATGAAGAAACTGCTAGAGACCTTTTTGCTTGCAAAGATAGATATTGTTGAGCACGGTTGTCATAACATGTATATCTGGCGGCTAGGATCTCTTGTATTTACTTCCTAGCTTAGCGATATCTCCCGATCCTTTCCCTGTATAGCGGATACGGTTGAGATCTCGCAGCGCTTGTACTTATATATGTGCCTAGTGCATGATCAATGAGAATTATCGATGCACACAATCAATTCTACATGGTATCTATCGCAAGTTGATCCTAACGCTAGCCTAGCCGCCGCCGCGCCTCCATCGCGCCGCCGACACTGCCGCTCCCTCCACCCACCGCCGCCATCCACCGCCGGCGCCGGTTCTCTCCGGCCGCCGATCGCCGCCGATCGCCGCTGCTTTCCACTGCACTAGCCGCCGCCGCAGGTCCTTGCCATTACCGCCGTGTCCTATCCTCTGTGTGTCGCCGCCACCGCAGGTCCTTGCCGCTGCCGCCACGCTCTATCCTTCTTGTGCCACCGCCGCAGGTCCTTGCTGCCGTCGTGCCATCCTCCTCGCACAACCACCACACCTCCTGCTGCCGCCGCATCTCGTGGCCACTGCATCTCCTGCAGCCGCTGCACTTCTTCTATATGCCCATCTTTTTTCCTTTCTGTCATTACCCTTCTCCTTCCTTCAGTTGCAGCCTAGGCTCACATCCGCGTAGTATACGGCGAGGCCTATAGGCACGTTCATCCATCTAGCTGTGTGCTGGTGTGCTTGCTAGCTTGTACGTGCATGTGTGCTTGTTAGCTGGCGCCGCCGGCGCCTCTACTCTACGTCTCTACCTCCCGCACTGCTACTGCACCCTTCGCTCGTCAGCGCCCCTAACCCTCGCTAGCCAGCCCGATTGGAATCCATTCAGCTGTGTGCCTGTCTACTTGCTAGCTAGTACGTGCTTGTGTGCTTATTAGCTGCGGCTTCCTTTTCCTGCCCTAACCATCGCTGCCGTTGCTGCGATGTCTTCTCCCGCACCGTCTCTCTTCGGCTACATGTACGCGGACGCACCGACTCTCTTCGCCATGCCGCAGGTTTTTCCGGTGGGCCATCTGGCCTACTTCGCCGTGCCGCCTTAGCCGACCGGTACCGGCTCCGCGGCTCTACTCGCCACGTCGATGACCGGCGGCCATGCTCCGCCCGCCCAGGTTCAGCTCTACGGCGGCTTCACCTCGCTGCCGGTCTCACCGCCATGGGACCCTACTTCTTTGGCTGCACTGCACTCGGCCCCATCATCGGCGGCGCTTGTACATGGACTTGGGCGCCACCGCCCACATGGCATCTCATCCTGGCACTCTAACCTCCTTCACTCCGGTTCATACTCCTACTCTTTACCTATCACACATGTTGGTCGTACTTCATTTCCTTCCACATCTACGCCTATCACTATGTCTAATATTCTTGTTTCTCCTGATTTAGTTATGAACCTTGTATCTGTTCGTCGTTTGCTCATGAGAATCCCATTACCATTGAATTTGACGATGTCGGTTTTTCTATGAAGGACGCCCGTACTCGGATGGTCCTTCACCGTTGCGATATTCCTAACGAGCTCTATCCAATGCACTCCTCCGCCACCGCCTCCACCACCCCAGTAGCCCTCACCACAGGTGTCGACCTTTGGCATGCTCGTTTGGGACACCCGGACCCCACCACTTTACGTCAAATTCTTAAGAGTTTTTCATTCTCATGCAATAAGATCGACAACCATACTTGTGAGGCTTGTCGTCTTGACAAGCACGTTCGTCTTCCATTTAGCGCATCTACCACTATTTCCACTTTTCCGTTTCAGTTATTGCATAGTGATGTTTGGACATCCCCCGTTGCAAGCAACACGGGCTACCTATACTATTTGGTGATCTTAGATGATTTCTCTCATTATGTGTGGACATTTCCTCTTCGTCGCAAGTCCGATGCCCTTGCCACACTCACCGCCTTTTATTCCTATGTCACCACACAGTTCGGTCGTCCCATCCTTGCATTACAAACTGACAATGGAAAAGAGTTTGACAACATCGCTGTTCGTAACCTTCTAGCCTCCCACGACACTATCTTTCGCCTCACTTGTCCCTACATGTCCCACCAAAATGGCTGTGCCGAGCGTATCCTTCGCACTCTTAATGACTGCGTCCGCACATTGCTCTTTCACTCTAACGTGCCTCCCCAGTTTTGTCCGGATGCTCTCGCCACCGCCACCCTCCTCATCAACATCCGCCCATGTCTCCCACACTAGAATTATGCCCCTCACCATCTCCTCTTTGGTGCGCCCTCATCTTATGATGGCCTTCGCATCTTTGGCTATCTCTGCTATCCTAACATCGCCGCAACTCTGCCTCATAAGCTTGCACGTCGCTCCGTTGCTTGCATCTTCCTCGGCTACCCACCTAACACTAAAGGCTACCGCCGTTACGACCCTGTCTCCCATCGTGTATTCACCTCCCGACACGTTTACTTTGATGAGAAGGTGTTTCCCTTTGAGAAGCAGGTACCTCTCGTCGCCCCGTCGCCGCCGGCCACCAGCGGCCCTTCGGCGACCCCGTCAGGTGGACGGCCCCGCTCGGCTCTTGGGCCGCCTCCGGGCTTTGGCGGTTCCCATGCCATGGGACGAGCAGCGCCTCGTGCCCCACGACGCCCTCGTCGTCACCACCGGCCTCGCCGCCGACTCCCTCCTCGGCCGCCTCGCCAGCATGTTCGCCGGCCGCTTCGCTGGCGCCCTCAGTGGCCGCCTCGCCGGCCTCGGCTGCCCCCTGGCTCCTAGCTCGTCCATCGCCACCGGCTCGCCCGCCGCCGCCGTCTCGGCCGCTGCCGCGGGCCCTGCCGCCGCTGCTGGCCCGGCTACCGCCACAGGCCGTGCTGCCACCGATGCCCCGCCTCTCGGCTTGATGACTCGCGCCCGGGCCATTGTGCTCCGGCCGAGCACGCGCTACTCCTCCAACAAGTATGTGTGCGCCGCCTTGACTTCGACGCCGTCACCCATCCCCACCTCCGCTCGTGCTGCTCTTCGTGATCCGAACTGGCTTGCTACAATGCGTGAGGAGTTCGATGCCCTGTAGCGCAACCATACGTGGCAACTTGTCCCACGGCCTCCCCGTGCCAATGTTATCACTAGCAAGTGGGTTTTCCGCCACAAGATTCGCCCGACGGTTCCCTCGAGCGCTACAAGGCGCGTTGGCTGGTGCGCGGTTTCCGCCAGCGCACCGGCGTGGACTTCACCGATACCTTCGCCCCGGTTGTCAAACTGGGCACGATTCGCACTGTCCTCCAGCTTGCTGTTTCTCGCGCCTGGCCAGTTCACCAGCTCGACGTGTCCAATGCTTTCTTGCATGGCCATCTTGATGAGAGGGTGTTTTGTCAGCAGCCCACTGGTTTCGTCGACACCGACTATCCGGACCACGTGTGCTTGTTGTCCCGTTCTCTTTACGGGTTTAAGCAGGCGCCCCGGGCCTGGTACCAGCGGATCGCGGCCTTTCTTCAGCAGCAGGGGTTTCGGTCCACACGGTCCGATGCCTCCCTGTTTGTTTATCACCAGGGCGCCGCCACCACGTACCTTCTCCTATACATTGACAACATCATCCTGACTGCGTCCTCGCCAGCGGTACTTCAACACATCACAGCTCGCCTCGGCATCGAGTTCGCCCTCAAGGACTTGGGGGCTATCCACTACTTCCTCGACATCGAGGTCATCCGCCGTGCCACTAGCTTCTTTCTGCATCGGCAGAAGTATGCCTTCGAGCTCTTGGAGCGAGCCGGCATGCTTAACTGCAAGCCTGCTTCCACGCCTGTCGACACAAAGGCTAAGCTGTCTGCCGTCGAGGGCTCTCCGGCGTTCGACGCTCCCTTCTACCGCGGCATCATTGGTGCTCTCCAGTACCTCACCCTGACGCGTCCGTATATTCAGTATGCTATCTAGCAGGTGTGCCTCCACATGCATGCTCCTCGTGACACCCATTGGGCTCTAGTGAAACGTATTCTTCGATATATATGTGGCACCACAGCTATGGGTCTCACCCTGACGACATCACCCGACACCAGCCTCGTCACCTACTCCGACGCCGACTGGGTTGGGTGTCCCGATACTCGGCGCTCCACCTCCGGCTACTGCGTCTACCTCGGGCCCTCTCAGATCTCGTGGTCGCCTAAACGACAACCCAGGGTTTCACGATCGAGCACCGAGGCCGAGTACAGGGCAGTGGCCAACGCCGTCACGGAGTGCTCCTGGCTACGACAGCTGCTTCAGGAGTTGCTATGTGAGGTTCCCAAGGCCACGATTGGCTATTGTGACAACGTCTTCGTGGTCAACCTCTCTGCCAACCCTGTTCATCATCACCGAACAAAGAATAATGAGCTCGACATTCACTTTGTCCGGGAGCACGTTGCACATGGTTGTGTTCGAGTTTTTCATGTACCCACTGATCAGCAGTTCACCAATGTCATGACGAAGGGACTGCCTACCTCGACTTTCGAGGGTTTTCGGTCCAGTCTTTGCGTCTTCGGCGATGCTTCGACTGCGCG
>NC_041382.1:121679578-121701141 GCF_002162155.2 Triticum dicoccoides
ACGGTTGTATTGCATGTATATCTGGCGGCTAGGATCTCTTGTATTTACTTCCTAGCTTAGCGATATCTCCTGATCCTTTCCCTGTATAGCGGATACGGTTGAGATCTCGCAGCCCTTGTACTTATATATGTGCCTAGTGCATGATCAATGAGAATTATCGATGCACACAATCAATTCTACAGATATGATCTTAAGAAACTGTGAGCTAAGCTGAAAGAAAAGTCTTTGAATGCTAGAATGAAATATGACCCTGCTTTTGCTACTTCACCTATCTGTATTTCTGATAAGGATTATGATTTCTCTGTCGATCCTGAGTTAATTACTTTGGTTGCCTCTGATCCTTTTTATGGCTATGAATCTGAAACTGTTGTGGCACATCTTACTAAATTGAATGATATAGCCACTCTATTCATTCATGAGGAAAAAATTCGTTACTACTATAACACTACTAGGGAAAACCTTATAGACAGAACTTTAGCAGTAGCGCTTGTTAAAAAACACGCTAGTGCTAACTAGCAGTAGCGCGTTGGCGAAAACCGCGCAATAGATACATATATAGCAGTAGCGCGTCTAGCTATAAAAGCGCTACTACTAAAATTCCCAATGCTAAGCTGATAGGCTACACATAGTAGTAGCGATCTTATAGAAACAGCGCTACCGCTACTTGTTTTGTAGCAGCGCGTTTACGAAGAAAGGCACTACGGCTAACGAAAATAAAATTAAATGGAAAGCAAATAAAAAAGAGAAAGGAATAGCAGTAGCACCTGTTCAGAAACGCGCTACTGCTACTTTTGACTTAACCGCGTGGTTTGTTCTTCCCCCACGGTCACTTCCCCCAAATCCCTACTCCTCCGCTGTCGCCGCCCTGCATCGCCGTCGGCCACCGCGCGCTCTCCCAGCGCTCTCTGCACACCCTTGACGCCGCCCCGACCCCAACCTCGACGTTGCCCCGACCCTGACCTCGACGCCACCCCCGACCTCGACCTCGACGCCGCCCTCCGCAGCGTGCCCGAGGCTCCGACCCCGACGTTGCCTGCCCCGACCTCGCCACAGGCACCCGAGGTGAGCACGCCTCCTCCTCCCCCTTCCCTACCTCTGCCTAGCTAAATTTTCTAGGGTTCTTCAAACTTTAGATTGTATCAAATTAGTTAGGTTTCATCAAATTAGATGGTAATTAGGGCAGTAGTTCCTAGGTACTAATTAGTTAGTAAGAACTAGGGCAGTAGTGTTTAATAGAATTAGCAAGAAATTTAATAGAACTAGTTGAACTAGTTTTTTAGTAAGAACTAGTTGAATTAATAGAACAAGTATATTTTTAGTAAGAAAATTAATATATCCAGTTGAACTAGTTTATTTTTAGTAAGAACTAGTTTATTTTTATTTATAGTATGTTTATTTTTAGTAAGAACTAGTTGAATTAATAGAACTAGTTGAACATGTCACATTTGTTGTTATTTTTTTAGTTAAAGAAATTATTCCCGCATCGACGTCGATGATGCCTATCCCGCATCCTCGTCGTCGACTCGACGGAGGACACCTGCTTGACCAGATGGGCCATGTCCGGGACTGGGCTCCGCCGGGTTGGTACTGGGAGGCGCTACCTACCGGGGGGCGCAGCTTGGTGAGGAGCTAGCCTATCATTGACCTGAACCTTCTTTGGTGGTGGTCACGTGGGCCAGTGACGGTGCAGAGGCTTGAGGACCCCGTAGAGGTGGTACATCACCGTGTCAGCGAGGAGGACGCGCACGTCCATCGCTACTTGTTTGCGTTGGAGCATAGGTTCTCCAATACCTGTCAAGTTCTCCAGGGATCTCACTGGAGCTATGATCCTGTGATGGTTCCTTCTCTTTGGGTGTCCACTGCCCGCGCCGATACCCGTCGTGCACTAGGGTTTTAGTTGTATTAGTGATGTTATATGTATGATACTATTCAAGATGTATTAGTGATATTATTCGACGATGTATGGACACAAGACATGATTTACTTTTGCTTATTGAATGCATGCTAATTTGAATACTTATTTATTTTATGATTTTCTTTTGCTTATTGAATGCTCAAATTGGAGAAGTACTCCTATTTTGAATGCTCAAATTGGACCCCACTATGCAAGGCGATGCATTCGATTAGTTGATAGCTTATAGGGTTTTTGTTTTTGCAGAAATCTAGGAGCCCCTCCATCATACCCGCTGTCGTCCCCGTCACTGACCCCTCCGACCTCGAGGTGAGACCAGCCAAATCTCCATGTCAATATGAGTCCTATAAGATATTTTGAAATGTTTTTGCTTATATTTTCAACCATTGAAATGCAATGACCATCAAGTTTGAATGCTCATATGATGATGCAATGACCATGAATGGTCATGTTAGCAGGTTGCACCTCAGAGTGGCCTATGTTTTGCCGGAGTGTTGATTAATTTCCGTTCCGGCAAATTTTAGGTGCTCGATATGTCCTTTTTTAGCAAAGGTCATGCCGTATTTTTTCATGAATTTTGGCATGACTTAGTTTTTGTAGTACATATATTTAATTGTACAAGTTTAAACTTTGAATTATTAACATAGGAAATGTCGTACTCGGACGACGAAAGTCTCCCGGGGGAGTGCAGCTGGTGCAACGGCGACCGAGGTCTGTGCGACAGGCCTCACCTGGATGAAGATTAGTGCTTCAGCACTAAGCTCCAGGAGACCTTCGATGTTGAAATGGTACGCAATGACTACAAGTGTTTTTTTCGTAATTAAGCACGACTTCAACTATTTCAACATGCAATTTTCATATTTTACAATTCGACTAGCTTATCCCATGCCATGCAAGACACTATGTCTTGGAGAGGATGAGTTTTGAAGACCATGAAAATTTTGAAACAAAGAAAATACACCTAAGGACCCATTGAGGGAGTCCTGGATTAGGGGATCTCCGGACAGCTGGACTATATCCTATGGCCAAACTGTTGGACTATGAAGATACAAGATTAAAGACTTCATCCCGTGTCCGGATGGGACTTTCCTTGGCGTGGAAGGCAAGGTTGGCAATACGGATATGTAGATATCCTCCCTTGTAACCGACTCTGTGTAACCCTAGCCCCCTCCGGTGTCTATATAAACCGGAGGGTTTAGTCCGTAGAACAACAATCATACCATAGGCTAGCATCTTGGGTTTAGCCTCTACGATCTAGTGGTAGATCAACTCTTGTAATACTCATATCATCAAAGAACAATCAAGCAGGACGTAGGGTATTACCTCCATCAAGAGGGCCTGAACCTGGGTAAACATCGTGTCCCCTGCCTCCTGTTACCATCCGCCTTAGACGCACAGTTCGGGACCCCCTACTCGAGATCCGCCGATTTTGACACTGACATTGGTGCTTTCATTGAGAGTTCCACTGTGCCGTCACCGTAAGGCTCGATGGCCCCTTCGATCATCGGAAATGATGCGGTCCAGGGTGAGGTTTTCCTCACCGGACGGATCTTCGTATTCGGTGGCTTCGCACTGCGGGCCAATTCGCTTGGCCATCTGGAGCAGATCGAGAGCTACGCCCCTGGCCATCAGGTCAGGTTCGGAAACCTAAACTACACCACCGACATCCGCGGAGACTCGATCTTTGACGCATTCGAGCCCATGTCAGGTGCGCCGCACAATCACGACGAGCATGACGTAACTCTGCCGTCGGACAGTGTTTGGGAGATCGCATCTGCAACTGCTGTGGCCTTCGATCCGGAGCAAATTGCGCCACCCGAGGATGGGGGGATAGACCTCGCCATGGAGGCCGCACTCTCAGTGGCGATGGAGCCGGATACTGACTTCACCCCTTACGAGAGCCGTGTCGCCGAACCACGGGATTCGTCTCCGGCCATGGACTTCGAGCCGCCTGGATCCGTGCCTATCAAATCCGATTGGGAGCCGATCATGGAGTTCACCTCCGCAAATATCTTTCAGCACTCGCCTTCCGGTGATGTGCTAAATTCATTAAGGTCTCTCTCCTTGTTAGGAGAACCTTGGCCAAACTATGTCCGGCTAGAATGGGATGCGGACGACGAAGAAATTCGCTGCCCACCCACCACCCACTTAGTAGCCACTGTCGACAATTTAACCGACATGCTCGACTTTGACTCCGAAGACATCAACGGCATGGACGACGATGTAGGAGACGAACAGGAACCACCGCCCACAGGGCGCCGGACCGCCACCTCATCGTATGATATATACATGGTGGACACCCCCAAAGAAAGCAATGGCGACGAGACAGCGGAGGATGACTCCTCCAAGAAGCAACCCAAGTGTCAACGTCAGCGGTGCCGCTCTAAGTCCCGCCATAGAAAAAGTAGTGATACCGGCACAAGAGACAATAACACTTTGGATAGTGCCGAAGACAACAACAATCCCCTCCAGCATGATTTAGAGCGGGAGGGTGAACAAGCTAGCCCTTTAGAGCAGGCAGCAGATGGAGAATCGGAGGAGGACAATTACATGCCTCTCTCCGAAAACAAGGTGAGCCTCGACAACGAAGAATTTATCGTGCCTGAGGATCCCGTCGAGCAGAAGCGCTTCAAGCGCCGGCTTATGGCCACAGCAAATAGCCTGAAGAAAAAGCAACAACAGCTTCAAGCTAATCAAGACTTGCTAGCGGACAGATGGACCGAAGTCCTTGCGGCCAAGGAATACGAACTCGAGCGCCCCTCCAAGAGTTACCCAAAGCGCAGGTTGCTACCTCACCTCGAGGAGGAAGCATTGAATCCTCCATCACAGTGTACAATGCGGCTGACCGGCCACCGCGTGGCCGAGCCAGAGAGGCGTTTCAGCCTGAAGTTCAGCCTGCACCCTGCCGCCACTCAATCAAAAATACCAAGGACCGGGGCAACACAAGGGACCTGCCAGACGTATTGGAAAACAAGGAAAAACATGCAAGATCAATCTACGGATCACGGGGGCGTGCACCAATACGCAACGATGATCGTCACGCCGGATGCACTAAAAGCAAATCCGGCCGAGCCGGACATGGCAGGCAAGACTAGTATGAACCGCGTCGCGATATAGCCCGGCACAGAGGCGCCGCACACCCCTTATGCTTCACTGATGAAGTAATGGATCATGAATTCCCATAAGGGTTTAAACCCGTAAACATTGAATCATACGATGGTACTACAGACCCCGCGGTATGGATAGAAGACTTCTTCCTCCACATTCACATGTCCCGCAGGGATGACCTACATGTCACCAAGTATCTCCCGCTCAAACTCAAAGGGCCGGCTCGGCATTGGCTCAACAGCTTGCCGGCAAACTCCATCAGAAGTTGGGAGAACCTGGCAGAGGCATTTCTGGACAATTTCCAGGGCACTTATGTGCGACTGCCGGACGCTGACGATTTAAGTCATAACTCAGCAGCCAGGGGAATCGGCCAGGAAATTCTGGACCCGGTTCCTAACCAAGAAGAACCAAATTGTCGACTGTCCAGATGCAGAGGCCTTAGCGGCATTTAAGCATAATATCCGTGATGAGTGGCTCGCCCGGCACCTCGGCCAAGAGAAGCCAAAATCCATGGCAGCCCTCACGACACTTATGACCCACTTTTGTGCGGGCGAAGATAGCTGGTTGGCTCGCAGTACCAATACAGCAAGCAAACTTGGCATATGGGAAGCCAGGGATAGCAACGACAAACCGCGACGCAACAAACACAACCGCCGCAAATATGGTGAAAATGCCAAAAATACGACAGGTAATGCCGGGTTCAGGGGCTCAAAGTCCGGTCAGCGGAAAGGGCCACCTAAAAAATACAAATCTAGGTCCATCCAGTCTGGACCGCATACTCGCTCACCGACACCAAATTCGTGGCACCCCAGAAACGCCAGCCACCCATACCAACAGAGAATGCTGGGTCTTCAAACAAACCGGCAAGGCAGGCGCCAAAAACGAAGAGGGGTCTCAAAGCGATGATAGCGACGAAGAGCCCAGATCACCGAACACAGGAGGGTAAAAGAAATTTCCTCCCCATATTCAATCGGTGAATGTGGTAAATACCACCCAAATTGCCAACTTGGACCAAATATGCACCCCTAGGGATGGCGGCTCAACGAAACCAGCCGTCCCACAATATAAGCTAGGGCCGGTCACCTTCAACTGCACGGATCGTCCAGTTAACGCCAATCAGGGCAATCCAGCCGCACTAATCCTCGACCCAATAGTAGACGGGTTCCACCTCACTCGATTCCTTATGGACGGAGATAGCAGTTTAAATCTGCTTTACCAGGACACAGTGCGCAAGATGGGCATCGATCACTCAGTGATAAAGCCCACTAAAGCCACTTTTAGAGGAATCATACCAGGTATGGAGGTTAGCTGTACAGGCTCCATTGCCCTCGAGGTAATCTTCGGATCACCAGAAAATTACCATATCGAAGATTTAATCTTCGAAATCGCCCCTTTCCGCAGTGACTATCAAGCACTGCTCGGGCGAACCGCGTTCACTCGATTCAATGTGGTGCCACATTATGCCTACCGTAAGCTCAAAATGCCCGGTCCACACGGCGTCATCACGGTTTATGGCAAGACCGGACCTTCCTTAGGCACCAACAAATACATCACTGCCTTAGCAGCAGGAACAACGAGCAGCACCATGCAGCCAAACCTCGAGTCGATGCCCAGGCTCCCGGACACCGTCAAGGGGCTCCGAACCACTTGGCAGAAGGATACCCCGGCTCATCCAGAGATCAACTAAACACTCGGGCGAAGGCCATGACAGGCCGAACTCAACGGTTCAACCGCCCTCCGGCACGCAAACATTTCTTATATTTCCTTCACAGGTTCACCTTTGCACCAACTAGGACGGACTCCACAGAGGCAGCTCGAATGCGTCAGGGGATCCTTAGACATTCCCTGCATCGAACGTCCGGCTACAATACAGATCCGCACTCAACCTCTTCCCCCTGGTCACAGCAGGTTCTGCTATCACAACTCCTTTTTTATCACATTACCTGTACCCATACGCATAGACGTATTATTCAAATACAACATGTGGATTTATATGACGTTTACCTGCTGATTATTTCTTATCGAAATTATTTTGTCAAATGGCATCCGTACATAGCGATATGCCTTAAATATGCCAGAGGCTTCGTTTTCCCCGTAACACAACAATAAAAGTCTGAACACCTTCATGGAAGTTCGGCACCCCGAACTTATAGTTGATCTCTGGGTCAATAGTTGGGTTTGCCCGGCTCCCATGTTTTGGTACCTTACGTTCCGCTATATCGGCTAAGGTAGCACTGGGAGAACTACTGCGATTGTGTCCCGGTTCTTCCGGATGAGCACCTCAGTAGAGAAAGCCGAAAACTGACTGTTATGATACAGCGAGAGCTGGTCAGCTGTTCGAGCGGTCACAAAATCTTTAAGGATTTATCCCGCATAATGCCATAACCAATGCAGCATGCGATGGATCGGCTTTTTCTTCGATCAGGCGCTTATAGAGCCCCTAGTACGGTCTTCCGAACACAAGGGGCTGTGCTGACCATACTAAAGCTCCTATGGCTAAGTGAGAGTGATAAAGCCCTATAGTTCGATTGCCTGGTTCGTTGTGCTGAGCACCTCCTTTGGAGGACCCAAAGCTGGGATAAAGAGTGCTCAGGTTTATCCCGAACACCCCCGTACTTCTTACGTGGGGGCAGAAGCCGACGACTGGCCAACTCTCAGCCTTAACATACAAACGGCCGCACAGGAGGGTAAACTCTTATATAACAGGCGACATATAAATGACCTTGTTCAAACATTACAAAGGACAACATGATCGGCATTCATGGAAATATAATGTCCTTGGTACACAGCTCCGCTGCAAGGTAGGATCCTTTTAGGACACTCTTATAATACAATTCGGGCTTGCGGTGCTCCTTCCCCTCTGGCGGTCCCTCGGTCACTAGCTTTTCGGCATCCATCTTCCCCCAGTGCACCTTTGCGAGGGCGAAGGCCATTTGCGCTCCTTCTGTACAAACCGACCGCTTGATGACGTCAAGTCGAGGGCAAGCGCTTACAAGCCGCCTCACGAGCCCGAAGTAGCTGCTTGGAATCGGCTCGGCAGGCCATAGCCGGATAACCATATCTTTCATGGCTAGTTCCACCGCCTTATGCAGTTCAATCGGCTGTTTCAGTTGATCGGCAAAAGGCACTAGATAATTCGGTGCCAAATATTGCGACCAAAAGAGCTTATCGGCAGTGTTCCTTCCTTCGGCTCGGTAGAAGTGAGCGGCATCTGATATACTGTGAGGTAGCTCGGCAAATACACCTAAGAAGTCTGGATTCACAATCAGAAACATAGTTTTCCCTTCAAATACTTGCTTTACATGGGAAAAGCCTTACCCGCCGTTATCTTCCTCACCTCTTGGATCCCCTGCAGGGCGCTTTGGGTTCCCCCCCAGGCGTCGCTCATGGCTTGACGCGCCTTGGTGAGTTCGGACTCTTTCTCCGTTAAACTCTGCTCCAAGGCCTCGCATTTACTTACGGCCTCTTGCAGCTCTTGCTCAGCTTTAATAACTCTGGCTTCGTGTTTCTCACGAAGAGTCCTCTCCGTGGCCGCCTTTTTCTCGGCCTCGGCAACGACCCTTTTGAGGGCCTCGACTTGGGTCGTAACCCCTAGCACAAATTATGCGGCTTATTTCATACTGAACATTTATTTCACAATAAATGCGCGCAACGCTTGTGCATACCTTGTGTATCCCTCAACTACATTTTTAATTGGCCAATTTCTTCTATGGCTCGCTCCAGACTTTGATTCAGTCCGGAGATCTCCGCAGTACGAGAGGCAGCAGCCGCTACAGGTATCTGCTTGGAATAGAAGAGAAATCAATATCACTCAATGAGTCTTCCTGTGATCATCAATGCGATCCCCTGTCCGGTTCCTTCTTTCACCGAACAGGGTATCAGGGGCTACTATCTATACTATGGCACTCTTCGGCAACTTATAAAACATACCTCAAAGCCTCTTATAAGGCTGATACAGGCTTCGTTCATTCCACTCTCGGTTGACTGAATCTTCTCAATCACCGCACCCATAAGGGCACGGTGTTTGTCAACAATGGAGGCGTGTCGTAACGCCACCAACAAAGCATCCGACACCTCTGGACGGACAGAGGTCGCCGGCGGAACAGGCACGCCCCCTCCAGTCGCCTTCTTGATTCTGGAGCTGTGTAAACCTCTGGAATCACATCCGATGAGGAGCCGAACTCAGGGTCGTCCCCGCCGTCAGACCCTATGGAATCTTTTCCCCCACGTGTCCGGCCCCTGCGGGTTGAGCTCCAGGCGCCGCCTTCACGGTTTCTTCCTTGCCTCCTTGGCCGGGGTTCTTCTGGGACGAAGCCTCGGTGTTATGCACCCGTTTGGAGGAAGGGGCCTTTTGGGGCGTCCCACTCTTCATAGCATTCGAGCTTAGCAGGTCCTCTGATGAGGATTGTTTGGTACGGGACCTCACCGGACTACCAAAAAATATGGCTTAAAGTTAAAATACTAAGCCACGATGAGTCCGGACGCTTAAACGTACTCGGATTTTATATACTTACGAGTTGACCAGGGGCTGGGCCCTAGGATCCCATGCCAGGCCGCTGTCGGCAGCGGCAGTGGACTCCTCCGGAAGAGAAGCCCTTCCTCTTTTGGGCAGTTCGGCCTCCAAGGGTGAGGAGCCTGTCCTCTTCCTCCTTCCCCCCGCAGGGGATTCATCTTCCTCCTCCTTTTTATCCTCTTCGGAGGCGAAATGGACATCAGAGCCTTCGGGTATTGTGTCTGAATTGCCACGACGACGAAGGCCGCCCCGTGTCTTTTTGGCGTCCTTTTCGACCGCCTTCTTCGGCACCTTGTAGGGCACCGGGACCAGCATCTTCATCCGAAGTGGGATGGCCGGGTCTTCAGGCAACGGGGCCGGACAATGGATCCGCTCCGCCTTCTTCGTCCAGCTCTAGGGGAGTTGAATAAACATGTGTTAAGCGCTTCCTTTGGGTCATGCGGATAGAAAAGTTTGACAAACTCACCGAACTTGCGGGGCGGGACAGTTGGTACCTGCGGTCTTTGGCGGAGTCCGGCCATGATTTGTTTGACTTGAAAAGCACCTTCCAAATGTCCTCGTGCAAGGAGCCAAAGAACCTTCGCAAAGTCTGGTGCCTGGCCGGATCGAAATCCCATAGATTGCAAGTCCGGTGTTGACAAGGCAGTATCCGGCGGACTAACATCACCTGGACTACATTGACAAGTTCAATGTTCTTATCTCCCATATATTTAACGCGGGTCTGAAGCACCAACAGTTCATCGGACGAGGACCAGTCTAGGCCTTTCTTGACCCAGGATGTAAGCCGCAGAGGGGCGCCAGGTCGAAACTCAGGAAAGGCAGCCCATTCCTTGCCGCACGGCTTAGTGATGTAAAACCACTGTTGTTGCCACTCCTTGACAGAATCATTAAAGGTTCCCGTTGGCCATACGACATTGGGCATCTTGCTCACCATAGCGCCTCCACACTCGGCGTGCTCGTCGCCCACCACCTTGGGCTTCACATTTAAAACCTTCAGCCATAAACCGAAGTGCTGCTGAATACGGAGAAAAGCCTTGCACACGACAATGAATATCGATATGTTGAGGAAGGAGTTAGGGGACATATTGTGAAGATCGATCCCATAATAATACATGATGCCACAGACGAACGGGTGGAGGGGAAACCCTAGCCCGTGGATAAAGTGAGGGAGGAATAAAATCCTCTCGTGGGGTTCCAGAGTAGGGACGATCTGTCCTGCCGTTGGGAGACGGTGTCTGATTTTCTTGACCAGATACCCGGCCTCCCGAAGCTTTTTGATATCCTTCTCTCGGACGGTAGAGGACATCCATTTGCCTCCTACTCTGGATCCGGACATCTTTGTTAGACCTTTTTTGGTAGAAAAGGTGAACGCTTGGGCGCTGGAGCCTGAGCAGAATGGAATGAATAGGGAAGAAGGCGTGGGTGAAAAGAGTGAATCCTAATCCCTTTATAAGGGCGGAAGAGGCGATGCGCCTCCCCACTCGCCTGATAAAATCTCTTATTCCCCAAGCGCCATAATTGATGGCACGGTTGGGTTACCCGCATCCGTATTGATGAGAATCTCGTGATAAGGGGACATGATCTCTGCTTCGACAAGACATGCCAAGGAAACCACCTCGCGATGTGTGCAGTGGGTTGAGAAAAATGGTTCGAATAATGACCGGGCCATGACATGATGTCATGCTATCAAAACGTGTCAGCCGATTAGTTTTGTGGAAATATTATTGTCTCTACGGTGGTATCTGGAAACTTATTTTGCAGAGCCGGACACTATCCTTGTGTTCAAAATCTTCCATGGAGTATTCAGAGGAGGAACTCGCCTTGCAATGCCGAAGACGAAACTGCGCGCCGAACTCATCGTCATTGAAGCCTGGTTCAGGGGCTACTGAGGGAGTCCTGGATTAGGGGGTCTCTGGATAGCCGGACTATATCCTTTGGCCGGACTGTTGGACTATGAAGATACAAGATTAAAGACTTCGTCCCGTGTCCGGATGGGAGTTTCCTTGGCGTGGAAGGCAAGCTTGGCAATACGGATATGTAGATCTCCTCCCTTGTAACCGACTCTGTGTAACCCTATCCCCCTCCGGTGTCTATATAAACCGGAGGGTTTAGTCCGTAGAACAACAATCATACCATAGGCTAGCTTCTAGGGTTTAGCCTCTACAATCTCGTGGTAGATCAACTCTTGTAATACTCATATCATCAAAGAACAATCAAGCAGGACATAGGGTATTACCTCCATCAAGAGGGCCCAAACCTGGGTAAACATTGTGTCCCCTGCCTCCTGTTATCATCCGCCTTAGACGCACAGTTCGGGACCCCCTACCCGAGATCCGCCGGTTTTGACACCGAAACCCATCATGATGTGGATTTTGAAGTAAATCTGCACAATTCTCAGAGCGTAACCCATTTTGGTTGGCAAAATTGGGAAGCACTTTGCAAGAAGTATGGTTTTTATGAGGATATGATTATCACCATGGATCTTGGTGATCCTGACATCGAGCAAAACAATATGGACATTTGGGTCCTTGTTGATACGCTTTCAATTCTACCGGTATGTGAGTTTCTCAAACATAGTTATTAACTAATTTATATTGTTTATTTCAAAATAGTTGACAACTTATATCCATTGACAACTTATTTTCATTCTTCAAACAATGTGCGGAACATGGTAGACAAAACCCACTACACCGATGGCTCCGAATTAACTTATAAGGAGAAAAATCATCTAATCGCATTTTGTACTGAACTCGAGAATTACAATGTTTATTATGGAACTCCTCCACATTATGGTCAATACGTGCCACTAGTGCACGTGTTGAACCACTGTAACATCCATGGAGATGCCATGGTAAGATGTTTTACTATTACGACATCTGTGCATCTTTTGCATACTTCTAAACTGAACTACATAGCTAACTACAAAGTTATTACTATGTTTTTCAACAGAAAATCCCGAAGGATTGTGTGCCTCATCTGATGTATCAGAATGGTCGCCTTGATGTTTTGAATATACGGCCAGGTCATCCTATGAATCTCACATGTCTATATCAGATTTCTAAACCAGTGAAGACATGAAAATCAAAGAATGGAAAAAATGTATGGACAATCGTAAGGAGGTACTTGGAAGCAACATTGTGCGAATGGCACAAATTGGAGACATGATAATCTCCATTCTCCATAATGGAGAGTCAGGGGCTATCTTGTTTTATGCTATTTTACCTAAGAGAACATAATAGGTCTTAAGAGAATGTAGTAGGTCCTATGAGGTATAATGTTTATTATGTGGTACAATGTGTTAGAGTTCATGATGAGGAGTAGTTGTGATTATGACTAGTGACCAACTTGCTATGTGATGTCTCATTGATGAAAACGGTGATCATGAGGAGGTGTTATATGAAAATGATGTATTATGATGATAACTTGTTAATGATATGATGATGATATTTATTATATCATTGGGTGAAAGAACCACAGATTAGTTTCAAGTGGATGTCCATCCACTTGAAACTAGACTACGGTTCTTTCACCCCGTGATGTAATAACTCATTATGATGTAAAAACAACCTCTAAATTGCTTCTGTATGAAAACTTGTATAAAGGTGTATGAATACAACATGAAATAAAAAAGAAATAAAATACAGAATAATAGTAGTAGTGTGGGCTGGTAGAAGCGCTACTATTAATTACCAGTAGCGCTCCTTGGGGAAAGCGCTACTACTAAGTCGATATAGCAGTAGTGTGGGTTGACCCACACTACTGCTAACCTTTAGCTGTAGCGCCGTACTAGTAGCGCTTCCCACCTGTGCTACTGATAGGCCTAAAACTTGCACTGCTGCTAGGCTTTTCCCTAGTAGTGTATCCTTAAGTTATTTCCGTTCTCATTAAAGAGTGATGCTAAAACATGGTTTAATTCTCTTGCTCCTGGTTGTGTGCGTAGTCCCCAGGATATGATTTGTTACTTCTCTGCTAAATATTTCCCCGCTCATAGGAAACAAGCTGCCTTAAGGGAAATATATAATTTTGTGCAAATTGAAGAAGAGAGTCTCCCACAAGCTTGGGGGAGGATTCTCCAATTACTTAATGCTTTGCCTGATCATCCTCTCAAGAAAAATGAAATACTTGATATCTTTTATAATGGACTAACCGATGCTTCCAAAGACCACCTGGATAGCTGTGCTGGTTGTATTTTCAGGGAAAGAACTATTGAGCAAGCTGAATTGCTATTGAATAATATATTGAGTAATGATAATGATTGGACACTTCCTGAACCAACTCCTAAGCCAACTCCGAAGAAAAGGGGTATTCTATTTCTCAGTCCTGAAGATATGCAAGAAGCAAAGAAATCTATGAAAGAAAAGGGTATTAAAGCTGAAGATATTAAGAATTTACCACCTATTGAAGAAACACATGGTATTAATAACCCAACATAGGTAGTAAAGGTAAATTCTCTCTATAGATTTGATGAAGGTGATATTCCTCGTAATAAGTCTGCTAGCCAATTCTTGGATGAGTTTGATAATTTTATTATTAAACAAGAAAACTTCAATGCTTATGTTGGTAGACAATTGAAATGTAATGCTTATATGATTGAACACTTGAGTGATTATATGTCTAGAGTTAAAGGTGACCTTAAACTTATTAGTAAACATACTTCTATGGTTACCACTCAAGTAGAACAAGTGCTTAAGGCACAAGATGATTTTCTCAATGAATTAAATAATAAGAAAAATGATAATGCTGTTAGAGTTGTGACTAGAGGGGGTAAAATGACCCAGGAACCTTTGTATCCCAAGGGCCACCTTAAGAGAGTTGAGCAAGATTCTTAGAGAACTAATGCTGATGCACCTAGTCCTTTTATGAAGAAGAAAAAGAAAAATGATAGGACTTTGCATGCTTCTAGTGAACCTGTTGTTGACACACCTGAGAATCCCAATGATATTTCTATTTCTGATGCTCAAATATAATCTGGTAATGAACATGAACCTAGTGATAATGTTAATGATGATGTTCCTGTTGACGCTCAACCTAGCAATAACAATGATGTAGAGATTGAACCTGCTGTTGATCTTGATAACCCACAGTGAAAGATCAACTTTATGATAAGAGAGTTGCTAGGAAGCACGGTAAAGAAAGAGAACCATGGGTTCAGAAACCCATGCCTTTTCCTCCTAAACCATCCAAGAAAAAGGATGATGAGGATTTTGAGCGCTTTGCTGAAATGATTAGACCTATCTTTTTGCATATGCGTTTGACTGATATGCTTAAAATGAATCCTTATGCTAAGTATATGAAAGATATTGTCAAAAATAAAATAAAGATACCGGAAGCTGAAATTTCCGCCATGCTTGCCAATTATACTTTTAAAGGTGGAATACCTAAGAAACTATGATATCTTGGAGTACCAACTATACCATGGTACATTAAAAGAAACTATGTTAAAACTGCTTTATGTTATCTTGCAGCCGGTGTTAGTGTTACGCCTCTCTCTTTATATCGTAGACTTGATTTGAATAAGTTGACACCTACTGAAATATCTTTGCAAATGGCCGATAAATAAACTGCTATACCTATCAGTATTTGTGAGGATGTGCCTGTTGTGGTTGCAAACGTTACTATTTTACGTACTTTGTTATTCTTGATATTCCTGAGGACGATAGTATGTCTATTATCCTTGCTAGACCATTTTTGAATACTGCAGGGGCTGTTATTGATTTCAACAAAGGCAATGTCACTTTTCATGTTAATGGTAATGAGCATAAGGTACACTTTCTGAGGAAACAACCTCAAGTCCATAGTATTAATTCTATTGGAAAAAATTTAACGATTACTATTGGAGGTTTTGAATTCCCTCTTCCTACTGTCAAGAAGAAATATGATATTATTATTGTTGGGGACATGCATATCCCCGTTGAGGTAACCTAATGTTATTTGAAAATTCTCTGGTTTAATGTTATTCGGAAAGAGTTTGTTAACAAGACTTGATCAACCTTGTTAGTGGATTCCTTTTGATCAGCATGAGATGGATGAAGTTAGAAAGCACAACTCTCTGTACCCTCCTTTTACTTTCTATTATCTAGATTAAATAAAGCAAAAATAGTATTTTCTGTCTGTTCTCTGAATTATCCTTGCAATAAAAATACCCCGAAAATAGAAGTTCTCCAAATGTCCTGAAAATGAAATATGATTTTTTTGTAGAATATTTAAGAATTTCTGGCACTGAGAACACACCAGGGGGACCCACCATTTGGCCACGAGGGTGCAAGGCGCGCCCACCCCCCTAGGGCGCACCCCCATGTCTCGTGGACCCCACATGGACCCCTCTACTTATTCCAGCACCCACACACTTCGTCTTCCTCCAGGAAAAATCATCCCGTAGCTCAAACGCATGTTCTAGCTCTTCTTGCTGCCATTTTCGATCTCCTTGCTCAAAGCTCCATTCACAAAACTTCTTTGGGGGATTGTTCTTTGGTATGTGACTCCTCCAATGGTCCAATTAGTTTTTGTTCTAGTTCTTTATTTATTGCAAATTTTTGCTGCTAAGGTAACCCTGTTCTTGAGCTTGCATGTCAAATTTATATGGTCAAAAGTAGTTTTAATGCATGATATAGCCTCTAGGCACTTGTGGGAGTAGTTGCTATCAATCTTGTTGAGTTTGGTTCACTTTTATTTTGAGTCACTAAAAAATTTCAGAATTTTTTCAGAGAAAGAAAATGCATAGGTAAATGTACCAAGGTGGTTCCTCAAGGTAGCAAGGACCAAGGCTCGTGATACGTCAGTCGGACGATGAACCATCGAGGGAAGCTCAAGTGCGGCCTTGTGAATGGCCGTCAGAGGAGTTTATGGTCCAGGCAGACATCAAGGACAAATTTGGTGTGTATATGCGTAATGCTGATCTTGAGGACTTCGTGTCAGATAAGTGCCTACAGTACCACTACCTAACTGATTCCTTTGTGAGGAGGTTTAAATTTACATCCTCGCGCAATTCTCACATTGTTTTATTTGTTCTTCATGATAAATCATATACCATGGACTTAGAAGATTTTAATACTGCCTGTAAACTCCCGCAGTGGGGCAATGTTAGTGAACCTCGCAAATCTGAATATAAAGACTTTATTGCTAGTATCACTATGGGGGAATCTAGGGAAATCACAGAAGCTACCATAGGGAGCATTCATTTCCCTTCCATACATTATTTTGCTCTCTTTATTGGTAGATGCATTAACAGTAAAGATGAGGCTTGCCACATGTGCATTCCAGATCTTAGTGTCCTCAAGAGTGCGGTATTAGGTGATAAACAGTATAACTTGGGGGCAATTGTGGCACGAAGGTTGCATCTTAACGGTATAAGTGGAGATTTGTTCAGTGGAATTTATGCAACTCGTGTAGCTAATTATCTTAATGTACCCATACATGGAAATGATATAGAGCTACCTCCTGCTTATCTAGATTATAGTGCTATGGTTCGCCATCAGTTTCTTGATAGGAATGAACAGTTCCTCTAGTACCTACTAATCTTTGACTGACATCGCACTGTCCATGTTGCCCTCCCTGCTCTTACTTTCTTTAATTTCAGGCAAAAAGGAGAGATGTTATAACCAGGGAGGAGGCGAACAAGTATGAAAGGAGGACGGAGGCAGCTCGCCACCAAGCTGCAGCTCTTCACGCAGTAGCTGCTGCATCTCAGTATGAACCCAGCTACGACTTCGGATATCCGCCAGGCCAGCAGTGGCCATAGACCAACTTAGGCCAAAAGCCTAAGCTTGGGGAGTATATATTTCTCACTGACATTACATTCATGTTCACACACTCATTCTAGTTGTCGGTGCTCATACTTTTTCATTGTACTATCCATGCTAGTTTATTTTCTTTTCTAAGCCTTCTTCTTGTGTGTTTGAAAAACCTTAGAAAAGACAAAAAATAAATAAATTAGTTGTAGCTTTTAGCTAGTTTACTTTCCATGCCTGATGTAGTAGTAATTAAAAGAAAACCCAAAAAGATTTCTCGTTCTTCTTTTGCTTGTTGGGAGCTTTCCCGTGTAAATAGTTTTATTTCTTTTCTTATTCTTTGGGGGTCGAAAGGAGAATACCATGATGAAAATGTTGAGTGGCTCTTATATGCATTATTGTTGATTTAACCAAGAGCCCATATTACCTTGTCTTCTCCCTTGTATTAAATTATTGAAGATTCCATCTTAGTCCAATGCACGTGCACTATTATTATTATCCACACCGTTCGGTCGTGCGAGTGAAAGGCAATAATGACGATATATGATGGACTGATTGAGACAAAAGAAGCTGGTATGAACTCGACCTATCTTGTTTTTGTAAATATGATTAGTTCATCGTTCCTGATTCATCCTATTATGAATGAAACATGTTTGCAATGAGAATTAGAGATTATAGTTGCCCATGCCATGCTTAATTTGTTAGGAGTTTATAATGGTTTACCTTGCGTGCCAACATGCTATTAAAATGGTTGTGATGTGGTATGATAGGGTGGTATCCTCCTTTGAACGATTCGAGTGGCTTGACTTGGCACATGTTCACGCATGTAGTTGAAACAAAATCAACATAGCCTCCATGATATTTATGTTCATGGTGATTTATATCCTACTCATGCTTGCACTCATTGTTGATTAATCTTAATGCATGTACATGACCGTTGTCGCTCTCTAATTGGTTGCTTCCCAGTCTCTTTCTAGCCTTCACTTGTACTAAGCGGGAATACTGCTTGTGCATCCACTTCCATAAACCCCAAAGTTATTCCATATGAGTCCACCATACCTTTCTATATGCAGTATTTACCTACCGTTCCAAGTAAATTTGTATGCGCCAAACTCTAAACCTTCAAATGAAATTCTGTTTTGTATGCTTGAATAGCTCATGTATCAACTAGGGCTATCTATATCTTCCATGCTAGGTGGGTTATTCTCACGATGAGTGGACTCCGCTCATCACTCACGAGAAAATGGCCGGTAACCGGGATGCCCAGTCCCATGCTCAAATCGAAATAATTGCAAACAAAACTCCCCTAGGATTGTTGTTAGTTGGTGGCACCCGTTGTTTTGGACAAGCCATGGATTGATGTTTGTTGGTGGTGGGGGAGTATAAACTTTACCATTCTGTTTGGGAACCGCCTATAATGTGTGTAGCATGGAAGATATCGAGATCTCTTGGTTGTTATGTTGACAATGAAAGTATGCCACTCAAAATATTATTTATCTCTGTTTCAAAATTTGAGCTCTGGCACCTCTGCAAATCCTTGCTTCCCTCTGTGAAGGGCCTATCTATTTACTTTTATGTTGAGTCATCATCCTCTTATTAAAAGGCAGCAGTTGGAGAGCACCGCTGTCATTAACATGCATTACTATTATTTTACATTGAGTATGACCGTGACTGGATCTCTTTTACCATGAATTATAATGTCCAGTCAGTCCTTGATCTTCAAGGGTGCTCTGCATTTATGTTTTGCGGTCTTTGAAAGGGCTAGCGAGATACCATCTTGTTATATCATATTATGATTGTTTTGAGAAAGTGTTGTCATCCAAGATTTATTGTTATTTCTCGCTAGTTGATTATGCCATTGATATGAGACCTAAATGTTATTGTGAATATGGTTAGTTCATAATTTTGCTGAAAACATGAATGCTGGCTTTACATATTTGCAACAATAAGATCAAACAGAGTTTGTAATTTTTTTCTTTATCACTTTCAGTTTGTCAACTGAATTTCTTGAGGACAAGCAAAGGTTTAAGCTTGGGGGAGTTGATACGTCTCCAACATATCTACTTTTCCAAACACTTTTGCCCTTGTTTTGGACTCTAACTTGCATGATTTGAATGGAACTAACCCGGAGTGACGCTGTTTTTAGCAGAATTGCCATGGTGTTATTTATGTGCACAAATAAAAGTTCTCGGAATAACCTGAAAATCCACCGAGACACATTTTGGAATTAATAAAAAATACTGGCGAAATAATCAGCATCAGGGGGCCCACACCCTGTCCACAAGGGTGCAGGGTGCGCCCCCCTTGGGCACGCCCCCGGCCTCGTGGGCCCCCTGAGACTCCACCGACCTCAAATTCAACTCTATATATTCAAGTTTGTGGAGAAAAATATCAAAGAGAAGGGTTCATCGCGTTTTACGATACGGAGCCGCCGCCAAGCCCTAATCTTCATCGGGAGGGCTGATCTGGAGTCCGTTCGGGGCTCCGAAGAGGGGAATCCATCGCCATCATATTATCAACCTTCCTCCATCACCAATTTCATGATGCTCACCGCCATGCGTGAGTAATTCCATCGTAGCTTGATGGACGGTGATGGGTTGGATGAGATTTACCATGTAATCGAGTTAGTTTTGTTATGGTTTGATCCCTAGTATCCATTATGTTCTAAGATTGATGTTGCTATGACTTTACTATGCTTAATGCTTGTCACTAGGGCCCGAGTGCCATGATTTCAGATCTGAACCTATTATGTTTTCATGAATATATGTGAGTTCTTAATCCTATTTTGCAAGTCAATAGTCACCTACTATATGTTATGATCCGGCAACCCCGAAGTGACAATAATCGGGACCACTCCCGGTGATGACCGTAGTTTGAGGAGTACATGTATTAACTAAGTATTAATGCTTTGGTCCGGTACTCTATTAAAAGGAGGCCTTAATATCCCTTAGTTTCCAATAGGACCCCACTACCTAGGACAAAAGATGTCATGCAAGTTCTTTCCATAAGCATGTATGACTATATTCGGAATACATGCCTACATTACATTGATGAACTAGAGCTGGTTTTGTGTCACCCTATGTTATAACTGTTGCATGAGGAATCGCACCCGACATAATTATCCATCATTGATCCATTTCCTACGAGCTTTTCACATATTGATATTTGCTTAGTTACTTTTCCATTGCCACTGTTATGATTGCTATAAAAACTGCCACTGTTACTTTTGCCACCATTACCATTACTTCCATACTACTTTGCTACTAAATACTTTGCTGTAGATATTAAGTCTTTCAGGTGTGGTTGAATTGACAACTCAACTGCTAATACTTGAGAATATTCTTTGGCTCCCCTTGTGTCGAATCAATAAATTTAGGTTGAATACTCTACCCTCAAAAACTATTGTGATCCCCTATACTTGTCGATTATCAGGGGGCATCATGGAATTGGCAATGGAGAAGGGTTGGTGACGACGAAGAACGAAGATACCCCTCTCCAGATGTAACACCCCGGATGTAACTTTCCATATTTGTAACTCCGACTCTTGCCATTTTCGGCTTTGTGATATGATATTCCCTCCGTGGTTGGCTTTTGTTTTTGTTTTGCATTTTGTTCATTTCATGCATTTCATATCATGTCATCATGTGCATCTCATTTTCATTCGTGTTCGTCTCACGCATACGAGCATTTTCCCCATTGTCCGTTTCGCAATCCAACACTCCCACATGTACTCGCTGCATCCCTCTAATCTTGTTTCGTGAGCGGGAGAAAAGCATTCTTGGAATGGTTCGAGATTTGTCGAGTGGCCTTGGTACATCACTGGTAGGCCGCCTATCAAATTTTGTTCCATTTGGAGGTTGTTTGATGCCCCCAACGGTTAACCGGGTAACCATAAAAGCCCATCTCTTGTTGCAGCCCAACACCCCTCCAAAATAGCCCACTAACCCATCTAAACCCCCTCCATGCTCTCCATCATTGGATCTCGATCATGTAGGCGAAAACCGCACCTCATTTGGACACTCCTAGCTCCCTCTACCTATATAAACACCTCTCCTCCCAAAATTCGCGGATGAAACCCTAGTCTACCACCTCCTCCGCGCCGCCGGACACATCCGCGCCGCGCCGGACATGTCCGTTGCTCCCCTCCACGTCGCGCGGACCAATGGCAGGCTGCCACATCAGTTGGCCACCGCCCTCGTCCAATCGGGCGCCGCCACGCGTCCCGGCGCCCCGCTCCCGCGCCGCCTAGCCCGCTCGGGCCCATCGCCGGCCCGCCCGCCCCGGTATGCATCGCCGCGCGCCC
>NC_041382.1:121701455-121730606 GCF_002162155.2 Triticum dicoccoides
CGCGCCCGCAACCGCGCTGCCCTAGCACCGCCGCCCCGCCGCCTCGTCACCGGGCTTTGCTGCCCCGCCGCCTGCGAGCCACGCCCCCCGCGCCTGCTCACCTCCGCCGCCGCCGCTCTAGCCCCGCACCTCCGCCGCTGCTCCATGTCGCGCCTCCCGCCGGAGTTCCCACCGTGCTGCCGCCGCGGAGCTCCAAGCTCGTTGCCCCGCCGTCTCTTCCTCGCCTCCGGCTACTAACGACCCACCGCCGTTCGGATCCGACGGATCCCGCCGTCCACCAGACCACCCCGACCTCCCCGCTCATTGCCGGAGTCTTCAGCCACCGCCTCAGCTTCCGCACCCTCGCCAGAGTCGCCGGAACGCTCACAGGAGCCGGATCCACCGCTGGGTGGATGAGATCCACCAGCACCTCGATCCAAACGCTGTGCCTCTGTCCCGGATCCCTCCGTCCCGGGTCGTCCCTGTCCATTTTCCTGCGAGGTCTAAATTCTACTAAGTCCTGAAATCCTAACATCTTATGCACTTGTTCATCATGCTATATCTCCGTGCTCGGTGCTCCGAATCATGCATATGATATGTCAAAATGTTCGCCTCGTGATGCTCTTTAAGTTAGTGTCATTTGCATGCATGTTACAATCCATATTGATGCCATTAGCATCGTTGCAAAAGTGCTATGTGATGTTGTCTGCTGGATCTTAGCAGAACATGGTGTTTTGTCATTTTAGTTGCATTTTGTGTGTGCATCCTATGAGCAAGATGTCTACATGTTTTATGAGATCCATCGTGCCATATTTACAGAGGTGCAAGTATTCTATTTTTGAGATCTATGTCGTGACTAGCACAAGGATACAAAGTAGTCTTCATAATGTTGCTGATTTCAGACACTTTGTGATTTTGCTTTTGCAAAGTCCTTTTCCTATTACATTTTGATGCCATGTAAACTTGTTGCTCCCATGAGATCCATGCACATTTTGAGATAGTTCAGTAAGCATGTTTTGTAGACGTGGTATTTCTCTATCCATTCATGCCTCTGGTTGCAATTATGGAGCTATCTAGCATGTCATTTCCTTGCTCTACTTTTGCTGAATAATATTCCTGGCATATTGTTAACATGATAATCAAGATTGCCATGGGTGTTGCTAGTGATGCATGTACCCTATGAACCTGATCTTGCCATGCTTAGCTTCTTGAATAGGTCTACTTGCTGTTGGGAACCTTGTGATGTGGTGAGTGGCATGAGCTTGCAAATTTGCTATCATGAATCTGTTTCTGCCACGTCATGTTTTTCTTCTGTCTGAAACTGTTCATATAACTTGCCATGTTTGCATGTGTGCTACCATATTTTCCATGCATCTTTGGGTAAAGTTTAGTAAGGGAGTTTTGTTCTATGCCTTTAGCACTAGCATGCCATGCCTTTGTTTTCCATTATAAGATCCTGTAGCATGTTGTTTGCTTTCTCAAAACATTGCTTCCTGATGCTGTTTTGACATGATTAGTATTTTCTCCCAAGTCTGTGAAACTGATATCATTTGCATTTTTGCCATGCTATTTTGAGCTTGTTCTAGTGAGAACTAGCATACACTTAGTGTTCATGATTTGTAGAGCTTCACCTGTACTTTATGGTCATGTGCTTTGTTGCTATGTTGGTGTGCTGTAGTATAGTTTCTTGTTGCATTCTAAGTGCTATTATGCTGTTAATCGCAGTTTTGCATCATTCTTATTTTGCTTGTCATTTGCAAACCGTGCATCCGTTTCCGGTGATCCTTATATTGATTTCAACCGAAATCACTAATACGTCTCCACCGTATCTATAATTTTTGATTGTTCCATTCCAATATTATTCAACTTTCATATACTTTTTGGCAACTTTTTATATTATTTTTGGGACTAACATATTGATCCAGTGCCCAGTGCGAGTTCCTGTCTATTGCATGTTTTTGGTTTCGCAGAATATCCATATCAAACGGAGTCCAAACGGGATAAAAACAGACGGAGCTTATTTTTGGAAAATATGGAAAATTCGGAAGGAAAATCAATGCGAACCAGTGCCCAAGGTGGTCACGAGGCAGGGGGCGCGCCCCCCAGGGCGCGCCCCTACCCTCGTGAGCCCACCGTAAGGCAGTTGACGCTCTTCTTTTGCCGCAAGAAAGCTAATATTCGGAAAAAAATCACGGCGAAGGTTTCAGGCCAATCGGAGTTACGGATCTCCATATATATACGAAACGGTGAAACAGAGCCAGAACAGAACGCAGAAACAGAGAGAGACAAAGAGACAGATCCAATCTTTGAGGGGCTCTCCCCCCTCCCGTGCCATAGAGGCCATGGACCAGAGGGGAAACCCTTCTCCCATCTAGGGAAGAGGTCAAGGAAGAAGAATAAGGAGGGGGGCTTTCTCCCCATCGCTTCCGGTGGCACCGGAGTGCCACCGGGGGCCATCATCATCACCGCGATCTACACCAACACCTCTGCCATCTTCACCAACATCTCCATCACCTTTCCCCCTCTATCTACAGCAGTCCACTCTCCCACAACCCACTGTACCTTCTACTTGAACATGGTGCTTTGTGCTTCACATTATTATCCAATGATGTGTTGCCATCCTATGATGTCTGAGTAGATTTTCATTGTCCTATCGGTGGTTGATGAATTGCTATGATTGATTTAATTTGCTTGTGGTTATGTTGCTGTCTGTTGGTGCCCATCATATGATTGCGCGCATGGATCACACCATAGGGTTAGTTGTATGTTGATAGGACTATGTATTGGAGGGCAAGAGTGACAGAAGCTTCAACCTAGCATAGAAATTGATGCATACGGGATTGAAGGGGGACCAATATATCTTAATGCTATGGTTGGGTTTTACCTTAATGAACATTAGTAGTTGCGGATGCTTGCTAATAGTTCCAATCATAAGTGCATAGAATTCCAAGTCAGGGATGACATGCTAGCAGTGGCCTCTCCCACATAATACTTGCTATCGGTCTAGTAAAGTAGTCAATTGCTTAGGGACAATTTCGCAACTCCTACCACCACTTATCCACACTCGCTATATTTACTTTATCATTTCTTTACCTTAACAGCCCCTAGTTTTATTTTTGTGCTCTTTACTTTCTTGCAAGCCTTTCCGAAAACACCTACAAAGTACTTCTAGTTTCGTACTTGTTCTAGGTAAAGTGAACATCAAGCGTGCGTAGAGTTGTATGGGTGGTCGATAGAACTTGAGGGAATATTTGTTCTACCTTTAGCTCCTCGTTGGGTTCGACACTCTTACTTATCGAAAACTGTTGCGATCCCCTATACTTGTGGGTTATTAAGACCTTTTTCTGGCGCCGTTGCCGGGGAGCAATAGCGTGGGGTGAATATTCTCGTGTGTGCTTGTTTGCTTTATCACTAAGTAATTTTTATTTGCTGTTCTTAGTTGTTTTCTATCTTTAGTTATGGGTAGGAAACGCAAAATACCAAAAAAATTAGTTGTACCTACTGAACCAATGGTTGAATAACCAATCAAAATCTATCACACTGCTGAAGCTTATTACTTGGATCATCTTCGATCCCTATGTGCTCGTGCTGAAACCCCAACTACCTTAGTTGAGGGCAAATCTTTATATGAGCATGCTTGTTATGTGCGACACCGTATATCTGAAAAAGAGAAATTATTATGGAGTCAAATTCAACGTTTGCAATGCTATGCTTGGAATTTATGTGAAATATATGATTTTACTTGTTGTTCTGAAAACCCTAAGAAACACCTTCCCTATCAATGTGAGTTTAGTAATAATGGAATCGTATCTTCGTATGATAAGGGTGTTTATAATTACTATGATGTTCAACAAATTGAAGAATTTGTTGCTTTTAAGGGTGCTTCTGAAATTGCTTCTTTGGTTGAAAAATATGATGATACTCTTCACAAATCTGAAAATTTTGCCATACTTGAATATTGTTATGAGAATTATGCTTCCAATGCTTATGTTAAACTATATATTGAGGACTACTCCCCAGTCCAAGAAGAGACTAATATTTTGCAGGAGTCTATGGAAGAAGAAATTGATGAAACTGTGAGCTCATTGGATGAAAAAGATGAGGAGGAGAGCGAAGAACAAAAGGAGGAAGAGCGGATTGATCACCCGTGCCCACCTTCTAATGAGAGTAACTCTTAAACTCATACATTGTTTAATTCCCCTTCGTGCTAACTGAAGGATGATTGCTATGATGACTGTTATGATCCCATTGATTCTTTTGAAATATCCCTTTTTGATGATGCTTGCTATGCTTATGGCCAAGATGCCAATATGAATTATGCTTATGGAGATGAACTTGCTATAGTTCCTTATGTTAAACATGAAATTGTTGCTATTGCACCCACGCATGATAGTCCTATTATGTTTTTGAATTCTCCCGACTACACTATATCGGAGAAGTTTGCACTTATTAAGGATTATATTGACGGGTTGCCTTTTACCGTTGCACATGATGATTTTGATAAATATAATATGCATGTGCTTGCTGCTCCTACTTGCAATTATTATGAGAGAGGAACTATATCTCCACCTCTCTATGTTTCCAACATGATAAAATTGCAAGAAACTGTTTATACTATGCATTGGCCTTTACTAGGTGTGCATGAATTGTTCTTTTATGACATGCCGATGCATAGGAAGAGAGTTAGACTTCGCCATTTCTTGATATATGTTGCTTTGTGCTCACTACTAAATTACAAATCATTATTAATTAAAATTGGCTATGATATACCTTGGGATCCGGGTGGATTCACTACTTGAGCACTATATGCCTAGCTTAATGGCTTTAAAGAAAGCGCTGCCAGGGAGACAACCCGGAAGTTTTAGAGAGTCATTTATTTCCATTGAGTGCTTTAATATAGTTTAAAAACAACAAAAATAAAGAGGGGAACCCAAAACTTTTCAAAAAGAAAACCGAAAGTGAGAAAGACAAGCATTCTTGAAGTGGGAGAGCTGCTTGAACTTTGTTCATGCTCACGACAACTTTGTGAATCTTGATTACAGAAACTTTTCAATAAAAATAATTATCCCCTTGTACAATTCCATTGTATTATAAAAATAATGTGCCAAGGTTTGCCTTTAGGATGTTTACATTTGCTTGATGGTTTGTACGGTGCAGGACAGAAACTTCAGCTGTAGTGCGCGATTTTAAGTTTTTAGTTGGAACGTCAAATGGTTCTGATTCTTTTTGAACTGTCTTCCTATACAAATTGTTTATTTTTCCTAATTTTGGTAGAATTTTTCAAGTACCAGAAGTATGGTGAATGTTCAGATTATTACAGACTGTTCTGTTTTAGACAGATTCTGTTTTTGATGCATAGTTTGCTTGTTTTGATGAAACTATCAATTTATATTAGTGGATTAAGCCACGAAAAAGTTATATTAAAGTAGACACAATGCAAAAACAAAATATGAATTGGTTTGCAACAGTACTTAGAGTAGTGATTTGCTTCATTATACTAACGGATCTTACCGAGTTTTCTGTTGAAGTTTTGTGTGGATGAAGTGTTCGATGATTGAGAAGGTTTCGATGTGAGAAGAAGGAAGAGAGGCAAGAGCTCAAGCTTGAGGAAGCCCGAGGCACCCCAAGTAAATATTCAAGGAGACTCAAGCGTCTAAGCTTGGGGATGCTGGGGAGGCATCCCCTCTTTCTTCAACAAGTATCGGTATGTTTTCGGATTCGTTTCGTTCATGCGATATGTGCAAGTCTTGGAGCGTCTTTTGCATTTAGGTTTTTATTTTTATTTTATGCACCATGCTGGCATGAGATAGTCCTTGGTTGATTTATAGAATGCTCTTTGCACTTCACTTATATCTTTTGAGTACGGCTTTATAGAATGCTTCATGTGCTTCACTTATATCATTTGAAGTTTGGATGCATGTTTCTCTTTACATAGACAACCGCCATTTGTAGAATGCTCTTTTGCTTCACTTATATTTGTCAGAGCATGGGCATATCTTTTGTAGAAATAATTAAACTCTCTTGCTTCACTTATATCTATTTAGAGAGATGACAGGAACTGGTCATTCACATGGTTAGTCATAAAATCCTACATAAAACTTGTAGATCACTGAATATGATATGTTTGATTCCTTGCAATAGTTTTGCGATATAAAGATGGTGATATTAGAGTCATGCTAGTGGGTAGTTGTGGATTGTAGAAATACTTGTGTTGAGGTTTGTGATTCTCGTAGCATGCACGTATGGTGAACCGTTATGTAACGAAGTCGGAGCATGATTTATTTATTGATTGTCTTCCTTATGAGTGGCGGTCGGGGACGAGCGATGGTCTTTTCCTATCAATCTATCCCCCTAGGAGCATGTGCGTAGTACTTTGTTTTGATGACTAATAGATTTTTGCAATAAGTATGTGAGTTCTTTATGACTAATGTTGAGTCCATGGATTATACGCACTCTCACCCTTCCACCATTGCTAGCCTCTCTAGTACCGCACAACTTTCGCCGGTACCATAAACCCACCATATACCTTCCTCAAAACAGCCACCATACCTACCTATCATGGCATTTCCATAGCCATTCTGAGATATATTGCCATGCAACTTCCATCATCATCATATTCATGACTTGAGCATTCATTGTCATATTGCTTTGCATGATCGTAAGATAGCTAGCATGATGTTTTCATGGCTTGTCCGTTTTTTGATGTCATTGCTATGCTAGATCATTGCACATTCCGGTACACTGCCGGAGGCATTCATATAGAGTCATATCTTTGTTCTAGTATCGAGTTGTAATATTGAGTTGTAAGTAAATAAAAGTGTGATGATCATCATTATTAGAGCATTGCCAAAAAAGGGGGCCAAAGAAGCCCACAAAGAAAGGGGGGGGGGAATGTTACTATCCTTTTACCACACTTGTGCTTCAAAGTAGCACCATGTTCTTCATATAGAGAGTCTCTTGAGTTATCACTTTCATATACTAGTGGGAATTTTCATTATAGAACTTGGCTTGTATATTCTGATGATGGGCTTCCTCAAATGCTCGAGGTCTTCATGAGCAAGCAAGTTGGATGCACACCCACTTAGTTTCAGTTTGAGCTTTCATATACTTATAGCTCTAGTGCATCCGTTGCATGGCAATCCCTACTCACTCACATTGATATCTATTAATGGGCATCTCCATAGCCCATTGATATGCCTAGTTGATGTGAGATTATCTTCTCCTTTTTTGTCTCCTCCACCATCATATTCTATCCCACCTATAGTGCTATGTCCATGGCTCACGCTCATGTATTGCGTGAAAGTTGAGAAGGTTTGAGAACGTCAAAAGTATGAAACAATTGCTGGCTTGTCATCGGGGTTGTGCATGATTTGAATATTTTGTGTGGTGAAGATGGAGCATAGCCAGACTATATGATTTTGTAGGGATAACTTTCTTTGGCCATGTTATTTTGAAAATACATGATTGCTTTATTAGTATGCTTGAAGTATTATTGTTTTTATGTCAAATGATAGATTATTGCTTTGAATCACTCGTGTCTTAATATTCATACCATGATTAGACATATGATCAAGATTATGCTAGGTAGCATTCCACATCAAAAATTATCTTTTTTATCATTTACCTACTCGAGGACGAGCAGGAATTAAGCTTGGGGATGCTGATACGTCTCTGTCTTATCTATAATTTTTGATTCTTCCATGCCAATATTATTGAACTTTCATATACTTTTTGGAAACTTTTTATATTATTTTTGGGACTAACATATTGATCCAGTGCCCAGTGCCAGTTGCTGTCTGTTGCATGTTTTTGGTTTCGAAGAATATCCATATCAAACGGAGTCCAAACGGGATAAAAATGGACGGAGCTTATTTTTGGAAAATATGGAAAATTCGGAAGGAAAATCAACGCGAACCAGTGCCCGAGGTGGTCACGAGGCAGGGGGGCGCGCCCCCCTAGGGCGCGCCCCTACCCTCGTGAGCCCACCGTAAGGCGGTTGACGCTCTTATTTTGCCGCAAGACAGCTAATATTCAGAAAAAAATCACGACGAAGGTTTCAGGCCAATCGGAGTACGGATCTCCATATATATACGAAACGGTGAAACAGAGCCAGAACAGAACGCAGAAACAGAGAGAGACAGAGAGATAGATCCAATCTCGGAGGGGCTCTCGCCCCTCCCGTGCCATGGAGGCCATGGACCAGAGGGGAAACCCTTCTCCCATCTAGGGAGGAGGTCAAGGAAGAGGAAAAAGGATGGGGGCTCTCTCCCCATCGCTTCCGGTGGCACCGGAGTGCCACCGGGGGCCATCATCATCAACGCGATCTACACCAACACCTCCGCCATTTCACCAACATCTTTATCACCTTCCCCCTCTATCTACAACGGTCCACTCTCCTGCAACCCGCTGTACCTTCTACTTGAACATGGTGCTTTATGCTTCATATTATTATCCAATGATGTGTTGCCATCCTATGATGTCTGAGTAGATTTTCGTTGTCCTATCGGTGGTTGATGAATTGCTATGATTGATTTAATTTGCTTGTGGTTATGTTGCTGTCCTTTGGTGCCCATCATATGATTGCGCGCTTGGATCACACCATAGGGTTAGTTGTATGTTGATAGGACTATGTATTGGAGGGCAAGAGTGATAGAAGCTTCAACCTAGCATAGAAATTGATGCATATGGGATTGAAGGGGGACCAATATATCTTAATGCTATGGTTGGGTTTTACCTTAATGAACATTAGTAGTTGCGGATGCTTGCTAATAGTTCCAATCATAAGTGCATAGAATTCCAAGTCAGGGATGACATGCTAGCAGTGGCATCTCCCACATAATACTTGCTATCGGTCTAGTAAAGTAGTCAATTGCTTAGGGACAATTTCGCAACTCCTACCACCACTTTTCCACACTCGCTATATTTACTTTATTGTTTCTTTACCTTAACAACCCCTATTTTTATTTTCGTGGTCTTAACTTTCTTGCAAGCCTTTCCGAAAACACCTACAAAGTACTTCTAGTTTCATACTTGTTCTAGGTAAAGCGAACGTCAAGCATGCGTAGAGTTGTATCGGTGGTCGATAGAACTTGAGGGAATATTTGTTCTACCTTTAGCTCCTCGTTGGGTTCGACACTCTTACTTATCAAAAACTGTTGCGATCCCCTATACTTGTGGGTTATCAATCACCTCATCTTTCCAGCGGCATACTTGTTTTGACAAGTTGTTGCCTTGATCATTCTTTCCCTTCCTGTGTACCCTTATGCATTGCACATCATATCTTGCATATCATGCCATGTTTTGCATCATGTTGCTTGTGTGTTGCACCGTGATTGATTGTTGTTCCATTGCTTGTGTTCTTGCTTTGGGTACAGCCGGGAGATGAGTACGTGATCGAGGAACCTATTGAGTACGCTAATGAGGAGCAAGCTTTTGACAACTCTGAGTACTTTGCAGGCAAGATGACCATTACCCTATCACTTCTATCTTTGTTTGCTAGTTGTTCGTTCTATCGCTATGTCGCGCTACCTACCACTTGTTTATCATGCCTCCCATATTACCATGTCAGCCTCTAACCCACCTTCCTAGCAAACTGTTATTTGGCTAAGTTACCGCTTTTGCTCAGCCCCTCTTATAGCATTGCTAGTTGCAGGTGCCTTGCAGGTTGTTCCATGTTGGAACATGGAGATGTTGGGATATCACTTTATCTCTTCTTTTAACATCTATATACTTGGTAAAGGGTGGAAGGCTCGACCTTATGCCTGGTGTTTTGTTCCACTCTTGCCGCCTTAGTTTCCGTCGTACCAGTGTTATGTTCCTTGATTTTGCGTTCCTTATGCGGTTGGGGTTATGGGACCCCCTTGACAGTTTGCTTTGAATAAAACTCCTCCAGCAAGGCCCAACCTTGGTTTTACATTTGCCAACCTAAGCATTTCCCTTGGGTTATGTAGACCCGAGGGTCATCTTTATTTTAACCCCCCGGGCCAGTGCTCCTCCAAGTGTTGGTCCAACCTAGAGTCACTTGCGGTGCCACCCCTTCACCCGGGGTCTTTGATTGCCATACATAGTGTTCATCCGGTGTGCCCTGAGAACGAGATATGTGCAGCTCCTATCGGGATTTGTCGGCACAGTCGGGCGGTCTTGTTGGTCTTGTTTTACCATTGTCGAAATGTCTTGTAACCGGGATTCCGAGACAGATCAGGTCTTTCAGAGAGAAGGAATATCCTTCGTTGATCGTGAGAGCTTGTAATGGGCTAAGTTGGGACACCCCTGCAGGGTATAAACTTTCGAGAGCCATGCCCACGGTTATGTGCCAGATGGGAATTTGTTAATATCCGGTTGTAGAGAACTTGACACTTGACTTAATTAAAATGAATCAACCGCGTGTGTAGCCATGATGGTCTCTTTTCGGCGGAGTCTGGGAAGTGAACACGGTTTGTGTTATGTTTGAACATAAGTAGTTTCAGGATCACTTCTTGATCACTTCTAGCTTTACGACCATTGCGTAGCTTCTCATCTTACTCTTATTTGCGTATGTTAGCCACCATATTTGCTTAGCGCTTGCTATAACTCCACCTCATTACCTTATCCTACCCATAAGCTTAAATAGTCTTGATCTCGCGGGTGTGAGATTGATGAGTCCTCGTGACTCACGGATACTTCCAAAACAGTTGCAGGTGCCGATGATACCAGTGCAGGTGATGCTACCGAACTCAAGTGGGAGTTCGACGAGGAACTTGGTCGTTATTATGTGTCGTTTCCTGATGATCAGTAGTGGAGCCTAGTTGGGACGATCGGGGATCTAGCATTTGGGGTTTATCTTCTTTTCATTTGGATTTGTCCGTAGATGGACTATGCGTGTATATTGGATGATGTATGAATTATTTAAGTATTGGTGACGTGGTGATTGTAAGCCAACTCTATTTATCCCTGTTTTGTTCTTTACATGGGATGTTTGTGAAGATGACCCTTCTTGCGACAAAACCACTATGCGGTTATGCCTCTAAGTCGTGCCTCGACACGTGGGAGATATAGCCGCATCGTGGGCGTTACACCAGAGCCCCAAACCGACTCTAGATCTGGCCTCCCGATGAAGAACAGGAGGTGACGGCGGCTCTGTCTTGTGGATCGTGGTAATTTTTCTCCCTGGTTTGTCTGGAAAAATAGGATTTTATAGGGTCAGTTTCAGGGTCTGCTGGGCCACGAGGTGGGGACAATCCACCTGGGGTGCGCTAGGAGAGGGGGGCGCGCCCTGGTGGGTTGTGCCCACCTAGGTGCCCCTCTCCAGTGGATCTTGGCTCCAGAAATTCTTATTTATTGCATAAAAAGTCCTCGCAAAGTTTCGCTCCATTCCGAGAACTTTTATTTCTGCACAAAAACAACACCATGGTAGTTCTGCTGAAAACAGCGTCATTCCGGGGTTAGTTTCATTCAAATCATGCAAAATGGAGTCCAAAACAAGAGGAAAAGCATTAGGAAAAGTAGATACGTTGGAGACGTATCAACTCCCCCAACCTTAAACCTTTGCTTGTCCTCAAGCAATTCAGTTGATAAACTGAAAGTGAAAAAGAAAAACTTTTACAAACTCTTTTGCTCTTGTTTGCATAAATAAGCTTAAACAACACCCAGGTTTTCAGCCAACATTATAACTAACCATGCCAACAATAGCTCTTAAAGATTATATTAACTCATATCAATGACATAATCAGCTAGCGAGCAATAATAACACATCTCAAACGGCAACACATTGTCAAAACAACCATGATATAATATGACAATAGTGGTATCTCGCTAGCCCTTTCTAAGACCGCAAAACATAAATGCAGAGCACCTCCAAAGTCCAAGCAGCGACTAAACATTGTAATTCATGGTAGAAAAGATCCAGTCATGATGCAGCCAACATTAGCTACACACAATGCATAAGTCATGATAGCTATGCTCTCAGGTTCTGGCGCTTGTTTTAGAAGGTGATGACACAACACAGAAGTAAATAGATGGTCCCTTCGCAGAGGGAAGCAGTGATTTGCAGAGGTGCCTGATACGTCTCCAACGTATCTACTTTTCCTAACGCTTCTCCTCTTGTTTTGGACTCTAATTTGCATGATTTGGATGAAACTAACCCTGGACTGACGCTATTATCAGCAGAACTACCATGGTGTTTTTTTGTGCAGAAATAAAAGTTCTCGGATTGGAACAAAACTTTGCAAGGAATTTGTATATAATATATAAGAATTTCTGGAGCCAAGACCTACCAGAGAGGGGCCCCTGGGTGGGCACAACCCACCAGGGCGCGCCCCCTCTCCTGGCGCGCCCAGGTGGGTTGTCCCCACCTTGTGGCCCCGCAGACCCTAAAACCAACGCTATAAATTCCTATTTTCAGAGAAAAAATCAAGGAGAAATAATTATCGTGATCCACGAGACGGAGCCACCGCCAAGCCCTGTTCTTCCTCGGGAGGGCAGATCTGGAGTCCGTTTGGGGCTACGAAGAGGGGGTGGGTGTCGGTGTACTAGAATAGGGGTACCCTAGTACCCCGAACTTGTGCACGGGCAGTTGCAGCACCCCGCGGCAAGGCTTGCCGGGCGAACGCCAAGATCCTCCGTGCTTCCCTTGGAGCCATTCAAGAACAAAGTATTTAAGCTCAGGAGACAAGGCCCCGGCAAGAGGAGCTTGCCGGGAAGGCCAACCAAGGCACTCCAAGGAACTTGCCGCGACGCGCCACGCGCTCCGGCAAGGCAACAAGGCCCCGGCAAGAGGAGCTTGCCGGGAAGACCAACCAAGGTACCTCGAGGCCCGGTGAGCGACAAGCTTCCGGACCCGACAAGATAACAGCAGCGGCAAGGCGCTTGCCGCGGCAGGCGGCCACTCTGTGCCCACGCTCCAGCGCATCCACCAACATGTCGCTCTGGGGGCCTCTACAGGCGCGCATGGCGGGAGGCTGTGCAGCCAGCGGTGCATAGTGGCATGCGAAGCTGACAAGATCGCCATCGTGGCGAACGGTGGCGCCCCTAACGGTCCTTTTCTGCATTGTTTGGGCGACTCAGACGGGCAGTTAATGCCCTTGTCCCCTGCCGTCAGGGTTAGGTAGGGTGCACTGTACAAGTAACTGTACCAACCACCTCACTTTTTACATTTGCACCCTTCTGTGTGTTGCCACCTGTCGGTGACCCCTTTAGCGTATAAAAGGAGGCCCATGCGCAACGTAGAGGGGGTTCGACTGGTTTGGGACCAGAAAAACACTACGCTCTCTCTCTGGAGCAAGAACACAAGATAATCAAACAAGCAGCAGTAGGAGTGTTATCTCTCTGGAGAGCTCCGAAGCTGGGTAAACTGCTCGAGTGCTTCGCCTCGATCTGCTCTTCGTGTGATCTCCTCCCCCCGCCGAACCGAAAGGGGCTCGGTCCGCCGGCCCCATAGATGTTCGTGGATCAGTTTCCCCGACATCTTTGGCGCGCCAGGTAGGGGACGTCGAGATTGTGTGAACCTGATCCGGCGTTCACACGAGCTAGATCTTCATTCCCTTTGTCAACATGCCACCGAAGAAGAAGACTTCGGCGGCAGCCGCTCCGTCCACGTCACTTCCACCACCGTTGGAGCAAACGGGTGGTGGAATGGACGCCGGCGGAAGAATGGACGTCGACGAGGAAGCTTATGATGCTGCCAGGTCCAAGGGCAAGGCTGCACAAACCTCGGCGACTGTACATGTTCCGCGCCACTCTCAGGAGGCGCAAGACCAACAGCGTCATGGCACTCGCAGTGCCATACGCATGATAGGCCAAGACCAAGCTGGTGGATCTCGGGGCACTCAAGACCAGCATGCACGCCAGCGTGCTGGCACGAGCGGGGCACGGTCGCCTGGACGGGATACTGCTCCTTCTAACATCTTTAGAAGTCCGAGCACGTCCCGCTCCTCGCGCCGTCCGCCACTGCCACCCACCACTCCAGCAGAAGCTTTGGCGCGAGCTCAACTGCTCCTAGATTACCCTCCGACGTCGGACAAGATCGACGAATGGAGGGCCACCATTCAGAATCTCATCGGCTACGCCAACGGCGACACTCCACGGCGGCCGAGCGTGTCGCCACCGCGGCAGGGTTGCCGGGCGCGAGCCGGTGGCGACGAAACGGGTGGAGGTGCAACTACCATGAAATCACCACCCCGAAGGCCAAGATCGCCGACTCGCCGGATCCACCTCGACACCGACTCCACCGCATCGTCGGATCCACGAGCTCGTCGCGATCAGCGCCAAGTTCTTCATGATCGACAACAAGAAGACGCTCGAACTCGCATCAAGCGCCGAAGAGAAGCGCGACGTCAATCCGACAAGCGCGCTGGGCCCTCTGTTGACATGCATGCACCAGGGGAACCAGGCGATCTGCCGTACGCGGTAGGTTGCCCTGCGTTCACTCGTGAGCTGCGGCAAGTCCAGTGGCCCAGCACGAAGAACTTCAAGCTAGATGTACTGGAGAAGTACGACAGCAAGACGCATCTGTCGGAGTTCCTCAGCATCTACACCATTGCAGTGCGGGCTGCCGGGGGACGGGATGACAAGATCCTTGCCAACTACTTCCCGCTGGTGCTCAAGCCCAACGTCAGATCCTGGCTCATGCACTTGCTGGACAACTCCATATCCTCTTGGGCTGATCTGTGCCATCAGTTTGTCGGCGCCTTCACAGGCGGACACAAGCCTCATGGCCAGGAGAGTGATCTTCATCTGCTCGCCCAGAACGAAGGAGAGCCCCTGCGCAAGTACATTCAGAGATTCAGCAGTGTGCAGCATAACATCCCAGACGTCCACCCTGCCGCGGTGATCAGCGCGTTCCATCAAAACATGCAAAACCGCATGATGTGGCGATGTACAAGATCAGGGACGTCAGTGAGTTATATGCACTGGCCGACAAGTGTGCACGTGCTGAGGAAGGGAGGAGACTCCCCAGAGAGAATGTAGGAGCGGGAGGATCTGACAGTGAAGATGCTGCCCCGGCAAGGAAAAACCGGCGGCGGAACAACAGGAAGAGGAAAGGCAAAGAGGTGCTAGTTGTTGAGCAGTCCGGCAACGGTGGTGACGCCAAGAAAGCCAAAGCTGGTGACTCCGGCAAGGAGGTTGCCGCGGAGGTGGCGGTCGCCGACAAGCAGGACGGCACCAACAAGCAGTATTGCAAGATCCACCGCACCAAGGGCCATGATCTCCAGAGCTGCAAGAAAGTCGAGCAGCTTGTTGAGCAACAGAAAGATAAATACAAGCAGCGCGACAAGGAGAAGGCCCAGGAAGGTGCTGGGGGATCTGGCAAGAAACGTCCCGGCCGAGGAGGACGCCGCAGCAAGGCCAAGCAGCGGCAAGGAGACAGACCTCCTCGCGGCCGCGACAAGGATGAAGATGACGACGATGATGAAGACATGGATGATGAGGAGACTGATGAGCAGGAGTTCCAGAAAGCCACAGAGGTCCTGTGCGTTGACGATGGTGCTTCTCTGCATACCTCGCACCGTCAGCTCAAGCAGTGGGTGCGGGAAGTTAATGCAGCAGAACCACCCGTCGAGTCACGCAAGCCTCTGAAATGGTCCAGCACGCCTATCATCTTCGATATTGAGGACCACCCTGATCGCATAACTGCGGTCGGGTGCTTGCCGATGTTGGTTTCACCAACAATCCGCAACCTCAAGGTCACTAAGATGCTAGTTGACGGCGGGGCTGGCTTGAACCTGATCTCCTCCGCGGTGCTCCAGAAACTCCAGATCCCTGACAGCGAGCTCGAAGAGACCGGTACATTTCAAGGAATCAACCCGGGAAGGAGCAAGCCGAAGGGAAAGATCACGTTGCCGGTAACATTTGGCAGCGAGCTGAACTTCAGGACTGAGAGGGTCACGTTTGATGTTGCTGACTTTCCATTACCTTACAATGGAATCCTTGGCCGTCCGGCACTCGCCAAGTTCATGGCAGCCTCTCACTATGCGTACAACATACTGAAAATGCCAGGCCCGATAAGTGTCATCTCTGTCCCTGGCGACAAGAAGGATGCTCTTATATGTGCCGACAAGATCTATCAGGAAGCAGCAGCCGCAGCAGAACGCAAGACACCTGCTGCTGAAGCTCCCGGGGGGAAGAAGAAGACCAAGTCTGGCAAGAGCTCTGATGCCCACTCCGGCAAGCGCACCTCTTCGGAGTGCTGCGCTACTGTCGAGGACGCACCATCGAGCTCCACCGACAAGTGTAAGAAGGCAATGGCAGCTCCACCTGAGACCAAGAAGGTGTCCGCCAAGGAGGACGGCACTGGTGGTACCTTCACCATCAGCGCCACTCTTGACCCTAAATAGGAAAGCGCGCTCGTTGCTTTCCTGCGGGCGAATGTCGACGTGTTTGCGTGGCAACCGTCTGATATCCCCGGTGTTCCCAGGAAAGTAATTGAGCACCAACTTGCCGTCTGTCCTCATGCGCGGCCCGTCAAGCAAAAAGTCAGGAAACAGGCAGTGGAGCGCCAAGAATTCATCGCAGAAGAAATCAAGAAGTTGGAAGCAGCAAGCCTTGTCAGAGGAGTGCTCCATCCCACGTGGTTGGCCAATCCTGTTGTCGTGCGCAAGGCTAACGGGAAATGGAGGCTTTGTATTGACTTCACTGATGTTAATAAAGCTTGTCCCAAATACCCATTTCCCTTGCCGCGCATTGACCAGATTGTTGACTCCACAGCCGGATGTGATTTGCTTTCATTTCTTGATGCATACTCAGGATACCATCAGATCTTCATGGCAGAAGAGGATGAAGAGAAAACCGCATTTATCACCCCGTGTGGCACGTACTGCTTCGTACGGATGCCTTTCGGTTTGAAGAATGCTGGTTCAACATTCGCAAGGGTAGTCCACCACGCTTTTGAGCCGCAGATGCACAGAAATGTGGAAGCCTACATGGATGACATAGTGGTCAAAAGCAAGAACAGGGCGACCCTGATTCAAGATTTAGACGAGACATTTGCAAATCTGCGCAAGATCAACCTCAAGCTTAACCTCGAGAAGTGCGTGTTTGGAGTCCCTTCCAGCAAGCTTCTCGGGTTCTTCGTGTCTCAGCGGGGAATTGAAGCCAATCCCGACAAGATCAAGGCCATTGAGCAGATCGAAGCACCAAAGCGCGTCAAGGATGTATGAAGGCTTGCCGGTTGCGTGGCTGCTCTCAGCAGGTTTATCTCTAGATCTGCTGAGCGCGCCCTGCCATTTTTCAAAATTTTGAAAAAGGCAGGTCCAATAAAATGGACTCCGGAGGCGGAGGCTGCGCTGCAGGACTTGAAGAGATGCCTGTCCTCCACTCCAACACTTGTCGCACCTAAGCCGCAAGAGAAGTTGCTGCTGTATATAGCGGCAACCAATCAAGTGGTTAGTGCTGCGTTAGTGGCGGAGAGGGAGGCAGATGATGAGCCAGCAACCACGGCAGATGCATCCAGCGACAAGCAGGGGGCTTCGCCGACAAGCTCTGGTCCCGACAGAGATGGATCTGCGCAGGAGCATGATAAGATGCAGAAGAGAATGGTGCAGCGTCCAGTTTACTTTGTCAGTTCCCTTCTACAGGGGGCTAGATCAAGGTACTCTGGTGTGCAGAAGTTGCTTTTCGGCCTCCTCATGGCCTCGAGAAAGCTGCGCCATTACTTCCAAGCACATGAGATCACAGTCGTCACTCGCTTTCTGCTGAAAAGGATACTGCAAAATCCAGAAGCGACAGGCAGGATTGTCGAGTGGGCGCTGGAACTGTCAAGCTTTGGCCTCAAGTTTGAGAGCACTTCAACTATCCAAAGCAGAGCATTGGCAGAGTTCATAGCAGAATGGACACCAACACCAAATGAAGAAATTCCAGAGACGAGCATCCCCGTCAAAGAGGCAAGCAAAGAGTGGCTGATGTACTTTGATGGTGCCTTCTCGCTGCAAGGCGCCGGTGCGGGCGTGCTGCTTGTCACGCCCACCGGAGAGCACCTCAAGTACGTAGTCCAGATGCACTTTCCCATGGAGCAAGCAACCAACAATACTGTAGAGTATGAAGGATTGCTTGCCGGTCTCAGAACACAGCAGACCTTGGGATCAAGAAGCTCATTGTCAGGGGTGACTCACAGCTTGTCGTCCGCCAAGTGAACAAGAACTACCAGAGTCCATTGATGGAAGCATATGTTGATGAAGTGAGGAAGCTAGAAGAGCACTTTGACGGCCTACGGATGGAGCATATCCCAAGAGCTCAGAATGACATTGCTGATGGCCTGTCAATGTGCGCCGCACTAAAGTTACATGTGGAACCAGGGATCTTTGTGCTCAAGTTGACTCAACCATCCGTAACACCATCAACTAGACAAAGCAAGAAGAGGAAGTTGGTTTCTGGTGACTACTTTCCAGCAGAGCTCCCCGAAGCCGCCGCCAAGAAAGTCCCCAAGATCAACACTAAGGATGCTGTGGGGCAGTCTGCTCCGGCAAGCCTTATGGTTTGTTCCGTTGAAGCAGACGCTCCCGACAAGTTTTGCTCCGGCAAGCTTGCCGGGGAACATCAAGCTCCGGCAGGGCCGCAAGTCCCTGCCGTAGAAGCGGATGTTCCCGCAGCAGCAGATGTGCCTTTAGTACTTGTTGTCGAGCCACAAGCTCCAGCATGGGCACAACAGATTGTCCTTTTCCTTCAGACAGGAGAACTTCCCGAAGAGCAAGAAGAAGCGGAAAAAGTAGCCCGGCAGTCAAGTATGTACCAGTTTGTCGATAGCATACTGTACAGAAGAAGACTCAACGGTGTGAAATTGAAGTGTATTTGCTGGGAAGATGGACAAAAGCTGTTGGCAGAGATACATGGAGGCATATGTGGCCACCACATTGGCGCAAGAGCACTTGCCGGCAAAGCTTTCCGGCAAGGTTTCTTTTGGCCGACAGCCCTCCAGGATGCAACTACACAAGTAACCAAGTGTGAAGCGTGCCAGTTCCACTCCAAACAGATAGACCAGCCAGCTCAAGCTCTCCAGACGATCCCTTTATCCTGGCAATTTTTGGTCTGGGGGCTCGATATCCTTTGCCCTTTCCCCCGAGCTGTCGGGGGCTTTGAGTACTTGTACGTCGCAATCGACAGGTTCACAAAGTGGTCGGAAGTGCAGCCAGTGAGGAAGGTGGCAGCACAGTCAGCAGTCAAGTTCTTCAGGTCAATTGTTTGCCGTTTCGGGATCCCTAACAGGATCATCACCGACAACGGCACGCAATTCACGAGCCGCACCTTCATGCAGTACGTCCAAGACCTTGGCGCCAAGGTCTGCTTCACTTCTGTTGCTCATCCGAGAAGCAACGGTCAAGAAGAGAGGGCAAATGCTGAAGTGTTGCGCGGGCTCAAGACCAGAACTTTCGATAGGCTGCGCAAGTGCGGAAGAAACTGGATCGAGGAGCTGCCGGTGGTTCTTTGGTCGATCAGAACGACGCCAAATCGAGCCACTGGCCAGACGCCTTTCGCTCTAGTCTATGGAGCACAGGCAGTTCTCCCCATGGAACTCGTATACGGATCGTCTCGAGTGCTCGCTTATGATGAGCTTGAGCAAGAACTGCTGCGACAAGACGACGCGCTGCTCCTTGAGGAAGATCGTCTTCAGGCTGCTGTACGAGCTGCTCGATACCAGCAAGCTTTGCGCCGCTACCATAGCCGCAAAGTTAAGGCCAGAAGCTTCGAGGAAGGCGACCTTGTTCTTCGGCGCGTTCAGTCCGCCAAGAATTCCAACAAGTTGACGCCGACGTGGGAAGGCCCTTATCGGGTGAAACAAGTCACTAGGCCCGGCGCTGTCTGCCTTGAGACCGAAGATTGCATTCCGGTGAGCAACTCCTGGAACATAGAACATCTTCGTAAGTTTTTCCCGTAGGGCGCGGTTGCCGGAACCCGTTCCGGCAACCACCTTTTGTACAAGTCTTGCCGCTGTTGCATGTAATCCTTTGTACAAAGCCCGGCGCAGATCCCATGCATAAATAAAACCCCATGTGCTCCGCACAACTTGTCCATTTCATGCATTAGTTTCTTTCTTGCATGCGTTATCTAACACTTTGTGCAGCACCTACATCCGGTAAGCAATAACAAGCCGAAGGGCTCCATATCATTATTTTCTCTTCTTTCTTTTTTTTCAACAAAGGAAAAGAAGGTTCCCTCGCACACAAGTTTCCCGGGGGGGAAGGAGAAGATTGTGGTATGGACCAGGCGTCATTCAAGCAAAGTTTTGCCTTGCCGGGAAGCAAACGACAGAAAAGCTAAGTTGCCAAATCTTGAGCAATCAGTTTTTAAATTTTTGAGTTATCTTCCTCGAACGACCCTGCTTTGTATGGAAAACCTGTGCGCGGAGGAACCAACTCATGGCTAGTTGCGCCCTTACTTTGTTTCGAGTCTGCTCAACAACTTAAGTGTGCTGCATCTCGTCGCGACAAGGTTTCTTGTCGGAAGCAGCGCCGCCAGCAGGCTGCTAACGTTCCGCACTCAGCGCTCGCGGCTCGGGTGCCTGCGCCGACTAGTTCCCTAGAAGCGTAGGGTAAAAACATACAAAGGAAGGAATCTAGTAGAGGAAATAACATAGCAATTGATAACAGAAATAAAGTTATATTACAAGATAACTTGTCGCAGCTCTAACAGACTATTTTTCATAACATGATTAGCAGCGACAAGGGAAAAGAAGAAATGGGCGGCCTAGTCTACGCGATCGCCCTCAACCCTCTTGATCTCGCTCACCTTGTCCACAATGGGTGCAACAAGGGCCTTGAGTGCGTCCCGATCGGCGTCTGGCGGCAAGGACTTGAGGACGTTGGTGAAGCTGAGGCCTGGATTGCGGAAGGCCACCTTCATCAGCACCTTCTGAAGAACCCCGGCGCAGATTCTGCGCGACTCGTCGGCCAGTTGCTTTGGGATCCTCTCCCGGAGCCGCTGGAGTGCCGTCGCCACGCCCTTGAAGAACAAGCTGAGCTTGGCGCTGGGTTGGAGGTTCTCGTCGGAGGGATACCCAAAGTCCTCCATCCCCAGCTGCGCCAGCTCCTCGTCGATGACTGCGGCAATATTCACCAGACCCTCGGTCCAGTGCTCCACAGTATCTCTGAATGAGTTCTGGGTAACTGCGATGCTCTCCAGCAGCGCCTTGTCAGCCTTGACCTTCTCCGACAAGGTCTTCTCCCGCTCCTTGGCGTCGCCCAGCGTCTGCGTCAGCGTGGCCAGCTTCAACTCCAGGTCTGCATTGGAATCCTTGGCGGCGCTGAGCTCCTTGCCCCTCTCAGCGAGAAGACCTTGCAGCTCACCGTGGGCGGCAGCATCCTTCTCACGCTCACGCTTGAGCGCGGCAAGCTCCTCGCCGCTCTTCCCGATGTTGGCCTCCAGCTGCGCCACCTTCTCCTCCAGCTCTTTCTTGGCGGCCTCTGCAGTTGCGGCAGCGTCCTTTGCTTCCTTGAGCGCCCCGCCGAGTGCTTGTTCGTGCTCGGCGAGCTCCTCCTCGTAGCTGTCGAGGTTGGCCTTCCGCTGCACCAATTCGCCTTCTCGCGCGGACTGCTTCTCGGCGGCCAGCCTTTGTTCCTCCTCAGCTTCGGCCTTCTCGAGAAGGAAGGCCGTGCACTCCTCAGCAAGTCGCTCCCGCTCCTATGCCAGGGACCAGAGAGCTTCTTGATTGTGGCCCTGGAGCTCCTCTGCGCGCTTCTCCATATCAACTCCCACCTTCGCGACAAGCGCTTCCCAGGAAGCCAGCTTGGCTTGTCGTGCGCGGTAGAGTGACAGCAGCTTCCGCAGCAGCTGCTCCTCCTCAGGCTCGCCACTGCTGCTGCTGGGCGCATCGACCAACGACAGTCCAGCAGAGGCGAGCACCTCCTCATCGAAAGTTTCCCCCTCGACCGGCGCCCTGGAGCTCGACGCCCAGGGTAGCTTGATGAAGATATCGTCGCCGGCCTTCAAGTAGGCGCCGGGCTGGGGCTCCTCGGAGCCCGGCTCCGCAGCAGCGGCAGAGGGATCGGCGGTCAGCGCAGCGCCTGGCGCTCCTGCGGCCTCAGGGTCGTCAGTGCGATCGCCCGACCGCTCGCCGGCTTCTGCGGCGGCAGCCTTGGCGGCCTCCTTGCCGGCGGCCTCATCAGCACCGGCCCCTTCTTCGTTGGCGGCAGCGTCGTCAGTGCTGCCATGCGCGCCTTCCTCGCCGGCACCCTCTGTCTCCATTGGCTCAGCAGCAGGTGGGTCTGAAGAATGAAGAAGGGAGAAAAATCAATCAAAACTCCAAGAGAAGAAAATCAGAAGAAGAAGAACCCAAGGGAAAGTTTTTGGACAAGTGAATTACCTGTGCCAAGATCTGCAGTTGCGGTCTCGGCCGCCGCATGATCGATGGTGCTGTCCCTTGATGGAGAACTGCCCCTTGCCGGAGAGTTCTCCCTTGCCGGAGAGCGCTCCCTTGCCGGGGACTCCTCCCTCGGCAGCCTAGTCGAAGCAGATGGCACTTCGGGACCAGCTTCCGGGCGCTCCTGATATGGCTGCTCTGCTCCTACACAAATCAACAAGCAAGATATCAACAAAGGAAAAAGCACTCATGCGCACCTGACAGCAGAAAGCTAACTATGAACTTACGCTGGGGGCTGCGCTGGGGGCTGCTTTGAGGAGTGGTTGCCGGGTCCGTCAAGGTGGTCTCGGACCCACCCCCTGCTGACACGGTGGGGTCATCTTCGATGACAATCACCGCGGCCTTGGCCCTCTTCGCCACTCTCTGGGCCAGCGTCCTGAAAAGAAAGGAGTTCAGATTGAAGCAAGTCAGATACAAGATAAAAACAGCAAGATTGAAGAACTATAAGAGCACCAAAGAAACTTACTCTTCTTCCTCCTCGTCGGAGCTGAGCGCGGAAAGATCGAAGTCCGGCTCCCCTCCGGTGCGGCGAGGCGGAGGAGTAGGATCCCTTGCCCGCTTGGCGAGGACGGTGGCGGTGGCCCGGGAAGATCCCGCTCCAGTCGCCGCTGCTGGGTGAGGCGCTCCCGCGGCAACATTGCTTGCCGCGGTAGAGCATGTCGCACGTCTCGGCGGCTGTTGACCCGGCTGCCGCCCCGCTACGTCCGCGGCCCTGCGAAGACGCCTTCTTGGCGGGGCCGGGGGCTCCGCCTGCGGCAAGCTTTCTGGAGGCTCGGGCTCTTCCTCGCCGACCTCGCTCGGCTCAGCTTCAGAGCCGGCAGGCTCTGCCTCGCCAATGAACTCCGCGCGCTCGGCGAGGTTTGCCGCCTTTGCTGCCTCCGCCTCCTCCACAGTGAACCCGAACGCGCCCGCGGCAGCTGTGGCCGCAACCTCTTCCGCCCTAGTGGCGATGCGCTGCAGCTCCTCGTCGGTGGTGTCACGGGTGAGGCTCTTCTGCTCATCAGCGCGGACCGGCACTTCTTCCAAGTTGTCAAAGAACGCTTGCACGACGTCATCCGCAGGCTCTTGCCAAGTTGGAACGATTCCGTGTGAATTGCACAACGGCATCATGGCGCGGATCCGGTCAAGCGAAGAATTATTGCACAATGGAACGACGCCCCTCGCCAGCGTGAATGGGTGCTGGGGATCGCGTTTGAACAACTCCAGGAGCATTGCATCCAGCTCCAAGACGGTGAAGTTGTAGTTGAGGCCCGGCCGCAGCCTCATGATGTCCACCGAGTTCTTGAATTCCCAGGCGGGCCTCCCCCTCTCCTGCAGGGGGGCGATGCGGCGGCGGAGGAAATCTGCGCCTACAGCGCCTACAGTGAGCCCGGCAAGCCTGAGGCGAAGGATCCTAGTAATGGTGATCTTCAGCCTCTCGTCTTTCGGGGCCACGTTGCTCCAGTCATTGCCGCGCACTATTGGAGCTTGGCGCACGGCGGTGAAGGGCTGCGGATTCTCCTCGACGATCCAGCACCACTCCGCTCTCCACTCCTCCCACTTGCTGCGGAACTCACCCTCCAAGTACGCCTCCTTCTTGCCGACTCTCGAGATCCAGGCGATCCCTCCGGCAAGCGGCTCTCCTCTCTCTACCCGAGGCATGAAGAAGTGGCAGAAAAGGGCAACATTGGGGTGGACTCCGACAAAGTTTTCGCACAAATGTGCGAAAACTGCCATGGTCAGAACGGCGTTCGGGGTGAAATCAAGGAGGCGGAGGCCGTAGGTGTTCATGATATCGCAGAAGAACTCCGAGAAGGGCGGGGAGAGCCCGCAATAGAAGAACAGTGCGAAGAATGGGTACCCGTTTGGAGCCAGTTCCGAAGCAGCGGCCGGGAGTACCCTCGTGCACGGATGCGCCCGCGTCTCCGTTGCCCAAAAGAGGTAGAAGTACCCCCTCAGCTCCTTCGCGCCGAGCTGGGGGGAGAAGATCGCCTGCTCCTTCCGTAGTGCCGCGAGCCGCTGCGCCTCGGCCGACTTCACGCCCTTTCCCTTGTCGACTTTCGGAGCCATGGCGGAGGTGGTGGGGGAGGTCGACGGCGTTGGTGATGCTGGTGGCAATGGGGGGCGGAGCGCTGCTCTCTCGGCTTCGAGAAGAAGGGGGGGGGGAGCGGCGGAGGTTCGTGAAGATGGAGTAGTAGCAACCAGCGAGGGGGAATGAACTGCCCCTGTTTCCTCTGCTTATAAAGAGGGACGGGGCGAACGTTTCGCCCTTCCGAATAAAGAACCACCCACGATCTCTCCCACGATGCCGCATTCAACGCGTGCCGTTAGGGGAGAGCGCGGTGGATACGGAGCGAGATTCGGCGTGGCCCAGTCCGCGTGTGCCCGAGCCCTGTCTTGGGCCTGGCCCAACAGCGCTCGGCACCGTGTCTGGCCCAGGCTCGGGGGCTCCTGTCGGTGTACTAGAATAGGGGTACCCTAGTACCCCGAACTTGTGCACGGGCAGTTGCAGCACCCCGCGGCAAGGCTTGCCGGGCGAATGCCAAGATCCTCGGTGGTTCCCTTGGAGCCATTCAAGAACAAAGTATTTAAGCTCAGGAGACAAGGCCCCGGCAAGAGGAGCTTGCTGGGAAGGCCAACCAAGGCACTCCAAGGAACTTGCCGCGACGCGCCACGCGCTCCGGCAAGCCAACAAGGCCCCGGCAAGAGGAGCTTGCCGGGAAGACCAACCAAGGTACCTCGAGGCCCGGTGAGCGACAAGCTTCCGGACCCGACAAGATAACAGCAACGGCAAGGCGCTTGCCGCGGCAGGCGGCCACTCTGTGCCCACGCTCCAGCGCATCCACCAACATGTCACTCTGGGGGCCTCTCCAGGCGCGCGTGGCGAGAGGCTGTGCAGCCAGCGGTGCGCAGTGGCATGCGAAGCTGACAAGATCGCCATCGTGGCGAACGGTGGCGCCCCTAACGGTCCTTTTCTGCACTGTTTGGGCGACTCAGACGGGCATTTAATGCCCTTTTCCCTGCCGTCAGGGTTAGGTAGGGTGCACTGTACAAGTAACTGTACCAACCACCTCACTTTTTACATTTGCACCCTTCTCTGCGTTGCCACCTGTCGGTGACCCCTTTAGCGTATAAAAGGAGGCCCATGCGCAACGTAGAGGGGGTTCGACTGGTTTGGGACCCAGAAAAACACTATGCTCTCTCTCTGGAGCAAGAACACAAGATAATCAAAAAAGCAGCAGTAGGAGTGTTATCTCTCCGGAGAGCTCCGAAGCTAGGTAAACTGCTCGAGTGCTTCGCCTCGATCTGCTCTTCGTGTGATCTCCGCCCCCCGCCGAACCGAAAGGGGCTCGGTCCGCCGGCCCCATAGATGTTCGTGGATCAATTTCCCCAACATCTTTGGCGCGCCAGGTAGGGGACGTCGAGATTGTGTGAACCTAATCCGGCGTTCACACGAGCTAGATCTTCATTCCCTTTTTCAACATGCCACCGAAGAAGAAGACTTCGGCGGCAGCCGCTCCGTCCACGTCACTTCCACCACAGTTGGAGCAAACGGGTGGTGGAATGGACGCCGGCGGAAGAATGGACGTCGACGAGGAAGCTATGATGCTGCCAGGTCCAAGGACAAGGCTGCACAAACCTCAGCGACTGTACATGTTCCGCGCCACTCTCAGGAGGCGCAAGACCAACAGCGTCATGGCACTCGCAGTGCCATACGCATGATAGGCCAAGACCAAGCTGGTGGATCTCGGGGCACTCAAGACCAGCATGCACGCCAGCGTGCTGGCACGAGCGGGGCACGGTCGCCTGGACGGGATCCTGCTCCTTCTAACATCTTTAGAAGTCCGAGCACGTCCCGCTCCTCGCGCCGTCCGCCACTGCCACCCACCACTCCAGCAGAAGCTTTGGCGCGAGCTCAACTACTCCTAGATTACCCTCCAACGTCGGACAAGATCGACGAATGGAGGGCCACCATTCAGAATCTCATCGGCTACGCCAACGGCGACACTCCATGGCGGCCGAGCGCGTCGCCGCCGCGGCAGGGTTGCCGGGCGCGAGCCGGTGGCGACGAAACGGGTGGAGGTGCAACTACCATGCAATCACCACCCCGAAGGCCAAGATCGCCGACTCGCCGGATCCACCTCGACGGCGACTCCACCGCATCGTCGGATCCACGAGCTCGTCGCGATTAGCGCCAAGTTCTTCATGATCGACAACAAGAAGACGCTCGAACACGCATCGAGCGCCAAAGAGAAGCGCGACGTCAATCCGACAAGCGCGCTGGGCCCTCTGTTGACATGCATGCGCCAGGGGAACCAGGCGATCTGCCGTACGCGGTAGGTTGCCCTGCGTTCACTCGTGAGCTGCGGCAAGTCCAGTGGCCCAGCACAAAGAACTTCAAGCTAGACGTACTGGAGAAGTACGACGGCAAGACGCATCCGTCAGAGTTCCTCAACATCTACACCATTGCAGTGCGGGCTGCCGGGGGACGGGATGACAAGATCCTTGCCAACTACTTCCCGCTGGTGCTCAAGCCCAACGTCAGATCCTGGCTCATGCACTTGCCGGACAACTCCATATCCTCTTGGGCTGATCTGTGCCATCAGTTTGTCGGCGCCTTCACAGGCGGACACAAGCCTTATGGCCAGGAGAGTGATCTTCATCTGCTCGCCCAGAACGAAGGAGAGCCCCTGCGCAAGTACATTCAGAGATTCCGCAGTGTGCAGCATAACATCCTAGACGTCCACCCTGCCGCGGTGATCAGCGCGTTCCATCAGAACGTGCAAAACCGCATGATGTGGCGATGTACAAGATCAGGGACGTTAGTGAGTTATATGCACTGGCCGACAAGTGTGCACGTGCTGAGGAAGGGAGGAGACTCTCCAGAGAGAATGTAGGAGCGGGAGGATCTGACAGTGAAGATGCTGCCCCGGCAAGGAAAAACCGGCGGCGGAACAACAGGAAGAGGAAAGGCAAAGAGGTGCGAGTTGTTGAGCAGTCCGGCAACGGTGGTGACGCCAAGAAAGCCAAAGCTGGTGACTCCGGCAAGGAGGTTGCCGCGGAGGTGGCGGTCGCCGACAAGCAGGACGGCACCAACAAGCAGTATTGCAAGATCCACCGCACCAAGGGCCATGATCTCCAGAGCTGCAAGAAAGTCGAGCAGCTTGTTGAGCAACAGAAAGATAAATACGAGCGGCGCGACAAGGAGAAGGCCTAGGAAGGTGCTGGGGGATCCGGCAAGAAACGTCCCGGCCGAGGAGGACGCCGCAGCAAGGCCAAGCAGCGGCAAGGAGACAGACCTCCTCGCGGCCGCGACAAGGATGAAGATGACGACGACGATGAAGACATGGATGATGAGGAGACTGATGAGCAGGAGTTCCAGAAAGCCACAGAGGTCCTGTGCGTTGATGGTGGTGCTTCTCTGCATACCTCGCACCGTCAGCTCAAGCAGTGGGTGTGGGAAGTTAATGCAGCAGAACCACCCGTCGAGTCACGCAAGCCTCTGAAATGGTCCAGCACGCCTATCATCTTTGATATTGAGGACCACCCTGATCGCATAACTGCGGTCGGGTGCTTGCCGATGTTGGTTTCACCAACAATCCGCAACCTCAAGGTCACTAAGATGCTAGTTGACGGCGGGGCCGGCTTGAACCTGATCTCCTCCGCGGTGCTCCAGAAACTCTAGATCCCTGACAGCGAGCTCGAAGAGACCGGTACATTTCAAGGAATCAACCCGGGAAGGAGCAAGCCGAAGGGAAAGATCACGTTGCCAGTAACATTTGGCAGCGAGCTGAATTTCAGGACCGAGAGGGTCACGTTTGATGTTGCTGACTTTCCATTACCTTACAATGGAATCCTTGGCCGTCCGGCACTCGCCAAGTTCAAGGCAGCCTCTCACTATGCGTACAACATACTGAAAATGCCAGGCCCGATAAGTGTCATCTCTGTCCCTGGCGACAAGAAGGATGCTCTTATATGTGCCGACAAGATCTATCGGGAAGCAGCAGCCGCAGCAGAACGCAAGACACTTGCTGCTGAAGCTCCCGGGGGGAAGAAGAAGACCAAGTCTGGCAAGAGCTCTGATGCCCACTCCGGCAAGCGCACCTCTTCGGAGTGCTGCGCTACCGTCGAGGACGCACCATCGAGCTCCACCGACAAGTGTAATAAGGCAATGGCAGCTCCACCTGAGACCAAGAAGGTGTCCGCCAAGGAGGACGGCACTGGTGGTACCTTCACCATCAGCGCCACTCTTGACCCTAAATAGGAAAGCGCGCTCGTTGCTTTCCTGCGGGCGAATGTCGACGTGTTTGCATGGCAACGTCTGATATCCCTGGTGTTCCCAGGAAAGTAATTGAGCACCAACTTGCCATCTGTCCTCATGCGCGGCCCGTCAAGCAGAAAGTCAGGAAACAGGCAGTGGAGCACCAAGAATTCATCGCAGAAGAAATCAAGAAGTTGGAAGCAGCAAGCCTTGTCAGAGGAGTGCTCCATCCCACGTGGTTGGCCAATCCTGTTGTCGTGCGCAAGGCTAACGGGAAATGGAGGCTTTGTATTGACTTCACTGATGTTAATAAAGCTTGTCCCAAATACCCATTTCCCTTGCCGCGCATTGACCAGATTGTTGACTCCACAGCCGGATGTGATTTGCTTTCATTTCTTGATGCATACTCAGGATACCATCAGATCTTCATGGCAGAAGAGGATGAAGAGAAAACCGCATTTATCACCCCGTGTGGCACGTACTGCTTCGTACGGATGCCTTTCGGTTTGAAGAATGCTGGTTCAACATTCGCAAGGGTAGTCCACCATGCTTTTGAGCCGCAGATGCACAGAAATGTGGAAGCCTACATGGATGACATAGTGGTCAA
>NC_041382.1:121731364-121745467 GCF_002162155.2 Triticum dicoccoides
GCACCTAAGCCGCAAGAGAAGTTGCTGCTGTATATAGCGGCAACCAATCAAGTGGTTAGTGCTGCGTTAGTGGCGGAGAGGGAGGCAGATGATGAGCCAGCAACCACGGCAGATGCATCCAGCGACAAGCAGGGGGCTTCGCCGACAAGCTCTGGTCCCGACAGAGATGGATCTGCGCAGGAGCATGATAAGATGCAGAAGAGAATGGTGCAGCGTCCAGTTTACTTTGTCAGTTCCCTTCTACAGGGGGCTAGATCAAGGTACTCTGGTGTGCAGAAGTTGCTTTTCGGCCTCCTCATGGCCTCGAGAAAGCTGCGCCATTACTTCCAAGCACATGAGATCACAGTCGTCACTCGCTTTCCGCTGAAGAGGATACTGCAAAATCCAGAAGCGACAGGCAGGATTGTCAAGTGGGCGCTGGAACTGTCAAGCTTTGGCCTCAAGTTTGAGAGCACTTCAACTATCCAAAGCAGAGCATTGGCAGAGTTCATAGCAGAATGGACACCAACACCAGATGAAGAAATTCCAGAGACGAGCATCCCTGTCAAAGAGGCAAGCAAAGAGTGGCTGATGTACTTTGATGGTGCCTTCTCACTGCAAGGCGCCGGTGTGGGCGTGCTGCTTGTCACGCCCACCGGAGAGCACCTCAAGTACGTAGTCCAGATGCACTTTCCCAAGGAGCAAGCAACCAACAATACTGCAGAGTATGAAGGATTGCTTGCCAGCCTCAGAATCGCAGCAGACCTTGGGATCAAGAAGCTCATTGTCAGGGGTGACTCACAGCTTGTCGTCCGCCAAGTGAACAAGAACTACCAGAGTTCATTGATGGAAGCATATGTTGATGAAGTGAGGAAGCTAGAAGAGCACTTTGACGGCCTACGAATGGAGCATATCCCAAGAGCTCAGAATGACATTGCTGATGGCCTGTCAATGTGCGCCGCACTAAAGTTACCTGTGGAACCAGGGATCTTTGTGCTCAAGTTGACTCAACCATCCGTAACACCATCAACTAGACAAAGCAAGAAGAGGAAGTTGGTTTCTGGTGACTACTTTCCGGCAGAGCTCCCCGAAGCCGCCGCCAAGAAAGTCCCCAAGATCAACACTAAGGATGCTGTGGGGCAGTCTGCTCCGGCAAGCCTTATGGTTTGTTCCGTTGAAGCAGACGCTCCCGACAAGTTTTGCTCCGGCAAGCTTGCGGGGAACATCAAGCTCCGGCAGGGCCGCAAGTCCCTGCCGTAGAAGCGGATGTTCCCGCAGCAGCAGATGTGCCTTTAGTACTTGTTGTCGAGCCACAAGCTCCAGCATGGGCACAACAGATTGTCCTTTTCCTTCAGACAGGAGAACTTCCCGAAGAGCAAGAAGAAGCGGAAAAAGTAGCCCGGCAGTCAAGTATGTACCAGTTTGTCGATAGCATACTGTACAGAAGAAGACTCAACAGTGTGAAATTGAAGTGTATTTGCTGGGAAGATGGACAAAAGCTGTTGGCAGAGATACATGGAGGCATATGTGGCCACCACATTGGCGCAAGAGCACTTGCCGGCAAAGCTTTCCGGCAAGGTTTCTTTTGGCCGACAGCCCTCCAGGATGCAACTACACAAGTAACCAAGTGTGAAGCGTGCCAGTTCCACTCCAAACAGATACACCAGCCAGCTCAAGCTCTCCAGACGATCCCTTTATCCTGGCCATTTTTGGTCTGGGGGCTCGATATCCTTGGCCCTTTCCCCCGAGCTGTCGGGGGCTTTGAGTACTTGTACGTCGCAATCGACAGGTTCACAAAGTGGCCGGAAGTGCAGCCAGTGAGGAAGGTGACAGCACAGTCAGCAGTCAAGTTCTTCAGGTCAATTGTTTGCCGTTTCGGGATCCCTAACAGGATCATCACTGACAACGGCACGCAATTCACGAGCCGCACCTTCATGCAGTACGTCCAAGACCTTGGCGCCAAGGTCTGCTTCACTTCTGTTGCTCATCCGAGAAGCAACGGTCAAGAAGAGAGGGCAAATGCTGAAGTGTTGCGCGGGCTCAAGACCAGAACTTTCGACAGGCTGCGCAAGTGCGGAAGAAACTGGATCGAGGAGCTGCCGGTGGTTCTTTGGTCGATCAGAACGACGCCAAATCGAGCCACTGGCCAGACGCCTTTCGCTCTAGTCTATGGAGCACAGGCAGTTCTCCCCATGGAACTCGTATACGGATCGTCTCGAGTGCTCGCTTATGATGAGCTTGAGCAAGAACTGCTGCGACAAGACGACGCGCTGCTCCTTGAGGAAGATCGTCTTCAGGCTGCTGTACGAGCTGCTCGATACCAGCAAGCTTTGCGCCGCTACCATAGCCGCAAAGTTAAGGCCAGAAGCTTCGAGGAAGGCGACCTTGTTCTTCGGCGCGTTCAGTCCGCCAAGAATTCCAACAAGTTGACGCCGACGTGGGAAGGCCCTTATCGGGTGAAACAAGTCACTAGGCCCGGCGCTGTCTGCCTTGAGACCGAAGATGGCATTTCGGTGAGCAACTCCTGGAACATAGAACATCTTCGTAAGTTTTTCCCGTAGGGCGCGGTTGCCGGAACCCATTCTGGCAACCACCTTTTGTACAAGTCTTGCCGCTGTTGCATGTAATCCTTTGTACAAGGCCCGACGCAGATCCCATGCATAAATAAAACCCCATGTGCTCCGCACAACTTGTCCATTTCATGCATTAGTTTCTTTCTTGCATGCGTTATCTAACACTTTGTGCAGCACCTACATCCGATAAGCAATAACGAGCCGAAGGGCTCCATATCATTATTTTCTCTTCTTTCTTTTTTTTTCAACAAAGGAAAAGAAGGTTCCCTCGCACACAAGTTTGCCGGGGGGGAAGGAGAAGATTGTGGTATGGACCAGGCGTCGTTCAAGCAAAGTTTTGCCTTGCCTAGAAGCAAACGACAGAAAAGCTAAGTTGCCAAAGTTTGAGCAATCAGTTTTTAAATTTTTGAGTTATCTTCCTTGAATGACCCTGCTTTGTATGGAAAACCTGTGCGCGGAGGAACCAACTCATGGCTAGTTGTGCCCTTACTTTGTTTCGAGTCCGCTTAACAACTTAAGTGTGCTGCATCTAGTCGCGACAAGGTTTCTTGTCGGAAGCAGCGCCGCCAGCAGGCTGCTGACGTTCCGCACTCAGCGCTCGCGGCTCGGGTGCCTGCGCCGACTAGTTCCCTAGAAGCGTAGGGTAAAAACATACAAAGGAAGGAATCTAGTAGAGGAAATAACATAGCAATTGATAACAGAAATAAAGTTATATTACAAGATAACTTGTCGCAGCTCTAACAGAATGTTTTTCATAACATGATTAGCAGCGACAAGGGAAAAGAAGAAATGGGCGGCCTAGTCTACGCGATCGCCCTCAACCCTCTTGATCTCGCTCACCTTGTCCACAATGGGTGCGACAAGGGCCTTGAGTGCGTCCCGATCGGCGTCTGGCGGCAAGGACTTGAGGACGTTGGTGAAGCTGAGGCCTGGATTGCGGAAGGCCACCTTCATCAGCACCTTCTGAAGAACCCCGGCGCAGATTCTGCGCGACTCGTCGGCCAGTTGCTTTGGGATCCTGTCCCGGAGCCGCTGGAGTGCCGTCGCCATGCCCTTGAAGAACAAGCTGAGCTTGGCGCTGGGTTGGAGATTCTCGTCGGAGGGATACCCAAAGTCCTCCATCCCCAGCTGCGCCAGCTCCTTGTCGATGACTGCGGCAATATTCACCAGACCCTCGGTCCAGTGCTCCACAGTATCTCTGAATGAGTTCTGGGTAACTGCGATGCTCTCCAGCAGCGCCTTGTCAGCCTTGACCTTCTCCGACAAGGTCTTCTCCCGCTCCTTGGCGTTGCCCAGCGTCTGCGTCAGCGTGGCCAGCTTCAACTCCAGGTCTGCATTGGAATCCTTGGCGGCGCTGAGCTCCTTGCCCCTCTCAGCGAGAAGACCTTGCAGCTCACCGTGGGCGGCAGCATCCTTCTCACGCTCACGCTTGAGCGCGGCAAGCTCCTCGCCGCTCTTCCCGATGTTGGCCTCCAGCTGCGCCACCTTCTCCTCCAGCTCTTTCTTGGCGGCCTCTGCGGTTGCGGCAGCGTCCTTTGCTTCCTTGAGCGCCCCGCCGAGTGCTTGCTCGTGCTCGGCGAGCTCCTCCTCGTAGCTGTCGAGGTTGGCCTTCCGCTGCACCAATTCGCCTTCTCGCGCGGACTGCTTCTCGGCGGCCAGCCTTTGTTCCTCCTCAGCTTCGGCCTTCTCGAGAAGGAAGGCCGTGCGCTCCTCGGCGAGTCGCTCCCGCTCCTGTGCCAGGGACCAGAGAGCTTCTTGATTGTGGCCCCGGAGCTCCTCCGCGCGCTTCTCCATATCAACTCCCACCTTCGCGACAAGCGCTTCCCGGGAAGCCAGCTTGGCTTGTCGTGCGCGGTAGAGTGACAGCAGCTTCCGCAGCAGCTGCTCCTCCTCAGGCTCGCCACTGCTGCTGCTGGGCGCATCGACCAACGACGGTCCAGCAGAGGCGAGCACCTCCTCATCGAAAGTTTCCCCCTCGACCGGCGCCCTGGAGCTCGACGCCCAGGGTAGCTTGATGAAGATATCGTCGCCGGCCTTCAAGTAGGCGCCGGGCTGGGGCTCCTCGGAGCCCGGCTCCGCAACAGCGGCAGAGGGATCGGCGGTCGGTGCAGCGCCTGGCGCTCCTGCGGCCTCAGGGTCGTCAGTGCGATCGCCCGACCGCTCGCCGGCTTCTGCGGCGGCAGTCTTGGCGGCCTCCTTGCCGGCGGCCTCATCAGCACCGGCCCCTTCTTTGTTGGCGGCAGCGTCGTCAGTGCTGCCATGCGCGCCTTCCTCGCCGGCACCCTCTGTCTCCATTGGCTCAGCAGCAGGTGGGTCTGAAGAACGAAGAAGGGAGAAAAATCAATCAAAAATCCAACAGAAGAAAATCAGAAGAAGAAGAACCCAAGGGAAAGTTTTTGGACAAGTGAATTACCTGTGCCAAGATCTGCAGTTGCGGTCTCGGCCGCCGCATGATCGATGGTGCTGTCCCTTGCTGGAGAACTGCCCCTTGCCGGAGAGTTCTCCCTTGCTGGAGAGCACTCCCTTACCGGGGACTCCTCCCTCGGCGGCCTAGTCGAAGCAGATGGCACTTCGGGACCAGCTTCCGGGCGCTCCTGATATGGCTGCTCTGCTCCTACACAAATCAACAAGCAAGATATCAACAAAGGAAAAAGCACTCATGCGCGCCTGACAGCAGAAAGCTAACTATGAACTTACGCTGGGGGCTGCTTTGAGGAGTGGTTGCCGGGTCCGTCAAGGTGGTCTCGGACCCACCCCCTGCTGACACGGTGGGGTCATCTTCGATGACAATCACCGCGGCCTTGGCCCTCTTCGCCGCTCTCTGGGCCAGCGTCCTGAAAAGAAAGGAGTTCAGATTGAAGCAAGTCAGATACAAGATAAAAACAGCAAGATTGAAGAACTACAAGAGCACCAAAGAAACTTACTCTTCTTCCTCCTCGTCGGAGCTGAGCGCGGAAAGATCGAAGTCCGGCTCCCCTCCGGTGCGGCGAGGCGGAGGAGTAGGATCCCTTGCCCGCTTGGCGGGGGCGGTGGCGGTGGCCTGGGAAGATCCCGCTCCAGTTGCCGCTGCTGGGTGAGGCGCTCCCGCGGCAACATTGCTTGCCGCGGTAGAGCGTGTCGCACGTCTCGGCGGCTGTTGACCCGGCTGCCGCCCCGCTACGTCCGTGGCCCTGCGAAGACGCCTTCTTGGCGGGGCCGGGGGCTCCGCCTGCGGCAAGCTTTCTGAAGGCTCGGGCTCTTCCTCGCCGGCCTCGCTCGGCTCAGCTTCAGAGCCGGCAGGCTCTGCCTCGCCAATGAACTCCGCGCGCTCGGCGAGGTTTGCCGCCTCTGCTGCCTCTGCCTCCTCCACAGTGAACCCGAACGCGCCCACGGCAGCTGCGGCCGCAACCTCTTCCGCCCTAGTGGCGATGCGCTGCAGCTCCTTGTCGGTGGTGTCACAGGTGAGGCTCTTCTGCTCGTCAGCGCGGACCGGCACTTCTTCCAAGTTGTCAAAGAACGCTTGCACGACGTCATCCGCAGGCTCTTGCCAAGTTGGAACGATTCCGTGTGAATCGCACAACGGCATCATGGCGCGGATCCGGTCAAGCGAAGAATTATTGCACAATGGAACGACGCCCCTCGCCAGCGTGAATGGGTGCTGGGGATCGCGTTTGAAAAACTCAAGGAGCATTGCATCCAGCTCCAAGACGGTGAAGTTGTAGTTGAGGCCCGGCCGCAGCCTCATGATGTCCACCGAGTTCTTGAATTCCCAGGCAGGCCTCCCCCTCTCCTGTAGGGGGGCGATGCGGCGGCGGAGGAAATCTGCGCCTACAGCGCCTACAGTGAGCCCGGCAAGCCTGAGGCGAAGGATCCTAGTAATGGCGATCTTCAGCCTCTCGTCTTCCGGGGCCACGTTGCTCCAGTCATTGCCGCGCACTATTGGAGCTTGGCGCACGGCGGTGAAGGGCTGCGGATTCTCCTCGACGATCCAGCACCACTCCGCTCTCCACTCCTCCCACTTGCTGCGGAACTCACCCTCCGAGTATGCCTCCTTCTTGCCGACTCTCGAGATCCAGGCGATCCCTCCGGCAAGCGGCTCTCCTCTCTCTACCCGAGGCATGAAGAAGTGGCAGAAAAGGGCAACATTGGGGTGGACTCCGACCAAGTTTTCGCACAAATGTGCGAAAACTGCCATGGTTGGAACGGCGTTCGGGGTGAAATCAAGGAGGCGGAGGCCGTAGGTGTTCATGATATCGCAGAAGAACTCCGAGAAGGGCGGGGAGAGCCAGCAATAGAAGAACAGCGCGAAGAATGGGTACCCGTTTGGAGCCAGTTCCGAAGCAGCGGCCGGGAGTACCCTCGTGCACGGATGCGCCCGCGTCTCCGTCTCCCAAAAGAGGTAGAAGTACCCCCTCAGCTCCTTCGCGCCGAGCTGGGGGGAGAAGATCGCCCGCTCCTTCCGTAGCGCCGCGAGCCGCTGTGCCTCGACCGACTTCACAACCTTTACCTTGTCGGCTTTCGGAGCCATGGCGGAGGTGGTGGGGGAGGTCGACGGCGTTGGTGATGCTGGTGGCAATGGGGGGCGGAGCGCTGCTCTCTCGGCTTCGAGAAGAAGGGGGGGGGGAGCGGCGGAGGTTCATGAAGATGGAGTAGTAGCAACCAGCGAGGGGGAATGAACTGCCCCTGTTTCCTCTGCTTATAAAGAGGGATGGGGCGAACGTTTCGCCCTTCCGAATAAAGAACCACCCACGATCTCTCCCACGACGCCGCATTCAACACGTGTCGTTAGGGGAGAGCGCGGTGGATACGGAGCGAGATTCAGCGTGGCCCAGTCCGCGTGTGCCCGAGCCCTGTCTTGGGCCTGGCCCAAGAGCGCTCGGCACCGTGTCTGGCCCAGGCTCGGGGGCTCCTGTCGGTGGACTAGAATAGGGGTACCCTAGTACCCCGAACTTGTGCACGGGCAGTTGCAGCACCCCGCGGCAAGGCTTGCCGGGCGAACGCCAAGATCCTCCGTGGTTCCCTTGGAGCCATTCAAGAACAAAGTATTTAAGCTCAGGAGACAAGGCCCCGGCAAGAGGAGCTTGCCGGGAAGGCCAACCAAGGCACTCCAAGGAACTTGCCGCGACGCGCCACGTGCTCCGGCAAGGCAACAAGGCCCCGGCAAGAGGAGCTTGCCGGGAAGACCAACCAAGGTACCTCGAGGCCCGGTGAGCGACAAGCTTCCGGACCCGACAAGATAACAGCAGCGGCAAGGCGCTTGCCGCGGCAGGCAGCCACTCTGTGCCCACGCTCCAGCGCATCCACCAACATGTCGCTCTGGGGGCCTCTCCAGGCACGCGTGGCGAGAGGCTGTGCAGCCAGCGGTGCGCAGTGGCATGCGAAGCTGACAAGATCGCCATCGTGGCGAACGGTGGCGCCCCTAACGGTCCTTTTCTGCACTGTTTGGGCGACTCAGACGGGCATTTAATGCCCTTGTCCCCTGCCGTCAGGGTTAGGTAGGGTGCACTGTACAAGTAACTATACCAACCACCTCACTTTTTACATTTGTACCCTTCTCTGCGTTGCCACCTGTCGGTGACCCCTTTAGCATATAAAAGGAGGCCCATGCGCAACGTAGAGGGGGTTTGACTGGTTCGGGACCCAGAAAAACACTACGCTCTCTCTCTGGAGCAAGAACACAAGATAATCAAACAAGCAGCAGTAGGAGTGTTATCTCTCCGGAGAGCTCCGAAGCTGGGTAAACTGCTCGTGTGCTTCACCTCGATCTGCTCTTCGTGTGATCTCCGCCCCCTGCCGAACCGAAAGGGGCTCGGTCCGCCGGCCCCATAGATGTTCGTGGATCAGTTTCCCCGACAGTGGGGGGTCTTCGTTCTTCGTCATCACCAACCCTTCTGCATTGCCAATTCCATGGTGCTCCCCACCGAGAGTGAGTAATTCCTCCATAGGCTCGTTGGTCGGTGAGGAGTTGGATGAGATTCATCATGTAATCGAGTTAGTTTTGTTAGGGCTTGATTCCTAGTATCCACTATGTTCTTAGATTGATGTTCCTATGACTTTGCCATGCTTAATGCTTGTCACTTTGGGCCCGGGTGCCATGATTTCAGATCTGAACCATTTATGTTATCATCATTATATCCATATTCTAGATCTGATCTTGCAAGTTATAGTCACCTACTACGTGTTATGATCCGGTAACCCTGGAGTGACAATAACCGGGACTTCTTCTGGTGATTACCGTAGTTTGAGGAGTTCATGTATTCACTATGTGTTAATGCTTTGTTCCGGTTCTCTATTAAAAGGAGGCCTTAATATCGCTTAGTTTCCAATATGGACCCCGCTGCCACGGGAGGGTAGGACAAAAGATTTCATGCAAGTTCTTTTAATAAAGCACGTATGACTATTTACGGAATACATGCCTATATTATATCGATGAACTGGAGCTAGTGCCGAATAGCCCTAGGTTATAACTGACACATGATGAATATCATCCAAGAAGTAACCGATCTAATGCCTACGAACTTTTCCATATTGTTTCTGGTGAGTTACTACTGCTATCATCACTGTTACGCTTGCTACAAAAATACTGCTATAACTGTTACTGTTACTATTGCTGCTGGCACTCCTATCAAAACTATCATATTACTTTGTGGTACGTCTCTATCGTATCTATAATTTTTGATTATTCCATGCCAATATTCTACAAATCTTATATACTTTTGGCAACTTTTTATATTATTTTTGGGACTAACATATTGATCTAGTGCCTAGTTCCAGTTCCTGATTGTTGCATGTTTTTGTTTCACAGAAAATCCATATCAAACGGAGTCCAAACGGGATAAAAACTGACGGAGATTTTTTTGGAATATATGTGATTTTTTGGGAAGAAGAATCAACGCGAGACGATGCCCAAGGGGGCCACGAGGCAGGGGGCACCCTCCAGGGGGTCAGGCGCGCCCTGGGACCTCGTGGCCACCCCGTAAGGCGGTTGGTGCCCTTATTTCGCCGCAAGAAAGCCAATATCCGGATAGAAATCATGTTAAAAGTTCAGCCCAATCGGAGTTACACATCTCCGGGAATATAAGAAACGGTGAAAGGCCAGAATCTGGATCGCAAAAACAGAGAGAGACAGAGAGACAGATCCAATCTCGGAGGGGCTCTCGCCCCTCCCATGCCATGGAAGCCAAGGACCAGAGGGGAAACCCTTCGCCCATCTAGGGAGAAGGTCAAGGAAGAATAAAAAGAAGCGGGGCTCTCCCCCCCTCTCTCCCGGTGGTGCTAGAACGCCGTCGGGGCCATCATCGTCACCGCGATCTACACCAATACCTCCGTCATCTTCACCAACCTATTCATCACCTTCCCCCATCTATCTATAGTGGTACACTCTCCTGCAACCTGATGTACCCTCTACTTGAACATGGTGCTTTATGCTTCATATTATTATCCAATGATGTGTTCCCATCCTATGATGTCTGAGTAGATTTTCGTTGTCCTATCGGTAATTGGTGAATTGCTATGATTGGTTTAAATTGCTTGTGGTTATGTTGCTGTCCTTTGGTGCCCATCATATGAGCATGCGTGGATCACACCAGAGGGTTAGTTGTATGTTGATAGGGCTATGTATTGGAGGGCAAGAGTGACAGAAGCTTCAACCTAGCATAGAAATTGATGCATACGGGATTGAAGGGGGACCAATATATCTTAATGCTATGATTGTGTTTTACCTTAATGAACGTTAGTAGTTGCGGATGCTTGCTAATAGTTCCAATCATAAGTGCATAGAATTCCAAGTCAGGGATGACATGCTAGCAGTGGCCTCTCCCACATAAAACTTGCTATCGGTCTAGTAACAAAGTCAATTTCTTAGGAACAATTTCGCAACTCCTACCACCACTTTTCCACACTCGCTATACTAACTTTATTGCTTCTTTACTTAAAACAGACCCTAGTTTTTATTTACATGCTCTTTATATTCTTGAAAACCTATCCCCTTACACCTACAAAGTACTTCTAGTTTTATACTTGTTCTAGGTAAAGAGAACGTCAAGCGTGCGTAGAGTTGTATCGATGGTCGATAAAACTTGAGGGAATATTTGTTCTACCTTTAGCTCCTCGTAGGTTTCGACACTCTTACTTATCGAAAGAGGCTACAATTTATCCCCGATACTTGTGGGTTATCAAGACCTTTTTCTGGCGCCGTTGCCGAGAAGTTATAGCATGGGGTGAATATTCTCGTGTGTGCTTGTTTGCTTTATCACTAAGTAGTTTTTTTGATGTTCTAAGTTGTTCTCTATCTTTAGTTATGAATATGGAACACGAAATACCAAAAAAATTAGGTTTACTTGCTACTCATGGAGATGTGGCACCTCCTAAAACCCTCGATGCTCATTATGTGAAAGATATTATGTACTACTTTGATAATCCTGAGAAAACCCCATTCAACTTTATGATGGGAGTAACTTTGGATCAACGTGAATACTTTAAGGATTATCGCTTGTCTCAAAAAGGAAAACTATTATGGGATCAAATTCATATGTTGCATTGGTATGCTTGGCAACTATGCTTGAGATATGATTATACTTGTTTCTCTAGGATGAAGGCTCCACACATTCCATTTTCATGAAAATTTAATGATGATAAAACCTTGTCTTCTTATGCTAATGGTATATATTATTACTATGATGTGGAACAAATAGAAGAATTCGTTGCTTTTATGGGTGCTTATGAAATTGAATCTTTGTTTAAAGAGTGTGAAAATCTTGATGATGCTGTTTACAGACCTGAAAATTTTGATATACTTAAATATTGCTATGAGAATTATGAATTCAATTCTGATATTGATGATTTTATTGAGAGAGTCTCTGCTGTCCAAGAAGAGATTAATATTTTGCAGGAGTCTATGGAAGAAGAAATTGATGAAACTGTGAGCTCATTGGATGAAAAAGATGAAAGGAGGAAGAGCGGATTAGCTACCTGTGCCCACCTTCTAATGAGAGTAACTCTCCAAGTCATTCATTATTTAATGTCCCTTCGTTCTTACCAAAGGATGAATGCTATGATGATTGTTATGATCCCGTTGATTCTTTTGAAATATCCCTTTTTGATGATGCTTGCTATGCTTGTGGCCAAGATGCCAATATGAATTATGCATATGGAGATGAACTTGCTATAGTTCCTTATGTTAGACATGAAATTGTTGCTATTGCACTCACGCATGATAGTCCTATTATCCTTTTGAATTCTCCCGACTACTCTATATCGGAGAAGTTTGCCCTTATTAAGGATTATATTGATGGGTTGCATTTTACCATTGCACATGATAATTTTGATGAATATAATATGCATGTGCTTGCTGCTCCTACTTGCAATTATTATGATAGAGGAACCACATCTCCTCCTCTCCATGTTTCCAATATGATAAAATTGCAAGAAACTATTTATACTATGCATTGGCCTTTACTATGTGTGCATGAATTGTTCTTTTATGACATGCCGATGCATAGGAAGAGAGTAAGACTTCGTTGTTGCATGATATATTTTACTTTGTTCTCACTACTAAATCACAAATCATTGTTAATTAAAATTGACTTTGATATACCTTGGGATCCGAGTGGATCCATTACTTGAGCACTATATGCCTAGCTTAATGGCTTTAAAGTAAGCGCTGCCAGGGAGACAACCCGAAAGTTTTAGAGAGTCATTTATTTCTGTTGTGTGCTTTTATAAAGTTTAAAAACAAGAATAATGTGCCAAGATTTGCCTTTAGGATGTTTACATTGCTTGTTGGTTTGTGCGGTGCAAGACAGAAACTTTAGCCATAGTGCGCGATTTTACATTTTTTACTGGAATGTCAAACGTTCTGAAACTCTTTGAACTGTCTTTCTATACAAATTGTTTATTTTTCCTAATGTTTTGAATTTTTTTGGAGTACCAGAGGTATGGTGAATGTTCAGATTACTACAGACTGTCCTGTTTAAGACAGATTCTGTTTTTGATGCATCGTTTGCTTGTTTTGATGAAACTATCGATTTCTATCAGTGGATTAAGCCAAGGAAAAGTTATATTACAGTAGCTACAATGCCAAAAACAAAATATTAATTGGTTTTAAATAGTAGTTAGAGTAGTGATTTGCTTTATTATACTAACGGATCTTACCGAGCTTTCTGTTGAGTTTTGTGTGGATGAAGTGTTCGAAGATCGAGGAGGTCTCGATGTGAGGAGAAGGAGGAGAGGCAAGAGCTCAAGATTGGGGATGCCCAAGGCACCCCAAGTAAATATTCAAGGAGACTCAAGCATCTAAGCTTGGGGATGCCCCGGAAGGCATCCCATCTTTCTTAGTATCAGTATGTTTTCGGATTCGTTTCGTTCATGCGATTTGTGCAAATCTTGGAGCGTCTTTTGCATTTAGTCTTCACTTTTATTTGATGCACCATGCTGGTATGAGATAGTCCATGGTTGATTTATAGAATTCTTAATTTTTTCGCTTCACTTATATCTTTTGAGTATGGCTTTATAGAATGCTTCATGTGCTTCACTTATATCATTTGAAGTTTGGATTGCGTGTTTCTCTTCACATAGAAAACCGCCATTTGTAGAATGCTCTTTTGCTTCACTTATATTTGTTAGAGTGTGGGCATATATTTTTTAGAAAGAATTAAAACTCTCTTGCTTCACTTATATCTATTTAGAGAGATGACAGGAATTGGTCATTCACATGGTTAGTCATTAAATCCTACCTAAAACGTGTAGATCATTGAATATGATATGTTTGATTCCTTGCAATAGTTTTGCGATATAAAGGTGGTGATATTAGAGTCATGCTAGTGGGTAGTTGTGGATTGTAGAAATACTTGTGTTGAAGTTTGTGATTCCCGCAGCATGCACGTATGGTGAACCGTTATGTAACGAAGTTGGAGCATGAGGTATTTATTGATTGTCTTCCTTATGAGTGGCGGTCGGGGACGAGCGATGGTCTTTTCCTACAAATCTATCCCCCTAGGAGCATGCGAATAGTACTTTGTTTCGATGACTAATAGATTTTTGCAATAAGTATGTGAGTTCTTTATGACTAATGTTGAGTCCATGGATTATACGCACTCTCACCCTTGCATCATTGCTAGCCTCTTTGGTACCGTGCATTACCCTTTCTCACCTTGAGAGTCGGTGCAAACTTCGCCGTTGCATCCAAACCCCCTGATATGATACGCTCTATCACACATAAGCCTCCTTATATCTTCCTCAAAACAGCCACCATACCTACCTATTATGGCATTTACATAGCCATTCCGAGATATATTGCCATGCAACTTCCATCATCTTCATATACATGACTTGAGCATTCATTGTCATATTGCTTTGCATGATCGTAATAAAGCTAGCATGGTGTTTTCATGGCTTGTCCTTTTTTGATGTCATTGCTACGCTAGATCATTGCCCATCCCGGTACACCGCCGAAGGCATTCATATAGAGTCATACTTTGTTCTAGTATCGAGTTGTAATATTGAGTTGTAAGTAAAAAAAAGTGTGATCACTATTAGAACATTGTCCCATGTGAGGTTATCAAAATAAAAGTGG
>NC_041382.1:121745775-121882766 GCF_002162155.2 Triticum dicoccoides
AAGAAGCCTACAAAAAAAGAGAAAAAGGAAAAAAAATTAAAAAAATGAGAGAAAAGAGAGAAGGGACAATGTTACTATCCTTTTACCACACTTGTGCTTCAGACTAGCACCATGTTCTTCATATAGAGAGTCTCTTGAGTTATCACTTTCATACACTAGTGGTAATTTTCATTATAGAACTTGGCTTGTATATTCCAACGATTGGCTTCCTCAAATGCCCTAGGTCTTCATGAGCAAGCAAGTTGGATGCACACCCACTTAGTTTCAGTTTGAGCTTTCATACACTTATAGCTCTAGTGCATCCGTTGCATGGCAATCCCTACACCTCACATTGTGTAGGATCGTAAGTATGTCTAGAGGGGGGGTGATGAGACTACTTGACCAAATAAAAATCTAACCTTTTCCCAATTTTAAGTATTGGCAGATTTTAGCAACTTAGCACAAATCAAGTAATCAACCTACACATGCAATTCTAAGAGGATAGCAGAGGAATGTAAAACAATTGCATATGAAGGTAAAGGGAGGAGTTTTGAGGGAGCAAATGCAATGTAGACACGGAGATTTTTGGCGTGGTTCCGATAGGTGGTGCTATCGTACATCCACATTGATGGAGACTTCAACCCATGAAGAGTAACGGTTGCGCGAGTCCATGTAGGGCTCCACCCAAGAAGGGTCCACGAAGAAGCAACCTTGTCTATCCCACCATGGCCATCGCCCACGAAGGACTTGCCTCACTAGGGTAGATCTTCACGAAGTAGGTGATCTCCTTGCCCATACAAACTCCTTGGTTCAATTCCACAATCTTGACGGAGGCTCCCAAGTGACACCTAACAAATCTAGGAGACATCACTCTCCAAAAGATAATAGATGGTGTGATGATAATGAACTCTTTGCTCTTGTGCTTCAAATGATAGTCTCCCCAACACTCAACTCTCTCTCATAGGATTGGATTTGGTAGAAAGATGATTTGAGTGGAAAGCAACTTAGGCAAGGCCAGAGATCAAGATTTATGTGGTTGGAATGGAATATCTTGACCTCAACACAAGTGTTGGTGGTTCTCTCTCAGAAAATGTATGTTGGAAGTGTAGGCATGTTCTGATGGCTCTCTCCATGAATGAAGAGTGGGTGGAGGGGTATATATAGCCTCCACACAAAATCTTACCGTTACACACAAATCACCAAACTCGGTGGGACCGAATTAGAAAACTCAGTTAGACCGATTTAGTTCAAAGTGTGAATGTTAGGATCTTCGATGGGACCGACATGTCAAGTCGGTGGGACCGATTCAATTAGGGTTAGGGCATAACGTAATCTCGGTGAGGCCAAATACACAAACTCGGTGAGACCGATTTTGGTAATAGGCAAATAGAGAGTTGGTCAAGCAAAGTCGGTGGGACCGATTCGCTCATCTCGGTTAGACCAAAACGTTACGAAGGGGAAATAGAGAGTTTCCATTGCAATCTCGGTGGGACCGATCGCTCATCTCGGTTGGAACGAAACATTACGAAGGGAAACAGAAAGGTTGCAATCCCATCTCAGTGAGACCGAGATCCCTATCGGTGAGACCGAAGTGACTAGGGTTTGTGGCAGTGGCTATGTCAAGAGAACTCGGTGGCGCCGGATAGAAAGTTTTGGTGGGGCCGAGTTTGACTTTTGGTTTGGGACATATGTGGATATGAGAAAGTAGTTGAGGGCTTTTGGAGCATATCACTAAGCATTTTGAGCAAGTAACTCATTAAGCAACACCTCACCCCCTTCTAATAGTATTGGCTTTTACTATGGACTCAATGTGATCTTGGATCACTAAAAGTAAAATGTAGAGTCTTGTGCTTTGAGCTTGAGCCAACCTTATGTCCTTAGCATTTTGAGGGGTCCACTTTCTAATCCATGCCATGCCAATCATTGAGCTTTCCTGAAATATTTATCTTGAAATAGCATTAGCTCAATGAGCTATATGTTGTTAGGAATTACCAAACCCACCCAAGGATAGTTGCACTTTCAATCTCCCTCCTTTTGGTAATTGATGACAACTTATAGATCAAAGCTTCGACAAATGATAATAAGATTGAAATACATCGTCGCTTTGAGAGGTATGTGATAAGCAAGAGCTCCCCCTAAATTTTTGCATTATTTAAAATTTGCTTTTGAATGCAAATGCACAATCGATTAGGATTATAGGTTATTCTTCGATGTCACATACATCTTGGAGGAGCGCTAAAATGATAGAAATTAAAAGCATGCACTCATCACCAAGCAAGTGAATGATCATATAAGAGATATAAAAGATAGTATCATCCAAACAAGCATTAAGGTAGCATATGATCAAACACATGATCAAATGGGCATCTCACACAGATAAAAAGTATCTCACACAAGCACACAATAAAAGTTCAATCAAAGAACAAAAGAGATAAAAAGCAACACACTCTCTCGAAGCCTATGATCTATACATATTTCTCCCCCTTTGGCAACAAGTTACCAAAAAGTTTGAAAATGCATAGTGCTATGCGTCTCTCAGGCTTGGTCTTTGAGAGGTGGTGTAGAGAGAACTCCAAGGATGAAGGCATCTTTCGATGTAGTTGGAGCTGGTGTAGTGGGTGCTGGAGGTGGCACTGGAGCTGTAGCTGCTGGTGCTGATGTTGTAGCTCTAGAATCTAAAACTGGCACTGCAGCAGACCTCGGACCTCGTGGCACACATGATACATCTCCAACATATCTATAATTTTTGATTGCTCCATGCTATATTATCTACTGTTTTGAACTATATTGGGATTTATTTTCCACTTTTATATTATTTTTGGGACTAACCTATTAACCGGAGGCCCAGCCCAGAATTGCTATTTTTTTTGCCTATTTCAGTGTTTCGGATAAACAGAATATCAAACAGAGTCCAAACGGAATGAAACCTTCGGAAACATGATTTTCTCATCAGATAAGATCCAGGAGACTTGGACCCTCTGTCAAGAAAGCCACGAGGGTGGAGGGCGCGCCCCCTGCCTCGTGGGCCCTCGAAGCTCCACTAACGTACTTCTTCCTCCTATATATACCTACGTACCCCCAAACGATCGGGGACGGAGCCAAAAACCTAATTCCACCGTCGCAACTTTCTGTATCCACGAGATCCCATCTTGGGGCCTATTCTGGAGGGGGCATCGATCACGGAGGGCTTCTACATCATCATCCAAGCCCCTCCGATGAAGTGTGATTAGTTTACTTCAGACCTACGGGTCCATAGTTAGTAGCTAGATGGCTTCTTCTCTCTTTTTGGATCTCAATACAATGTTCTCCCCCTCTCTTGTGGGAATCTATTCGATGTAATCTTCTTTTCGCGGTGTGTTTGTTGAGACCGATGAATTGTGGGTTTATGATCAAGTCTATCTATGAATAATATTTGAATCTTCTTTGAATTATTTTATGTATGATTGGTTATCTTTGCAAGTCTCTTCGAATTATCAGTGTGGTTTGGCCTACTAGATTGGTTGTTCTTGCCATGGGAGAAGTGCTTAGCTTTGGGTTCGATCTTGCGGTGTCCTTTCCCAGTGACAGAAGGGGCAGCAAGGCACGTATTGTATCATTGCCATCGAGGATAACAAGATGGTTTTTTTATCATATTGCATGAAACTATCCCTCTACATCATGTCATCTTGCTTAAGGCGTTACTCTATTTTTAACTTAATACTCTAGATGCATGCTGGATAGTGGTCGATGAGTGGAGTAATAGTAGTAGATGCAGGCAGGAGTTGGTCTACTTGTCTCGTACGTGATTCCTATATACATGATCATACCTAGATATTCTCATAACTATGCTCAATTCTGTCAATTGCTCAACAGTAATTTGTTCACCCACCGTAGAATACTTATGCTCTTGAGAGAAGCCACTAGTGAAATCTATGGGCCCCCCGGCCTCTTTCTCATCATATTAATCTCCATCACTTTATTATTGCTTTCCTTTTACTTTGCTTTTACTTTTTACTTTGCCTCTCTATACCAAAAATACCAAAAATATTATTTATCATCTCTATCAGATCTCACTTTCATAAGTGACCGTGAAGGGATTGACAACCCCTAAGCGCGTTGGTTGCGTTGAGCTATTGTTTTTGTGTAGGTACGAGAGACTCGCACGTAGCCTCCTACTAGATCGATACCTTGGTTCTCAAAAACTGAGGGAAATACTTACGCTACTTTGCTGCATCATCCTCTCCTCGTCGGGGAAATCCAACGCAGTGCTCAAGAGGTAGCAGAAGAATTTCTGGCGCCATTGCTGGGGAGGTCTACACAAAAGTCAACATACCAAGTACCCATCACAATCCTTATCTCCCGCATTACATTATTTGCCATTTGCCTCTCGTTTTCCTCTCCCCCCACTTCACCCTTGCCGTTTTATTCGCCCTCTCTCTCTATCCCCACTCTCTATTTGCCTCTTTTACCCGTTTGCTTTTTCTTTGCTCGTGTGTTGGATTGCTTGTTTGTCGCGATGGCTCAAGATAATACTAAATTGTGTGACTTCACCAAAACCAACAATAATGATTTCCTTAGCACTCCGATTGCTCCTCTTACCGATGCTGAATCTTGTGAAATTAATGCTGCTTTGCTGAATCTTGTCATGAAAGATCCGTTTTCCGGCCTTCCTAGTGAAAATGCCACTACCCATCTTAATAGCTTCGTTGATTTGTGTGACATGCAAAAGAAGAAATATGTTGATAATGATATTGTTAAATTGAAGCTATTTCCTTTTTCTCTTAGAGATCATGCTAAATCTTGGTTTTCATCTTTGCCTAAAAATAGTATTGATTAATGGAACAAGTGCAACGATGCTTTTATCTCTAAGTATTTTCCTCCCGCTAAGATCATCTCTCTTAGAAATGATATTATTAATTTTAAGCCACTTGATCGTGAACATGTTGCATAAGCTTGGGAGAGAATGAAATTAATGATATGTAATTGCCCTACTCATGGTTTGAATTTGTGGATGATTATACAAAAATTTTATGCCGGATTGAATTTTGCTTCTAGAAATCTTTTAGATTCGGCCGCGGGAGGCACTTTTATGGAAATCACTTTAGGAGATGCTACTAAACTGCTAGATAATATCATGGTTAATTATTCTCAATGGCACACTGAAAGATCTACTAATAAAAAGGTGCATGCAATAGAAGAAATTAATGTTTTGAGTGGAAAGATGGATGAACTTATGAAATTATTTGCTACTAAGAGTGTTTCTTCTGATCCTAATGATATGCCCTTGTCTACTTTGATTGATAATAATAATGAATCTATGGATGTGAATTTTGTTGGTAGGAACAATTTTGGTAACAATGCATATAGAGGAAATTTTAATCCTAGGCCTTATCCTAGTAATCCCTGTAATAATTATGGTAATTCCTACAACAATTCTTATGGAAATTATAATAAGATGCCCTCTGATTTTGAATCTAATATTAAAGAATTTATTACTTTGCAAAAGAATTTTAATGCTATGATTGAAGAAAAATTGCTTAAGATTGATGATTTGGCTAGGAACATTCATAGAATTGCTCTTGATGTTGATTCTTTGAAACTTAGATCTATTCCACCTAAGCATGATATCAATGAGTCTCTCAAAGCCATGAGAATTTCCATTGATGAGTGCAAGGAAAGAACCGCTAGGATGCGTGCTATGAAAGATGCCTTTATTAAAGCGTGTTCTTCTAGTTCCTATGAAAATAATGATGAAGATCTAAAAGTTATTGATGTGTACCCTATTAAATCTTTTTTTTGGAATATTAATCTTGATAATGATGGGACTTAATATGATCCACCTTTACCTAGAAGGCATTCTAAAAATTTGGAGTGTTTAGATCTTGATGGTGAAATTGATAAAAGTGGGAATAAAAGAAATAAAACCCTAGATGATGCTAAACAGAATATATTGGATTTCAAGGAATTTAATTATGAAAAATGCTATTTAATTGATTGTATTTCCTTGTTGCAATCCTTGCTAAAATCTCATCATGCTTATAGTGAAAATAAAGCCTTTACCGAACATATCATTGATGCCTTGATGCAGTCTTATGAAGAAGAACTTGAGTTGAAAGTTTCTATCCCTAGAAAACTTTATGATGATTGGGAACCTACTATTAAAATGAAAATTAAAGATTATGAGTTTTATGCTTTGTGTGATTTGGGTGCTAGTGTCTCTACTAATCCCAAAACTTTGTGTGATTTGCTAGATTTCCGTGATTTTGATGATTGCTCTCTAAACTTGCATCTTGTGGATTCCACTATTAAGAAACCTATGGGAATAATTAATGATGTTCTTATTGTTACAAATAGGAATTATGTGCCCGTAGATTTTATCGTTCTTGATATAGATTGCAATCCTTCTTGCCCTATTATTCTCGGTAGACCTTTCCTTAGAACGGTTGGTGCAATTATTGATATGACGGAAGGGAATATTAGATTTCAATTTCCATTAAAAAGGGCAAGGAACACTCCCCTAGAAAGAAAATAAAATTACCATATGAATCTATCATGAGAGCCACTTATGGATTGCCTACCAAAGATGGCAATACCTAGATCTATTCTTGCTTATTATGCCTAGCTAGGGGTGTTAAATGATAGCGCTTGTTGGGAGGCAACCTAATTTTATTTTTATTCCTTGCTTTTTTCTCCTGTTTAGTAATAAATAATTTATCTAGCCTCTGTTTTGGTTGTGTTTTTTGTGTTTAATTAGTGTTTGTGCCAAGTAGAACCGTTGGGAAGACTTGGGGAAAGTCTTGTTGAACTTGCTGTAAAAAACAGAAACTTTAGCGCTCACGAGAACTGCTGTCATTTTTATTTGGAGAGTTCTATTTAGTTAATTCTTTTTGAAGATGATTAATAGATAAATTCCTCACGTACAGCAATTTATTTTAGAATTTTTGGGGTTCCAGATCTTGCGCTAGCTACAGATTACTGCAGACTGTTCTGTTTTTGACAGATTCTGTTTTTCGTGTGTTGTTTGCTTATTTTGATGAATCTATGGCTAGTAAAATAGTTTATAATCCATAGAGAAGTTGGAATACAGTAGGTTTAACACAAATATAAATAAATAATGAGTTCATTACAGTACCTTGAAGTGGTCTTTTGTTTTCTTTCGCTAACGGAGCTCACGATATTTTCTACTTTAAGTTTTGTGTTGTGAAGTTTTCAAGTTTTGGGTAAAGATTTGATGGATTATGGAACAAGGAGTGGCAAGAGCCTAAGCTTGGGGATGCCCATGTCACCCCCAAGATAATCTAAGGACACCTAAAAGACAAATCTTGGGGATGCCCCGGAAGGCATCCCCTCTTTCGTCTACTTCTATCGGTAACTTTACTTGGAGCTATATTTTTATTCACCACATGATATGTGTTTTGCTTGGAGCGTCTTTTACGATTTGAGTCTTTGCTTCTTAGTTTATCACAATAATCCTTGCTTTACACACCTTTTGAGAGAGCCATACATGATTTGGAATTTGATAGAATACTCTATGTGCTTCACTTATATCTTTTGAGCTTTATAGTTTTGCTCTAAGTGCTTCACTTATATCTTTTAGAGCACGGTGGTGGATTTGTTTTATAGAAACTATTGATCTCTCATGCTTCACTTAGATTATTTTGAGAGTCTTAATAGCATGGTAATTTGCTTAAAATCCTAATATGCTTGGTATGCAAGATTAATAATAAAACTTTCTTATGAGTGTGTTGAATACTAAGAAAAGTTTGATGCTTGATGATCGTTTTGAGATATGGAGGTAATAATATCAAAGTCATGCTAGTTGAGTAGTTGTGAAATTGAGAAATACTTGTGTTGAGGTTTGCAAGTCCCATAGCATGCACGTATGGTAAACATTATGCAACAAATTTGAAACATGAGGTGTTATTTGATTGTCTTCTTTATGAGTGGCGGTCGGGGACGAGCGATGGTCTTTTCCTACCAATCTATCCCCCTAGGAGCATGCGCGTACTGCTGAGGTTTTTGATGACTTGTAGATTTTTGCAATAAGTATGTGATTTCTTTATGACTAATGTTGAGTCCATGGATTATACGCACTCTCACCCTTCCATCCTTGCTAGCCTCTTCGGTACCGTGCATTGCCCTTTCTCACATTGAGAGTTGGCGCAAACTTCGCCGGTGCATCCAAACCCCGTGATATGATACGCTCTTTCACACATAAACCTCCTTATATCTTCCTGAAAACAGCCACCATACCTACCTATTATGGCATTTCCATAGCCAGTCCGAGATATATTGCCATGCAACTTTCCATCATTCCGTTCATCATGACACATTCATCATTGTCATATTGCTTAGAATGATCATGTAGTTGACATAGTATTTGTGGCAAAGCCACCATTCATAATTCTTTCATACATGTCACTCTTGGTTCGTTGCATATCCCGGTACACCACCGGAGGCATTCATATAGAGTCATCTTTGTTCTAATATTGAGTTGTAATCATTGAGTTGTAAATAAATAGAAGTGTGAGGATCATCATTATTAGATCATTCTCCCAAGTGAGGAATAAAAAAAAGGAAAGGCCTTAAAAAAAGAGAAGGCCCAAAAAAAGAGAAAGGCCATAAAAAAGGCCCAAAAAATGAGAGAAAAAGAGAGAAGGGACAATGTTACTATCCTTTTACCACACTTGTGCTTCAAAGTAGCACCATGATCTTCATAGTAGAGACTCTCTCATGTTATCACTTTCATATACTAGCGGGAATTTTTCATTATAGAACTTGGCTTGTATATTCCAACAATGGGCCTCCTCAAGTGCCCTAGGTCTTTGTGAGCAAGCAAGTTGGATGCACACCCACTAGTTTCTTTTGTTGAGCTTTCATACATTTATAGCTGTAGTGCATCCGTTGCATGGCAATCCCTACTCCTTGCATTAACATCAATCAGTGGGCATCTCTATAGCCCATTGATTAGCCTCGTTGATGTGAGACTTTCTCCTTTTTTGTGTTCTCCACATAACCCCCCTCATTATATTCTATTCCACCCATAGGGCTATGTCCATGGCTCGCGCTCATATATTGCGTGCAAGTTTATAGGTTTGAGATTACTAAAGTATGAAACAATTGGTTGGCTTGTCATCGGGGTTGTGCATGATGAGAGCATTCTTGTGTGACGAAAATGAAACATGACTAAACTATATGATTTTGTAGGGATGAACTTTCTTTGGCCATATTATTTTGAGAAGACATAATTGCTTAGTTACTATGCTTGAAGTATTATCATTTTTATGTCAATATGAACTTTTATCTTGAATCTTTCGGATCTGAATATTCATACCACAATTAAGAAGAATTACATTAAAATCATGCCAAGTCGCACTCCGCAGCAACAATTCTCTTTTTATCATTTACCTACTCAAGGACGAGCAGGAATTAAGCTTGGGGATGCTTGATACGTCTCCAACGTATCTATAATTTTTGATTGCTCCATGCTATATTATCTACTATTTTGGACTATATTGGGCTTTATTTTCCACTTTTATATTATTTTTGGGACTAACCTATTAACCGGAGGCCCAACCCAGAATTGTTGTTTTTTGCCTATTTCAGTGTTTCAGAGAAACAGAATATCAAACGGAGTCCAAGCGGAATGAAACCTTTGGAAACGTGATTTTTCTCATCAGATAAGATCCAGGAGACTTGGACCCTCTGTCAAGAAAGCCACGAGGCGGCCACAACGGTGGAGGGCACCCCCCTAGGGCGCGCCCCCTGCCTCGTGGGCCCCTCGAAGCTCCACCGACATACTTCTTCCTGCTATATATACCTACGTACCCCCAAACGACCGGGGACAGAGCCAAAAAGCTGATTCCACCGCCGCAACTTTTTGTATCCACGAGATCCCATCTTGGGGCCTGTTCCGAAGCTCCGCCGGAGGGGGTATCGATCACGGAGGGCTTCTACATCATCATCCAATCCCCTCCGATGAAGTGTGAGTAGTTTACTTCAGACCTAAGGGTCCATAGTTAGTAGCTAGATGGCTTCTTCTCTCTTTTTGGATCTCAATACAATGTTCTCCCCCTCTCTTGTGGAGATCTATTCGATGTAATCTTCTTTTTGCGGTGTGTCTGTTGAGACGATGAATTGTGGGTTTATGAACAAGTCTATCTATGAATAATATTTGAATCTTCTCTGAATTCTTTTATGTATGATTGGTTATCTTTGAAAGTCTCTTCGAATTATCAGTTTGGTTTGGCCTACTAGATTGGTTTTTCTTGCCATGGGAGAAGTGCTTAGCTTTGGGCTCGATCTTGCGGTGTCCTTTCCCAGTGATAGAAGGGGCAGCAAGGCACGTATTGTATCGTTGCCATCGAGGATAACAAGATGGTTTTTTTAATCATATTGCATGAGACTATCCCTCTACATCATGTCATCTTGCTTAAGGCTTACTCTGTTTTTAACTTAATACTCTAGATGCATGCTGGATAGCGGTCGATGAGTGGAGTAATAGTAGTAGATGCAGGCAGGAGTCGGTCTACTTGTCTCGGACGTGATGCCTATATACATGATCATACCTAGATATTCTCATAACTATTCTCAGTTCTGTCAATTGCTCAACAGTAATTTGTTCACCCACCGTAGTATACTTATGCTCTTGAGAGAAGCCACTAGTGAAATCTATGGCCCCCAGGTCTCTTTCTCATCATATTAATCTCCATCATTTTATTATTGCTTTGCTTTTACCTTTTACTTTGCATCTCTATACCAAAAATACCAAAAATATTATTTATCATCTCTATCAGATCTCACTTTCGTAAGTGACCGTGAAGGGATTGACAACCCCTAAGCGCGTTGGTTGCGTTGAGCTATTGTTTTTGTGTAGGTACGAGGACTCGCGCGTAGCCTCCTACTGGATTGATACCTTGGTTCTAAAAAACTGAGGGAAATACTTATGCTACTTTGCTGCATCATCCTCTCCTCTTCGAGGAAATCCAACGCAGTGCTCAGGAGGTAGCAACACGCTGAAAAGCATCAGTAGTTGCCTTCTGAGGGAGTCCTGGATTAGGGGGTGTTCGGGTAGCCGGACTATACCTTCAGCCGGACTCCTGGACTATGAAGATACAAGATTGAAGACTTCGTCCCGTGTCCGGATGGGACTTTCCTTGGCGTGGAGGGCAAGCTTGGTGATGCGATATTCAAGATCTCCTACCATTGTAACCGACTCTGTGTAACCCTAACCCTATCCGGTGTCTATATAAACTGGAGGGTTGTAGTCCATAGGGGGGAATCAACTCCATACACAACAGTCATACCATAGGCTAGCTTCTAGGGTTTAGCCTCCTTGATCTCGTGGTAGATCCACTCTTGTACTACCCATATCATCAATATTAATCAAGCAGGAGTAGGGTATTACCTCCATCGAGAGGGCCCGAACCTGGGTAAAACAAAGTGTTCCCTGTCTCCTGTTACCATCCGGCCTAGACGCACAGTTCGGGACCCCCTACCCGAGATCCCTCGGTTTTGACACTGACATTGGTGCTTTCATTGAGAGTTCCTCTGTGTCGTCGCCTTTAGGCCCGATGGCTCCCTCGATCATCAACAACGATGCAGTCCAGGTCGAGACGCTTCTCCCCGGACAGATCTTCGTCTTTGGCGGCTTCGCACTGCGGGCCAATTCGCTTGGCCACCTTGAGCAGATCGAAAGCTGCGCCCCTGGCCATCAGGTCTGGTTTGGGAGCCTAAACTACATGGCTGACATCCATGGGGACTTGATCTTTGACGGATTCGAGCCACAGCCAAGCGCGCCGCACTGTCTCGATGGGCATGATATAGCTCTGCCGCCGAACAGCGCTTTGGAGGCCGCACACGCACCGGTTCCGACCATTGATTCGGAGCCTACTGCGCCAATCGAGGATGAGCGGTTGGACGTCACCTCAGGGGCTGCGATCCCAAAAGCGATCGAGCCGAACGCTAGCCCCGCACTCTGCACAACCCATGACTCCAAGGGTCCGGACTCCACCCCGGACTCCGAACCCCCCGTGCCCCTGCCAATCGAATCCGATTGGGCGCCGATGATGGAGTTCACCGCCGCAGACATCTTTCAGCACCCTCCCTTCGGCGACATCCTGAATTCTCTAAAGTCTCTCTCGTTGTCAGGAGAGCCCTAGCCGGACTACGGTCAGCAAGGTTGGGATGCGGACGATAAAGAAATCCAAAACCCACCCACCACCCACTTTATAGCCACTGTCGACGATCTAACCGACATGCCTGACTTCGGCTCCGAAGACATCGACAGCATGGATGACGATGGAGGAGATACTGACGAACCAACGCCCATAGGGCATTGGACAGCCACCTCATCTCACGATGTGTACATGGTGGACACCCCTAAGGGAAGCGACAACGAGGAAAAAGGGGATGGGACGAGAGGTCGACCCCCCGAAAAGCAATCAAGGTGTCGTAGTAAACGCCGACCCAAGCCCCGCCTCGACAAAAACCCAGCCATAGAGCAGGACGAGCCGGTAGAGGACGAGCAGGCCTTAGAGCAACCGTCCGAACAGGGCAACACGGATAGAGAAACCGAACATCCCTCCCCCGGCGAAAACGGCATTCCGGACAACCTCACGCCAAATTAACCTATGGAGCAGAAGAATCTCCATGAGAGGCTCGTTGCAACTGCATGCAGCCTAAAAAAGCAGAAGCGGAAGCTAAAAACAGCAGAAGATGCACTCCGGATCAGATGGAGCAAGGTAATCAATGCCACAGATAAGTACGACGACAGTCGCCGCACTAAAAGCTATCCGAAAAGAAAGCTACTACCTGAATTCGACGAAGAGGCCTTAGAGCCCTCGTATTCAAAAAATGAGAAAGCCACACGGTCGGATAGACGACCCCATAAAGCGACAAGCGGTGCCGCACCTAAATCGGCATGCGACCGTCTTAAGGATTCGCATCATGGCCCAGTCAGGTCCATTTACGGGCCAAGAAAGCAAGCTCTTGTAAGCAATGCTATGAAGCCATCATCAGAATCCAGCACACCCAAATACAGGGGCGCCGCACACCCCCTATGTTTCACCGATGAGGTCCTGGACTATGAATTCCCAGAGGGATTCAAACCCGTAAACATAGAGGCATATGATGGAACAACAGACCCTGGAGTCTGGATCGAGGATTATATCCTCCACATACACATGGCTAGAGGAGATGACCTCCACGCCATAAAATATCTACCCCTCAAGCTTAAAGGGCCAGCCCGGCATTGGCTTAAAAGCCTTCCAGAAAACACAATTGGAAGCTGGGAAGAGCTCGAGGATGCTTTCCGAGCAAACTTTCAAGGGACCTATGTCCGTCCTCCGGATGCAGACGATCTTAGTCACATAACTCAACAACCCAGAGAATCAGCTCGGCAGTTCTGGAATAGATTCCTCACTAAAAAGAATCAGATAGTCGACTGTCCGGACGCCGAAGCCTTAGCAGCTTTCAGGCATAACGTCCGAGACGAATGGCTCGCCAGACACCTCGGCCAAGAAAAACCAAGAACAATGGCTGCACTAACAAGCCTCATGACCCGCTTTTGTGCAGGGGAGGACAACTGGTTGGCAAGGCGCAGCACCAGCAACCCAAGTACATCCGAAACTAGGGATGGAAATGAAAAAACGCGACGCAACAAGGACCGTCGCTGGACTAAGGACAAAAGTTCGAAGAGCACGGCAATCAACACCGGATTCAAAGGCTCACGACAAAATCAGGAAAAATCGCCCCCCCAGGATAACAGGGACGATCCATCCAACATAAATAAAATCCTGGATAGGATATGTCAGATACACAGTACTCCCGGGAAGCCTGCTAACCATACCCACAAAGACTGTTGGGTCTTCAAACAATCCGGCAGACTCAATGCCGAACACAAGGGGCTCGACACACCAAGCGAAGACGAGGACGAACCCCAACAGCAGATCACCAGGAAACAAAAGAACTTCCCACAAGAAGTAAAAACAGTGAACTCACTTCACATAACAAAACGTGCGGTGCCCGTAAAGGTACGCACCACACGGCCCATCCCCAAAGGATCCTGCCACTGGTTGTCAAAACCGATCACCTTCGATCAGCTAGATTATTCTAGGAATATGAAGAATGTAGGATGGACTGCCTTGATACTCGATCCAATAATTGGTGGATTCAAGTTTTCAAATGTCCTTATGGACGGCGGCAGCGGACTAAACCTGATATATCAGGATACAATACAGCACATGGGGATAAACCCAGCAATAATCCGCCGCAGCAAAACCTCCTTTCAAGGGGTAATACCTGGTCCGGACACCCATTGTACGGGTTTTCTCCGGCTCACAGTCACATTCGGCTCTGCCGATAACCTCTGCCGCGAAAAACTGACCTTCCACATCGTCCCGTTCTCAAGTCGCTATCAAGCACTACTGGGACGCGAAGCTTTCGCCCGATTTAACGCAATACCGCATTATGCATCTCTTACGCTTAAGATGCCCGGTCCACGAGGCCTCATCTCTTTAAAGGGAAAGCACTAAAGTGCGCCTCCCCAAGCGGAGGACAGTGCGGCCGCTTTAACAGCCCCACAGCAAAATGGCCTCACCGGCCAAAAAACTTCAAAATAGGTCATTTAAAGACCACGAACGCGAATAGACGAGTTCGGTGCAAAATCATCATTAATGCAGGCCAAGAAGCCATATACCCCCGCACAAGGGGCTCCACGCATATACAATAAGAGACAATAAAGCTCAAACTTACATATCTTACTTTATACTTTGCTTATTTTAAACTTTTTCGGCATGACCCGTTTTCAACTCAGTTCCTCTCTTTTATAGATGAATGTCGTGCGGCGCCCATCCAGGATACGGCACACCGGAGACACAGGCGCAGACGTGCAGTAGGGACCCGTCCTAAAGGATTCTTTTTAGATTAAGACCCTGTGTAAACCTTTTTTACTGTCTCTTGTTGCTACACATCCCCTGGTTTTTCTTTCTAATATAACCGAGGAGGAGGCTGGCGTCTTGGCATGTGGCCACGTCAGAATTTTTGCACGTACCTGGACACTAGGGGCTTTTTTTAATAAAGAGTGTTGTGTGGCCCGCACTCATAAAGACCGAACACCTTAGGGAGTGTTCGGCGTCGCGAGTTTTGGCATTATATGCATCAACTCCGAATCATGTCTTTGGTCAAATGTTGGGTTGCCCGGCTCCTGAGTTTGGCTACCTTACGTTCCGCTCTATCGGCTAAGGTAGCACCAGGAGAACTACTGCGATTGTGCCCCCGGTTCGGCCAGGGCGAGCACCTCAGTAGAGAAAGCCGAAAACTGACTGTCATGATGTAGCGTGATACTGGTCAGCCACTCGATGACCGATCGGAATCTATCGGATTCCTCCACTTCAACAAAGGGTCGCTTCCTGGTCAGGCACATACGCGCCCCGAATTCGGACGAGCGCAGTTGCCACCAAGGAGCTACCTAAAGAGTCTCATTTTCAAACTCCTATTGCTAAGTGAAAGTGTTAAAGTATTATAGTCCAGTTGCCTGGCCCGCTGCGCTATCACCTCCTTTGTAGGACCAAGACGTTGGATTAAGTGTGAAAATGCATCTTCTGCGAGCACCCCCGCACTATGTGTGTGGGGGCTGAAGCCAACGACTGCCATCTTTCAGATTCTATACATATATATATTTATATATCTTAAAACGGCCGCATAGAAGGTGTTTACAATACTTGGAGGCACAAGTATAAAATAGGCCACTACAGTTTATCAAAATACTACTTTATGATTACATATGCTATCGTAACATAGCATCTTTCGGGCACTGCGTCTCTATTACACGAGCGCCTTCAAGAACTTCCTAAAAATAGTGCTCGGAGGGTACTCGGCTTTGGTCCGAATCTCGGGACGCAACAACGGTGGTCTCCATCTCTACCCAGTATGTCTTAACACGGGCTAGAGCCATCCTAACGCCCTCTATGCATGCTGACCTCTTAATTGCATTTATACGTGGCACCGCGTCAAGGAATTGCTACACCAAGCTGAAATAACTCTTCGGCTCCGAACTCCCCGGCCACAGGTGACCCATGACGTACTTCATGGCGAGTCCAGACAACCTATTCAGTTCAGCCCATTGAGCCAAACGATCATCCACTGCCAGTGGACGCTCTGGATTGTGAAACTGCGACCAGAAAAGCCTTTCCACTTCGCGATCTTTCTAATCTCGAAAGTGTTCGGTCGCATCAACAGCACTCTCTGCCAAATCCAGATAGGTGTCCTCCACACTCCACATCCGGTCCAACGGAGCAGACTTCGGATCACAAACCTTCCTCCGCAGCATAAAGGGCTTTCCAGCCGCAATCTGTTCGGCCTGACGCAGCTCCTCCTTCGCAACTCTCATCGCAGAGCGCGCGTCCTTGGCATCGGCAACGGCCTTCTCTAAGTCCGTATGTTTCACCCGGTTTTCTTTTTCAAGAAGTTTGCAACGGTCTGTAGCGCTTTTTAACTTTTCAGCCATCTCGGCCGTCTCTTCCTTGCTTCGGCAATGAGAAGCCTGTTCGGCTCTCAGCTCTTCAAGGGCTTTCCTGGTGGCCGCATCACTCTTGCTGGCTTGTTCTTTAGCTCGGGCAAGTTCTGCCCTAAGACTCTCCACGGCGGCCGCTCCATCTGCGTCAAGCACATACATCGTAAGATACAGGCATAAAACTGTTCTTACCTGAAGCCGCCCGAGGAATTACATACCTTGATCCTCATCAAGCCGCTTATTAACAAGCGTGATGTTAGCATCTGCCACGTCCAGTTGCCGCTTTAGTTCGGCAAAATCATCAGTTCGGCTCGATTCCGAACACCTCGCCACCTAAATTCAAAGGCGACATCTTAGACCTGGGATTATGATCCTCCGCGTGCCGTCATTTCTTGACAACGCGCAGAGTCTCAGGGGCAACTATCTACACGGGGCGCATCTTACTTATGCGCAACTGACAAAAGTGTACATTATCTAACGTACCTCAAAACCCGTCAGCAAACTTTTGACGGCCTCATGCAATCCGTTTTCTACGGATGAAATCCTTTCAATCACCGTGCCCATCAATGCACAGTGCTGCTCTGAGATAGAAGCTCGCCCCAGCAGAATCTTTAGCTCCTCCGGCCGAGCACCAGACGGTGCCGGACTTGTCCTATGGCATCTTTCGAAGGCCGAACGCAGAGAACTTCGGGGGGCCGCACTGCCACCTTCCGCCCCTGCCGGATTCGGAGAAACCCTCCGCGACGACACCTCAGGGTCGCCCGCCTCGCTAGGCGGCACGGCAGGGGGAGGCGTCCCGCTCTCCATCATCTCCGGAAGAAGATCCCCCGAAGACGAGCTCTGCTGAGAAGGGCTGAGGTCCGAGCTACAAGGTAAAATTTCAGTTAATCTTCTCAAATATAAATCAAAGATTTCTCTCACCCCTCAAAAGGAAAACCTCTCTCTACTTACGGCTCGCTGGAGGGCTGATCCCCTTGAGGGCATAGTCCGGCCGAGGAACTCCCCGGCGCCGGACCCTCTGACGAGGATTTTCTCCCCCGTTTCGAGACCATGGTTTCCGGGTCGTCAGAGGCGGCTCTCTTCTTCCCCTCGGGAGAGGAATTGTCGGTTCCTCCCTTCGGAGCAGCCTCCTTCGAGGAGGCCATAGCTTCCTTGTCCTACCCCTCCAAAGGCATTATCTCCAGCATCCTGACCAGCACGGGATCCGGCCTGGTTTCAAGAAGGGGAGCCGGACACCTAATCTGCTTTGCCTTCGCTATCCACTCCTGTTTAAAAGGACGGCTCTTTTAGGGGCAAGTTTATGACAATTATATGGATAGAAGGTCCGGGCACAAGGTTACTTACTTGAGTATCCGGGCGATTGCGGCTTAGACCTGCGTCCTCGGTTAAATCCGGACACATCTCTTGTGATCCGAAGAACAATCTATACATCTCCGCGGGCGTTGCGCCCATGAAGTTCTGCAGAGCTCGCGGTCCCTCTGGATTAAACTCCCACAGGCAAAGGGGGCGAAGTTTGCCGGGCAATATTCGGCGAATCAGCATGACCTGCGTCACCTTGACCAGGTTGAGGTCTCCTTCTAAGAGATCCCTAATGCAGCCCTGCAATAGGGCACGTCTTTGGATAACCCCCAATCTAATCCTTTGTTGAGCCATGACGCTAGCCTTGGTGGGGGACCCGAGCAAAAGGCAGGAGGCGCCACCCACTTGGCGCTCCTGGGAGCGGTGATATAGAACCACTCTCGTTTCCATAAGCCGAGCTCCTCTTGAAAGGAGCCCTCGGGCCATGGAGCATCGGCATTCTTACTTATGACAGCACCTCCGCACTCTGCGTGCCGTCCCTCGATCATCTTCGGCTCCACTCCAAAAGTCCTGAGCCACAATCCAAAGTGAGGAGTAACACGGAGGAATGCTTCGCACACGACGATGAACGAGGAAATGTGGAGGATGGACTCCGGGGCTAAGTCATGAAATTCCAGCCCGTAATAAAATAGCAGCCCCCTCACGAAGGGATCCATCGGGAAGACTAACCCTCGAAGGAGGTGAGACATGAATACTACGCTCTCACCGGGCTGGGGATTGGGAATAGCCTGCCCTTGAGCAGGCAACCTATGCGGAATTTTGGCGGTCAAGAACTTAGCCTCTCTCAACTTTAGCACGTCCTCCTCCGTGACAGAGGAGGGCATCCATCGGCCTTGAAGGTCGGAGCCGGACATTGTCGAAGGTCCGAAGCGCCTGGAATCTGAAGCCTAGGGTGTTGGAACTCGAGGCGACGGGCGAACACGTTTGAGATTGAAAAAGGATTAAGGCCTTGGTCTCTTTATAAGAGGTTGAATACCAGGAGCCCTCCCCGTAACCGTTTGGGACTCACCTTTAATCGAGAAAACGTGCTAACGGGCACTGAGGGAGTCCTGGATTAGGGGGTGTTCGGGTAGCCGGACTATACCTTCAGCCGGACTCCTGGACTATGAAGATTCAAGATTGAAGACTTCGTCCCGTGTCCGGATGGGACTTTCCTTGGTGTGGAAGGCAAGCTTGGCGATGCGGATATTCAAGATCTCCTACCATTGTAACCAACTCTGTGTAACCCTAACCCTATCCGGTGTCTATATAAACCGGAGGGTTGTAGTCCGTAGGACAGAATCAACTCCATACACAACAATCATACCATAGGCTAGCTTCTAGGGTTTAGCCTCCTTGATCTCGTGGTAAATCTACTCTTGTACTACCCATATCATCAATATTAATCAAGCAGGAGTAGGGTATTACCTCCATCGAGAGGGCCCGAACCTGGGTAAAAGAAAATGTTCCCTGTCTCCTGTTACCATCCGGCCTAGACGCACAGTTCGGGACCCCCTACCCGAGATCTGCTGGTTTTGACACCGACATTGGTGCTTTCATTGAGAGTTCCGCTGCGTGATCGACAAAAGGATCGATGGCTCGCCTGCAGATCAACTATGACTTCAGCGTCTTCGTCAACAGTTCGACTGGTCACCTTGGTTCGACCAAGAATTGCGCCCCGTGTTCGGATCACCATGTTCGGACGAGGTCCTTCATGAACATCAACTCCGATCTCTATCAAGATCATGGAGGAATCATCCATGGAGCTCGGGGGCTCAACGTCAACATTGCCCTCAAGCGACCGTGCTGTTTTTCTGGACAACAAACTCGTATCTGCTTCCACCACCTCCTCGAGTGTCGCTTTGACAATCTCTTTGGTGGAATTGTGCGGAATTGAGTCTACAACAACCCTGGAAAATTTTGTCGACTTCTAATGGAGGAATCTCTGGCAATCCGCGATATACTGGAGCCCTGTCAAATCTGGACGGGAATTTGGATGTGTTTAGGGCGTGGTGTCCAGCTTCTAGCTCGGACGTCCTGTGGAAGATCCAACCATTGATCGGCTGCGGAATTCCTGTATCTACCACCTCTCAAAATTTCAGCTCGATCCGACCGTCCAAACTTCAGGAACCTTCCGATTAGTGCATCACTTTTCGGATCTGTTTTCTGCGCGAAAACGAATCCGACCCGAGTTCATCTTTTCTATGAACGGGATTTCGGACATCCCTTTTGAAGGAAGTTTTGTATGGGATATTGTGTTCTGTTCCCGAACACATCCCACTAACTTTAAGATCTTTTGAACATGATCTTCAACATCATGCTGGTGTCAAACCAGTCCGGCAATATTACTCCACGGCTGCCGACCTGCGCTAGACGCGGCGTCACTTTGTTGAGCCGAGCTCAACTTCTTCGGATCATCATCTCGGCAAGCCGAACAAGAGTCCGGCATCGCGAAGGATAAATCATCACCAACATCGCCGCCCCACAGATTACACGGAGCGGGCATACCGGCATCGCCGCACGGTCACTTCATCAAGCCGGCATCGACCACGTCACGACCTGCATCGGCAGGGCTGCACTATTGCTTCTTCAAGCTGGTGTCCGTCACGCCGACCTACTTTGACTCATCGGCTGACATCGAGGCTTCGACATCGAGGCTGGACCGGGGGCTTCGCCATCTCTTCATCAACCTACTCCAAACACTTCGGCGTCACTAGCCGACCAGCTCCGTCACGTTAGCTGGGCCGAGGGCTTTGCCTCGGCGAGCCAACCTTTATCAGCATTGCCATGCCGTCGTTTTATCGCCCATTAGGCAATGGGTGTGCGGATCGAGTCCCAATTTTGGGAATCACCTTTCTTCGGATTGCTACAACAAATAAACCAGGTCTATCAAATGGTGACCGCATTAACGACAGTCGCGTGGTGGTTCGATCAGTTTCTGTACATAGTCCGGCGAACGCCGCATCCGGAGCTCGGACCGACCTGTGAATTCAGACTTTGCCACGCCTTTACCGCATCACGCCGACGCCCTGCATCAACATTGACTTTGGCGCCGGGCCATATTTCTTTTATTACTCACTTTGCATAAATTATTTATTATGCAACGTTTTTTTTAATTATCATTATTACTATTATCTCCGGTTTGCACTATTTTTTGTGCACAAGAAAATGATCCGGGGACTTCGGCGTCACTCTGCCGGTCTGCATTGACCGTGCTATGTCACCACTTCGGTGTATCGAGCTCTCCGCTCCGCCACCTCGGGACCAGCTTGGGGGACGGAACCTTGCCCCGCATCAAGCTTGGACCGTGTCATCAATACCGAAAACATTAATCAGCTAAGTCGCTTTCATGCTCAAAGCTTTAATTTCTAACTTGTGCTCAGTTCGACCAAGCATTATACCTTTTTGGAAAAAAGTTGCTTGTAAAAAATTTCCTTGTCCAAACTTCGTTTGTGACACACAAATTCAAGGACCCAATTCACTTGGGGGCTTCATTTATGAAGCTTTTCCTCTTGCATATGATTATACTTGTACGGCTTCGTTCCTTGTTAGTGTATTATGCCACAATATGCACCATATTGACTTAAGCGATTTTCAAGCTGGGTTGCCTCGCTCCTGTGTTTACCCCTATGTTCCCGATTGTTCGACTAGGGAGTAAAGGGAGCACCTCTGCGATTGTCACGATCGGGTCGCCCGAGTCGGACCTCGGACTGGGTGAAGCCGAAAGCTAGCGCTCTTATAGTTATTCAATGATGGTCGGCACACAACGGAACTCATGAGTACAAAAAATCTATTGCACAAGTCTCATAATAACAATGAGCACCGAAGAAAGGTATCGGTGGGGGTACTATTTTCTTCGAAGATGCTTCTTACTCTTCACAGTAATATAGCATAAGTTCCCTGAGCGCGCTTTGTCTGTTACAGCCTTATGGCCTGATTGCCCGGTTATTGGAAACACCGTCGATATTCTCGACCGATGGAGTACATAACACTTTTCGGTCCTTAACCAAAGAGGGAGAAGCCGACGGTCAGTTAAGACGCGTTTAAAGTTCGGTTGAACATAGATATGATATAAGTACTTCGGTACATGCAATCATTCTTCTACCCAAGTCACTTGGCGGCTCTTAAGTTTATTTGAGCCATTTTATAATAAGTGTTCTTCTTCTCAGTCGTTGCAAAGTTCTATTATTATTATTTATCACTCCTTTTTTCGATGCGAGTGTGCGGTTACTAGCCGGGGAGCCTAATTTCTCTCTCAAAGCCGCTAGAGTTTAGTTTGCTAAACTGGCCTGATGAGAAGTACTCCGCCCTCGGGATAGGAGGTTGAAGCCGTAGGCTGACCCGCTCGAAGCCTTGAGATAGGATGTCATGTTAAAGCACGACAGAAGCACTTCTTTTTTCTAAGACCAATTTTCGGATTGGCACCGAACACTTGATATTGTTCGGACGTCACGTTTTTACTGACGTTTCTTGGTTTTCCAAGCTTTTTGGCACTTTTAAAACTATTTATGCTTTTCCAGCATTAGTCTCGCAGTGCAACGCCAGACACCTTTAGGGATTCGGCAAAAACATTCTCAGATATTGCTATATATGCATCGGTTTCGAATTGTGTCTTCGGTCAATAGTTGGGTTGCCCGGCTCTTGCACTTGCTTCCTACGTTCCGTTTTGTTCGGCTAGGCGTGCAAAGGGGAGAACCACTGCGATTGTGCTTCCAGCTCACATGGTTAAGAACCTCAGTGGAGAAAGCCGAAAACTGACTGTCACAATAAGCGTAAACTGGTCAGCGATCTGATGACTATGTTAAATAACAGGCCGTTCATAACATTGACCGAAGTGTTTATGGCTTGACCTCGACTGTCGCCGAACACTACCGGGGGCTATTAACTAGCCTCCCAAACTAAATCCTCGATATTTTGCTCTTACATTAGAGCTGAGGTTTAATGATCATGCTTAGCATGACAACCCAAAGAAAGGAACCGATAGCGGGACTATTTTCTTTGGAAGACATTTCTTCTGTTAAACAGTAATATACCATATCTCTCTGCGTACCTTTGTTAATTAAACCGTGTGGCCAGATTGCCTTGTTTGTCGTAAATCTTTGCCCTCATAAAGGCTTTATAAAGTAGGACAAACACTCCTCGGCTACTGGCCAAGGAGGTGGAAGCCGATGGTCGGTCAACAAAGTTTTGTACAATGCAGATTCGAGCATTAATGACGTAAAGTACTTGGATACATAGAGTCATTACACATAATTTGTGATTTTACTATGGATATTGATCCTTAATTCGGCCACCCGTGCCCGCATTAAGGCTCGTGGGCTACTGGGCTTTGGGCTTATTATTTACAAATATTAAAGGGGCACATCGATCCCCTGATCTGGTGTTGCCACCCGACCAGTGTCTCGGGGGCTACTGCATTGCTTGTCCAATGCAGAAAATTTTATGTGCAGTATAGTTTCCGAGGAGATTTTGATCCTCAGGTTGGTCGGCCGCACCCAACCTGAGTCTCGAGGACTGAGCACGCCGCTTTTAGTGTCCCGAAGTATTCTGCCGAGCTTGGACATGATCCTCAGGCCGATTTTACAAATCAACCTGAGTCTTAGCGGCTACTAGGATCAGCGGTCTTACGTCATCCCTCAGGTGCATCTCAGGTTTTAGACCGATCCACACCTTGAGGGCTACTGGCTATATATCTCGGCAGAGAATAAATTGCACCAACAAAAAATATTCACAATAATCGGCCCACATTCCGGGTGGTGCACCACCTCGGAAGCAGCCCGTCATAAAGCTCGGGCGCTAGTGGCTGGCTCCATAGAGGGCATTTCCGGCATTAAGCTCGGCTAAACTCCTTCAAAACTTCTTTGAACCAAGGTGATTTACGACACCTCGGATACAGTCCGGCGTTGGAGCTCGGATACATAGTCCGGCGTTGGAGCTCGGATACATTCCGGCGTTAGAGCTGGGAAGTGCGGACTTGGGCGCTGGAGCTCGAGTGCGCGGAAAATGGATAGGCAAAGGAGGAAGAAGGCGTAGGTGAAAGGGTGGATTCTTATCCCCTTATATGGGCGGACGCAACTACGGGTCCCCACCAGCCTAGTAAAACTCGCTTATCTCCAAGAGCCATAATCAATGGCGCGGTTGGGTTACGCATGTCCGTATTGATGAGAATCCCGTAAAAAGGGTACACGATCTCTGCTTTGACAAGACGTGCCAAGGAAACCGCCTCGCATGACACGCTGAGGTGCGACAGTAAAACAATTCGAATGAAGGCTTGGCTGTGGTGATTGTCACGCTACGGAATACTTCAGCAGATTAGATTTGTGTAAATATTATTCTCTCTATGGCAATATGTGGAAACTTATTTTGCAGAGCCGGACACTACTCTTGGTGTTTACAATCTTCTATGAAGGACTTGGAGGAGGAACCCGCCTTGCAATGCCGAACAATCTGCGCGCCGGACTCGTCGTCATTGAAGCCTGGTTCGGGGGCTACTGAGGGAGTCCTGGATTAGGGGGTGTTCGGGTAGCCGGACTATATCTTCAGCTGGACTCCTGGACTATGAAGATACAAGATTGAAGACTTCGTCCCGTGTCCGGATGGGACTTCCCTTGGTGTGGAAGGCAAGCTTGGCGATGCGGATATTCAAGATCTCCTACCATTGTAACCGACTCTGTGTAACCCTAACCCTATCCGGTGTCTATATAAACCGGAGGGTTGTAGTCCGTAGGACATAATCAACTCCATACACAACAATCATACCATAGGCTAGCTTCTAGGGTTTAGCCTCCTTGATCTCGTGGTAGATCTACTCTTGTACTACCCATATCATCAGTATTAACCAAGCAGCAGTAGGGTATTACCTCCATCGAGAGGGCCCGAACCTGGGTAAAAGAAAGTGTTCCTTGTCTCCTGTTACCATCCGGCCTAGACGCACAGTTCGGGACCCCCTACCCAAGATCTGCCGGTTTTGACACCGACAGGCACGATTGGGTTACCCACGTCCATATTGATGAGAATCCCGTAAAAAGGGTACACGATCTCTGCTTTGACAAGACGTGCCAAGGAAACCGCCTCGCAAAACATGCTGAGGTGGAAAAGTAAAAACGATTCGAGTAAAGGACTTGGCTGTAGTGTGATGGTGCACTGCAGAATACGTCAGCAGATTTGATTTGTGTTAATATTATTCTCTCTATGGCAATATATGGAAAGTTATTTTTGTAGAGCCGGACACTACTCTTGGTGTTTACAATCTTCTATGAAGGACTTGGAGGGGGAACCCGCCTTGCAATGCCAAAGACAATTTGCACGCCGGACTCGTCGTCATTGAAGCCTGGTTCAGGGGCTACTGAGGGAGTCCTGGATTAGGGGGTGTTCGGGTAGCCGGACTATACCTTCAGCCGGACTCCTGGACTATGAAGATACAAGATTGAAGACTTCGTCCCATGTCCGGATGGGACTTTCCTTGGCGTGGAAGGAAAGCTTGGCGATACGATATTCAAGATCTCCTACCATTGTAACTGACTCTGTGTAACCCTAACCCTATCCGGTGTCTATATAAACCGGAGGGTTGTAGTCCATAGGGGGGAATCAACTCCATACACAACAGTCATACCATAGGCTAGCTTCTAGGGTTTAGCCTCCTTGATCTCGTGGTAGATCCACTCTTGTACTACCCATATCATCAATATTAATCAAGCAGGAGTAGGGTATTACCTCCATCGAGAGGGCCCGAACCTGGTTAAAACAAAGTGTTCCCTGTCTCCTGTTACCATCCGGCCTAGACGCACAGTTCGGGACCCCCTAGCCGAGATCCGCCGGTTTTGACACCGACACCTTCCCTCTCCTCTCTTCTGCTTCCACTTGAAGCTGCTCAACTGCAGTCTGGATCTCTGTTACCTTCAGACCAAGATCATAAAATTTTGTCTCAACAATCCTCTCCAGGCTCTCCTGATTCCGAGTCAGGGTGGCCAAGCCCTTTTCAATCCTCAGTGTAGCTTGAATCAGATAGCCTAATTGATCTTGCTTGCTCTTCAGGAAAACTTGAGATGCCCATTCAACACTTGGCATCTTGGCAGCTTTCTCTGCCTTAGCTTTGGCTCTCTTCTCTTGGACTTGAGCTGATGATGGTTCCTCCTCATTCATCACTATTGTGTTGTCTTCAAATTCAGGATGTAAGGGTAGATGGTCCTTGTCCAGCAAATAAGTTCCTGTGCCCATCTTAGAAATGATGAGCTCCTCAGGGATGGCAATGGGTAGGGTATGGGTGGGTACAACCTCCTCTTGCCCAAACCCATACCCATAGAAACTTTCTATACCCACCCATTTCAATACCCATGGGCACAAATTGACACCCATGCCCATACTCGTCGGGTAACCTATACCCAATGGGTATCCAATGGGTACAACATATATAGCATTTAAAATTTAAAGTAGTACATACATGAGTGTAATATTCAAGTGATGATGGGCAATCAATCTAGTACCGACATGACGTCCTCTGGTGTGTGGCCAATTCCAGCCGGCAAGGGATTACGATAAGTGGTTGGTGGAAGCCGACATAGTGGAAGGCGACGACGGGAACTAGGGTTTGCTGGTTCAAGAGTTGGAAGAGATCGTGTTGGTGATGAGTCAAGATTTCATCATTTCGAGCAGTCACATAGGACATAGGAGGAGTGTGAGCTGGTTGTTGGGAGCCTATTAGCTATGGTTGGTTTAGGGAATAAGGAATTAAGAGTTGGGCAATAGGAGTTGGATGTAGACCCCACATATCATAGGAGTTGTTTTCATTTGTTAATATTTTCTGGGTACCCATTGTGTTACCCATGGGCGCAGTCTCATACCCATGCCCTACCCATATATTTTGCGTGTATGAATACCCATTACCCATGGGTACAAAATCTTGCCAAGTATTGCACATGCCCATTATTTTCGGGTAGGGTACCCGCGGATACCCATACCCATGGGCGAAATTGCCATCCCTAGAGCTCCTGAATGTGTGGAGCATACCCACGGCTTCTCTTCTGATCAGCAGCTGTCCTCTTGATTGTTTCTACAATCAAACTCATAACCTTGAACTTCTGAGGGACATCCAAAAGCTGTTGCAAGTTGATAGAATGTCCTATGATCATCTTGTGAGCTCCTGACTTGGGTAGCAATGTGTGCCTTAAGATCCAATTGATAGTAGGCAGACCAGACAACAAGAAATGTACAAATCCAAGCATGTGTGTCTCCAAAGCTTTATTAGGGATCTCTTTGTACATGTTTGCCATGGAGTTATGATGCTTCTTTTTCTTGGCATACACATCCAAGTCATCCTCATGTTCCCCTAGGGCATTGACCAGCTTGGCCCATTCTTCAACAGTGGATTGGTACCTTGTACCTTCAGACATCCAAACTACCCTTCCATCTGGATAGAAATGAGCAGTGGAGTAAAACTGCATGATTAGATCATCATTCCATTTAGTGAGCTTCTGTCCATCAAACTCATCTACTCCACATGCTTTGAAACTGTCATATACTCCTGGGAAGTGAACTTCATTCTCCTGGATGTATTCCCAATCCACCTGAGGTAGTCCTGGATTAGGGGGTCTCCGGACAGCCGGACTATATCCTTTGGCCGGACTGTTGGACTATGAAGATAGAAGATTCAAGACTTCGTCCCGTGTCCGGATGGGACTCTACTAGGCGTGGAAGGCAAACTAGGCAATACAGATATGTATATCTCCTCCCTTGTAACCGACCTTGTGTAACCCTAGCCCCCTCCGGTGTCTATATAAACCGGAGGGTTTAGTCCGTAGGACGACATACAATCATACCATAGGCTAGCTTCTAGGGTTTAGCCTCTACGATCTCGTGGTAGATCAACTCTTGTAATACTCATATCATCAAGAAAAATCAAGCAGGATGTAGGGTATTACCTCCATCAAGAGGCCCCAAACCTGGGTAAACATCATGTCCCCTGCCTCCTGTTACCATCCGCCTTAGACGCACAGTTGGGGACCCCCTACCCGAGAGCAGATCGAGAGCTACACCCCTGGCCATGAGGTCATATTCGAAAACTTGGACTACATGGCCGACATACGCGGAGACTTGATCTTCAACGGATTCGAGCCCATGTCGGACGCGCCGCACAGTCGCGATGAGCGTGATGTAACTCTGCCGTCGGACAATGTTCAGGAGATCGCATCTACAACTACTCTGGCTGTCAATCCGGAGCAAATTGCACCATCCAAGAGCGGAGTGATAGACCCCGCCATGGAGGCTGCACTCTCAGTGGCGATAGAGCCGGATACTGACTTTACCCCTTATGAGAGCCGCGTCACCGCACCACTGGATTCTTCTCCGGCCACGGGCTCCGAGCCGCCTGCATCCGCACCCATCGAATCCGATTGGGCGCCGATCATGGAGTTCACCTCCGCGGATATCTTTCAGCACTCACCTTTCGGCGATGTCCTAAATTCATTAAGGTCTCTCTCCCTGTCAGGAGAACCTTGGCCAAACTATGTCCGGCTAGAATGGGATGTAGACGACGAAGAAATTCACTGCCCACCCACCACCCACTTAGTAGCCACTGTCGACGATTTAACCGACATGCTCGACTTCAACTTCGAAGACATCGGCGGTATGGACGATGATGCAGGAGACGAACAGGAACCACCGCCCACAGGGCGCCGGACCACCACTTCATCACATGACATATACCTGGTGGATACACCCACAGAGGGCAATGGCGAAGAGACATCGGAGGATGCCCCCTCCAAGCAACCCAAGCACCGACGTCAGTGGCGCCACTCTAAGTCCCGCCATAGCAAAAACAACGATAACAACGCAAGAGGAAATAATAGTCCAGTCGACTCTAGAAGAAAGGACGACTACACCACCCTGGTGGCAGAGCACGATCAAGAAGCAAACGGCGAACATAGTACAGATCCGACATCCAAACACGGTGATGCCAAGGATAAAACTCATCAAACCCCGTCTGGAGAGGAAAATAGTCCGGACGAAGATGCACACATCATCCCGGAAACACACTTGGAACAAGAAAACCTCCGCAGAAGGCTTATTGCCACAGCGAGAAGCCTGAAGAAACAGAAGCAAAGGCTTAAGGCCGCACAAGAAACGCTCAACAGCAGGTAGAACAAAGTGCTCGACAAGGAAACAAAGTATGGTGGAAGTTACCACACAAATAGCTATCCAAAGCGCAAGCTATTACCAGAATTCGACGATGAGGCCTTAGAGCCCACACAGCCGAAGAATGATATGGCCAACGGCCGGGTCCACCACATTGTGAACGCGATAGAGCGGCTAACAAAGTCGCGCATAAGTCAACACTCGATTTACGTGATAACTTGCGCCAAAAATCCGGCGCGACTAGATCCATCTATGGATCTAGGAAGCGCGCTATGGTACAAAACCAAAACCGAATACTACAACCGTCCGAACACCATGGCACATGACAATAAAGGGGTGTCGCACACCCGTTATGTTTCACTAATGAGGTGCAGGATCACGAATTTCCAAAAGTATTCAAACTGGTGAACATAGAGGCGTACGACGGGACCACAGACCTTGGTGTCTGGATCGAGGACTTTATCCTCCATATTCATATGGCTCGTGGAGATGATCTCCATGACATTGAATACTTGCCCCTCAAGCTTAAGGGGCCAGCTCGGCACTGGCTGAAAAGCCTCCCCGAAAACTCAATTCGAAGTTGGGAGGAGCTCGAGGATGCTTTTCGGGCTAATTTTCAAGGGACTTATGTCCGACCTCCGGATGCAGACGATTTAAGTCATATAATCCAACAGTCCGGAGAGTCCGCCCGAAAGCTTTGGAACAGGTTCCTCACTAAGAAGAACCAAATCGTCGACTGTCCGGACGCCGAAGCCTTAGCAGCTTTTAAACACAGCGTCCGAGACGAATGGCTCGCCAGACACCTCGGCCAAGAAAAACCGAGAACAATGGCAGCCCTAACAAGCCTCATGACCCGCTTTTGTGCAGGCGAAGACAACTGGTTGGCCCATAGCAGCACCAGCGACCCAAGCACATCCGAAGTCAGGGATGGCAATGGTAAACCACGACGCAACAAAAACAAGCGTCGAAATAAAGAAGGTAGCCCAGATAACACGACGGTAAACGCCGGATTCAGGGACTCTCGACTAGGTTAGTGGAAAAAGCCTTTCAAAGGCAGCAGAGAAGGACAATCTGGCCTAAAAAAATTCTTGACAGGCTCTATCAGATTCACGACACCCCCGACAAACCTGCAAATCATACCCACAGAGAATGTTGGGTCTTCAAGCAAGCCGGTAAGCTAAATGCCGAACACAAAGGGGAGGAGACACCAAGTGAAGATGAGGATGAACCTCGCCAGCAAAGCATCGGAGGACAGAAAAAGTTCCCACCAGAAGTCAAAATGGTAAATGTGGTCCATGTGACGAAGAGGAGAAGCAAGCATGCACTCCGAGACACACACGCCATAGAGCCCGTCACCCCTAGGATCAACTCCTGGTTGGCCTGCCCGATCACTTTTGATCGTAGGGATCACGCGACTAATATCTGGCACGAAGGACTGGCGGCCCTGGTGTTAGATCCAATAATAAATGGGTACCATCTTACATGAGTCCTCATGGACAGCGGCAGCGATCTAAATCTGATATATCAGGACACAGTTCGCAAAATGGGGATAGACCCGACACAAATGAGCCACAGTAATACTACCTTCAAGGGAGTAATACCAGGCCAAGAGGCCCGATGTATGGGCTCTCTACTACTAGAGGTGGTATTCGGTTCTCCCGATAAATTCCGAAGCGAAAGGTTAACTTTCCACGTCGCTCCATTCTGAAGTGGTTATCAAGCACTACTTGGAAGAATGGCTTTCGCTCGTTTTAATGCAATACCGCATTATGCTTTTCTGAAGATAAAAATGCCCGGTCCACGTGGCATCATCACAGTTAACGGAAATACCGAACGTTTCTTACATCCGGAAGAGGATGCGGCAGCTCTAACAGCCGCGAACTAGACAGCCTCACCAAACAGAAAATATGGCAGGTCGTCAAGACCACAGACACGGTTAGACGAGTCCGGCGTTCCACCACATATACATGAGATTGGTTTGATGATCAAACCCTCAAATACGATACTAGGGGCTTCCCACGTATAATCAGGGCCAGCCCGACTCAACTTGACTTCTCTTGAATTTTGATAGTTCATTGATAATAACCAATTCTTATTTTTTTGGCACGACAACTTTCACCTAAGTTCTTTCCTTTTACAGATGACAATCGTGCTACACCCGTCCAGGACACGGCACAATGGAGATACAGGCGCAGACGTGCAGTAGGGACCCACCCAAAGGTTTCTTTTTAGATTAAGACCCCGCGTAAACCTTTTTTTACTGTCTCTTGTTGCTCTCATCCTCCGGATACTCCACATAACTAAGAAGGATGCCGACGTTATTGGCATGTGGCCACGTCAAGATATTGCACGTACCTAGACACATGGGGTTTATTATTGAGGGCATTGTTTAGCCCGGTATATATTATAAAGACCGAACACCTTAGGGAGTGTTCGGCGTCGCGAGTTTGGCCCTATATGCATCAGCTCTGAATCATGTCTTTGGTCAAATGTTGGGTTTGCCCGGCTCCCACGTTTTGGTACCTTACGTTCCGTTATATCGGCTAAGGTAGCACTGGGAGAACTACTGCGATTGTGCCCTGGTTCATCCGGATGAGCACCTCAGTAGAGAAAGCCGAAAACTGACTGTCATGATATAGCGAGAGACCAGTCAGCCACTCGATGACTCAGCGGAATCTTCGGGATTCCTCCGCATTAACGAAGGGCCGTTTCCCGATCAGGTACGCACGCGCCCCGTATACGAACGAGTGCAGAAGTACCAGGTGCTATATAGTAGCCCCACCGTCAAACTCCTATGGCTAAGTGAAAGTGTTAAAGCAATATAGTCTGATTGCCTCGTTCGATGCGCTATCACCTCCTTAACGGACCAAGACATTGGATCAAGTGTGGATATGCCTTTCTGCGAACACCCCCACATTATATGCGTGGGGGAGGAAGCCGACGACTCCAAACTTTCAGGTTATATACATATATACATAAACGGACGCACATGAGGCATCACAGTACTTTCAGGCAAAAGTATAAATACAGCCTTGATAATTCAATAAACATTGTTTCTACAATGGGAGTACATGTTACTAGAACATAATATTCTTCGAGCACTGCGCCTCTATTGAACGAGCGCCTTCAAGAACTTCTTCAAAGTAGTGCTCGGTAGCCACTCGGCCTACGGCCGAACCCTGTGTCGCAACAGTGGTGGTCTCCATCTCCGCCCAATATGTCTTCACACGGGCAAAGGCCATCCACGCACCCTCTATGCACGCCAATCTCTTTACAACATCGATGGGTGGCACAACACCAAGGAATTGTTGCACTAAACTAAAGTAGCTATTTGGCCTTGGCCCTCCCGGCCACATATGATCTACAATGGACCTCATGGCAAGTCCGGACAACCTATGGAGCTCGGCCCACTCGGCCATTCACTCATTCAATAACAGCGGACAGATTGGCGCATGAAACTGTGACCAGAACAGCTTCTCCACTTCGCGATCTTTCTGATCCTTGAAGTACTCGGCCGCATCAGCAGCACTTGCAGCCAAATCCATGTAGGCGTCCGCAGAACTCCATAGTCGGTCTAGAGGAGCATACTTCGGATCTCCGAATTTAGTCCGCAATAAGAAGGGCTTCCCAGACACGATATCTGCAGCTTGATGCAGCTCCTCCTTTGTCGCTCTAATTTTGGAGCAGGCTTCCTTGTCAGCTACCAGGGCCTTCTCCAGGTCTGTCGCCCTCGCTCGGCTTTCTTCTTCAAGAAGCTGGTAACGGTCAGCGGCATCTTTTAATTCTACAGCCATTTTGGCTATTCTTTCCTTGCTCTCACAATGCGCGGCCTGTTCGGCCCTTAACTCTCCGGTTGCCTTTAGAGCGGCCGCATTGCTACTCCTTGCTTGCTCCTTGGCTCGGGCCAGCTCCGCCCGAAGGGTCTCCACGGTGGCAGCTGCATCTGCAGTCACAACATATTAAAGATACTAGCATCATGCTCCTCTTATTATGTGAAGATCACTAGAGAAATCACTCACCCTGTGCCTCGTCAAGCCACTGGTTGACAAGCACGATATTGGCATCGGCCGCATCAAGTTGCCACTTTAGCTTGGTAAACCCATCAGTTCGGCTAGCCGCCGTAGCCTCAGCCACCTGCACATAAAGGCAGTCGGGTTATTACCCGGGAATATGATCCTCGGGTTGTCGCTGTTCTCGATGACAACCAGAGTCTCAGGGGCTACTATCTACATAGGGCACACCTAACGTGTGCGGTACTATCAAAAACATACACTATTTCATGTACCTCAAAGCCCTTCAGCAGACTCATAAAGGCTTCGTGCAAACCGCTTTCAGCGGATGAAATCCTTTCAATTACCGTACCCATTAGCGTACGATGCGCTTCCGAGATGGCCGCTTGCCCCAGAAGATCCTTCAGCACGTCCGACCGCACACTGTATGGTTCCGGACCCTTGTTGCTGCTCTCCTTGGAAGCCGGATACTGGGGATTTCGGGTAGCCAAAGGGTTATCCTCTGGCCTTGGTGGATCTAGAGATATCCTCCGCGACGACACTTCAGGGTCGCTGGCCTCCAGAGGCGGGGTGTCAGGGGGAGGCGTTTCGCTCTCAATCATCTCCGGAAGGAGATCCCCCGAAGACGAACTCTGTCGAGAAGGGCTACGAGCCGGACTACAATTTATAAGCATCGGTTATTGTCTTCGGAAGTAAGGTAGGATATTTTCACTGTTAAGTACTTTTCGATTACTTACAGCTCGGTAGAGGGCTGATCCCCGCGCGGACATTGTGCGGCAAGAATACCCTCCGAGGCAGGACCCTCTGACGAAGATTTCTTCTCCTGTTTGGAAACATTAGTTTCCCGATCTTCAGAGGTAGTCCTCTTCCTTCCCCGGGGAGAGAGAATGTCAGATTCTTCCCCTTGGTTATCCTCCCTCGCAGAGGCGCTCATTCCCTCGGTTGGAATAAGTAGCGAGTGAGGCCCGCTTTCGCCCTCTTTATTCCCCCCTTCATCTTCCTTTGAGGGCACTAGAAAAGGTGCCGGCTCGAGCATCTTTTCCAGCACCGGATTGTCCAAGCCCTCAGGAAGGGGGGCCAAACACCTGATCATCTTCGCCTTTGTTATCCAGTCCTGGTCAAAGAGCGACTCTTTAGAATGATGCCATGATAAATAAAAGGACGGCGGGTTCGGCCATGAGATTACTTACTTGGGTAGCAGGGCGGTTGTAGCTCAAACCCAGATCCTCGAAGGTGTCCGAACACTTTATTTGGGGTCCGAAGAACGATTTGTACATCTCTTCGAGCGTCATGCCGAGGAAATGCTGAATAGCTCACGGTCCTTCCGGGTTGAATTCCCACATACGGAGGGGCCGTCGTTTGCAAGGCTGGACTCGACGAACTAGCATAACTTGCATTACCATAACCAGATTGAAATCTCTCTCAAAGAGATCTCGGATACGGCTCTTCAGTATTGGCACGTCCTTTGCTGGACCCCAGCTCAGCCCCCTGCTGATCCATGACATCAGTTGCGGTGGGGGGTCCGAGCGAAAGGTGGGGGCGACTACCCACTTGGCACTTCGGGGACCTGTGATGTAAAACCACTCCCGCTGCCACAATCCGGACACCTCTGGGAAGGAAGCCTCTGGCCATGGAGCATCAGCGATTTTGCTTATTAAAGCACCTCCGCACTCTGCGTGCCGCCCCTCGATCATGTTCGACTTCACATCGAAGGTCTTGAGCCACAGGCCAAAGTGAGGGGTAATGCGGAGGAAGGCCTCACATACGACAATAAATGACGAGCTGTGAAGAAGGGAGTCCGGGGCTAGATCATGGAAATCCAGCCCATAATACAACAGAAGACCCCTTACAAAGGGATCCAGAGCGAGGCCTAGTCCTCAGAGGAAGTGGGAGATGAACACGACACTCTCGGTGGGTTCGGGAGTAGGGACGACCTACCCTCGAGCAGACAGCCTATGTGAAATTTCGGCGGTCAGATATCTGGCCTCTCTCAGCTTCTTGATGTCCTCCTCTATTATAGAGGAGGGCATCCACCGACCTTGAAGGTTGGATCCGGACATAGCTGAAGGTCCGAAGCACCTGACTTGAGCTTTGGGTGTTAGAACTCGAGGCGGGGGAAGGATTCGATTGAGCATGAGAGGGAGAAAGAAAAGGCCTTGTCCTCGTTATAAAGGGGGGTGAATATCAAGTGTCCTCCTCGTGGCCGTTTGGGACTTGCCTAAGATCTGGGAGTCATACCAACAGGCATGGTTGGGTTACCCACGTCTGTATTGATGAGAATCCCGTGATAAGGGGAACACAATCTCTGCTTTGACAAGACGTGTCAAGAAAACCGCCTCGCGATATGTGCGGTGCTGGTTGAGAAAAACGGTTTGAATAATGACTGGGCCATGGCGTGATGTCATGCTATCAAAACGTGTCAGCAGATTAGATTTGTGGAAATATTATTCTCTCTACAATAGTATGTGGAACTTATTTTTCAGGGTCGGACACTATGCTTGTGTTCAAACTCTACCATGGAGTATCCGGAGGAGGAACCCGCCTTGCAATGCCGAAGACAATATTGCGCGCCGGACTCATCGTCATTGATGCCTGGTTCAGGGGCTACTGAGGGAGTCCTGGATTAGGGGGTCTCCGGACAGCCGGACTATATCCTTTGGCCGGACTGTTGGACTATGAAGATACAAGATTGAAGACTCCATCCCATGTCCGGATGGGACTCTACTTGGCGTGGAAGGCAAGCTAGGCAATACGGATATGTATATCTCATCCCTTGTAACCGAACTTGTGTAACCCTAGCCCCTTTCGGTGTCTATATAAATCGGAGGGTTTAGTCCATAGGACGACATCCAATCATACCATAGGCTAGCTTCTAGGGTTTAGCCTCTATGATCTCGTGGTAGATCTACTCTTCTAATACTCATATCATCAAGAACAATCAAGCAGGACATAGGGTATTACCTCTATCAAGAGGGCCCGAACTTGGGTAAACATCATGTCCCCTGCCTCCTATTACCATCCGTCTTAGACGCACAGTTCAGGACCCCCTACCCGAGATCCGCCGGTTTTTACACCGACACCACCCATTTCATGTCACATACAATGGGTTCTTGTCAAGCAAAATAGTCTCATAGAAGTCTTGTTGTTCCTTCGTGTGAAACCTGTAATCAACTGTAGTCCTCCTCCTAATAGCATATGGATCAGACTGTCTCCACAATCTCAGTCCAGCATCCTTTTTGATGTGCATGTCCTCAGCGACTGGATGAACATCATTATGGTCAGGAATCTCGGGCTTCAACTTCCTCAAAACAAGTAATCATCTTCCTCTTCTTCAGCTTGAGGCACTAGGGCCTTGTTCTTTTCCTCAGCAGGTATACTCCTGGTATTCCTCTTGGGCTTTGGGGGTTTCTAAGCTTGAGCTTTGGGAGCATACTTGGGCTTTGATGTTGCAGCCCCTGATTTTATAGCATCTCCCATAAGCTTCTGAGCTTTGGGTGCTAGTGCAGTATCCTCTTCCTACTCTTCTTCTGGATCTTTCATAATGGAGGATCTGCCAAGCACTCTGGCAGTGGTTTTCTTGACCCTTTCCTTCCTCTTCTTTCCTTCTCCAATAGCCTCTTCAATTGGCTTGGAGGTTTCAGCAGTTGAGGCTCTAACCTTTAAGGTTGGCACCCTCTTGGCATGGGCCTTCTTGTGCAAGCCAAGCTTAGTTGTAGAAGCTGACCCATATTCTTTATTCAACACCTTCCTCTTGGAGCTGACTTCCTCCTCAACAGCCACATAGTCCTCATCTTCAGAAGCTGAGGTTTTCTTCTTCCTTGACCTGGTGGCTGCCTTGGGCAAGTTACTTGGTGTACTTCTACTGCCATCATCAGAAGTGCTAGAGGGACTAGTGCCCTCACTCAATTGCACTTGTTCTTCTGACTTCTTCTGACTGTCGCTTTGATCAGAAATCTCTGCAAATTTACTGACAGCAGACCCTGTGAATAGATATAGATGAGGTAGAGTGGATGAGCATCACAAAGTGCAGAGTTTTCACAAAATAGATGACTTCAAAACTTAGTTTTAGTTCTTCACAGAAAGCATTTCGGCGCTACCGATTTGTAAGCTCGGTGATACCGAAGCAGCTTTTGGAACCTAAACTAGTGAGCTCGGTCAGACCGAGTCACAGTTTGGTGGCACCGAGACTGCTAGGGTTTCACAAAGAATTGAACTCGGTCACACCAATTTGCAGTTTTTGGTCAGACCTAAAGTGTGACTGCAATGGCCTAAGCCAAATCGGTGAGCCCGATTTCTACAATTCGGTCGGTCCGAGATGAGTTCGACGGAGACCTAACCCTAAATTTTCAAATCCAATCTAATCTAAAGGAAGTTTTCATTGGATGGATTGATTGCATACGTGGTCATGATCATGGCAAAGTAATGTGCTACGAATCGGAGTTAAAAGAATAGCACAAAGGATCAAACTCGTACCCTAATTCGGCGGACTTTGCTACGGCGGCAACGGAGGGGCAGAATTCAGTTGACGGCGATGTAAACCAGCGGCGGAGGTCGCTGGCGGCGAGAAGACGATCCGGAGACCCAAGGCGGCAAAGCAGGATACACGCGGGCTGAGAAGTTTCAAAGAAATTTCCAAAATCTCACCCGTGGGTTTATATATCCCGACCATGTCGGTGTGACCGAAAAGTTCAAATCGGTTGCACCGAGATTTAAAACCTAGATCAACTTAGTGATCTCGGTGTGACTAAAATGGATGACTCGGTCATACCGAAATACACAAAGAGGTTTTGGAAGTTTAAGTCTATGACGAATCGGGGACTCCAAGTGCTCCTCACATAGAGTGGTTCGAATCTGACTTGATCAAACTTTGTGATGTAGCATGAATAGAGTTTGAGACGAGAAAAGTATAGATAGCTAGAATGAGTAAAATATGCATCCAACATGCTGGAGGGATTTATTAGGCATTCTTGTCCATCCATTTTGCAAAAGACAAAAAGCCAAAAAAATCAAAGCAACAAATGGATGTCCTCGAATGAGTAAAATATGCATCCAACATGCTCACACAATAAAATGACAAATGAAATATGTGACAAAGCATGCACAATCACTCTAGCATCTATCAAGCAATTTGTCTATGACTAGGTCATCTATATATGAGTATATTGACTTAGGAGTCAAATGAGAACATTTGATCATAGGTCATACTCATCATTTAAGCAGTAGTGGGGTTGCCACTTTTACATAAAGCATTGTTGTGCTCACATCATTAGAGTTGCTTTAGCTCAATTGATTAGAGTAAAGCTCCCCCCAGATGTGATATCCCCCCTAAGAGGGATGAACTAACCTTGGGTTTTGTCGATGATGACTTCATGTAGGTGTTGAAGGTGTAGATGCTCAATGTTGATGTAGATCATTTGGAGCAATCCATTAGAGTGAGTTGCACTTTCAATACCTACACGGGTTAGTCCCACAAGGAACAAACAAGGATATCCATAGACGTAGAACGATGTTCACATAGGATGATGTCCATGAATGCATTAGGTTACCTTGTCCCTTGTCTTACCAACAAGAGGGTTTGTGACTCCTTGAACTAGTGCAAGATGTGGAAGTTGTTTGCACTTGTCCTTGCCAAAGTGATATGAGTGAAGTATGTTGGCGGAGTCACCCTCAAGATCTCTCTAGTTCTTCTTCTTCGGGATCCACACCATCTTGATGGGAATCCTTGGAGTTGTAGTCGTACTTGATGAGGTAGAACTTGATGTAGTCTTGGGAACCCACTTAACCAAGGCTTTGGGAGCTTCCTCAAATGCATCAATCTCCTCTGGAAGCTTGTCCTTGCCTTTTAGCTTGTGGTCTTGTGGTGGAAGATCATCTTGAGCTTGTGTTCCTTGGAAAGAAGTAGGATCATACTTCTCTTATTGAGGAACAAATTTCGTCTTGGGGTATTGATCTTCTTCCCAGTCAACTCCATTGGCATTGAACTTTTGTTCAAAACCAACACCTTGATTCTTCCGGTGTCTTCCTTGCTTGCGTACAATTTCCTCAAATTGCTTACTTCCGGCAAGGCTCTTGTAAACACCTTTATCTATAATTCCCTTCAATAAGCTATTTTCTTGCTCAAGTGTAACTTGGCTAAGAGAATCATTAGTGGAATCAAGAGAACTACTAGAAGTAACATCATTGGGTTTGGCATGATTATTGTTACTACTAGAAGAAGAATCTTTCTTGTTCTTGTTGCTAGATTTAAATTGTGGCATGCAAGTAGACAAGACTAAACGCTTGGCAATGTAAGAAGAACTTTTCTTGCGAAGATCATCATTGATCGCTTTTAAGAACCCATGCTCTTGCTCAAGATTGAGCTTTTCGAAGCGTAAATTCTCATGAGTCTTTAAAAGCTCTCGATGATTTTCCAAGGTAGTTTCATGAGCTAACTTAAGAGTGTTTAGTTCTTTAGTTAGCTGCTCAATCTCCTTCTTATCATCGTCATTCGTTATGTCCTGATTAGCATGATTACTAGTAAGTTCATCATAGTTTTCATCACTAGAATCAACAAGTAAACCATGATCACCTAGCAAGTCATCTTCATCACTATTGAAATCAACATACTTGGGGTGTGATACCTTTGGGCCTTCAGCCATGAAGCATCTTCCAATTCCTTCATTTGGTGACTCAAATATGTCGTAGGAGTTGGTTGACACAAGTGCTAGAGCGGCAACACCTTCATCTTGAGTATATTCAGAGTCGGATTGATAACTTCTTTCGAAGTGATTGTCGGAGTTAGAGCCGGATACCCATTCACCAACATGAGCTTGATGTCCTCGTTTTGTGTAGCTCCTTGATGATTTGTCCTTCCTTTCCGAATCCTTGCTTCTCCGTGGTGTTGTTCGTTCATAATGGTCATCTGTACTCCTTCTCTCTCTTGGTGGTGATTCTTCTCTCCTACTCCTTCTTTTGGGAATCTTCACTTCTTTTGTAGGGAGCCATACACTCATTGGAATAGTGTCTGGGTCTTCCACAATTGTAGCAATTACGCTCACGACTTGAAGATATTTTGTCACTGTAGGACCTTGACTTGAAACTTCTTTCCTTGCTTCCACTTTTGTAGAACTTGTTGAAGTTCTTCACCATTAGGCTCAATTCTTCATTGAAGGTTTGTTTCTCACTTGATGATGTGGGAGCATCACATGAAGCTTTGTAAGAACCACTTGACTTGTTGTGAAGCTCTTCCTTATCCTTGAGTGACATCTCATGAGCAACAATCCTTCCAATGACTTCCATTGGCTTGAGATCTTTGTAATTGGGCATCATTTGGATTAATGTGCACACGGTATCATATTTTCCATCCAAGGCTCTTAGGATCTTCTTGATGATGAATCTATCAATCATCTCTTCACTTCCTAAGCCGGCAATATCATTTGTGATGAGAGCAAGCCTAGAGTACATTTCAGCGACACCTTCACCATCCTTCATTGTGAACTTGTCAAGTTGACTTTGAAGCACATCCAATTTGGATTCCTTGACGGAGTCGGTACCTTCGTACATATCAATCAAAGTATCCCAAATTTCCTTTGCATTCTCAAGACGGCTGATTTTGTTGAATTCTTCGGGGCACAATCCGTTGAAGAGAATATCACAAGCTTGAGCATTGTATTGCATCATCTTCAACTCTTCCACTGTAGCTTCACGATTCGGTTCTCTCCCACCAAAAAATTCACCTTGCAAGCCAATACACACAATAGCCCAAATGGCAGGGTTATATCCAAGAATATGCATTTTTGTCTTATGCTTCCAACTAGCAAAATTAGTACGATCAAAGTAAGGACCTCTACGGTGGTAATTTCCCTCACTAGATGCCACACTCTCCTAGGTTGTGAAACCAATGCTATGATCACTAAAAGCTATGGAAATCAAAGAAAATGGAGATCAAAGCTCTGATACCACCTGTACCAAATAAAAATCTAGCCTTTTCCCAATTTTAAGTCTTGGCAGATTTTAGCAACTTAGCATAAATCAAGTAATCAACCTACACATGCAATTCTAAGAGTATAGCAGTGGAATGTAAAACAATTGCATATGAAGGTAAAGGGAGGAGTTTTGAGGGAGCAAACGCAATGTAGACACAGAGATTTTTGGTGTGGTTCCGATAGGTGGTGCTATCGTACATCCAAATTGATGGAGACCTCAACCCATGAAGGGTAACAGTTGCGCAAGTCCACGGAGGGCTCCACCCATGAAGGGTCCACGAAGAAGCAACCTTGTCTATTCCACCATGGCCATCGCCCACGAAGACTTGCCTCACTAGGGTAGATCTTCACTAAGTAGGCGATCTCCTTGCCCGTACAAACTCCTTGGTTCAACTCCACAATCTTGACGAAGGCTCCCAAGTGACACCTAACCAATCTAGGAGACACCACTCTCCAAAAGGTAATAGATGGTGTGATGATAATGAACTCCTTGCTCTTGTGCTTCAAATGATACTCTCCCCAACACTCAACTCTCTCTCATAGGATTGCATTTGGTAGAAAGATGATTTGAGTGGAAAGCAACTTGGGGAAGGCTAGAGATCAAGATTTATGTGGTTCGAATGGAATATCTTGACCTCAACACAAGTGTAGGTGGTTCTCTCTCAGAAAATGTATGTTGGAAGTGTAGGCATGTTCTAATGGCTCTCTCCATGAATGAAGAGTGGGTGGAGGGGTATATATAGCCTCCACACAAAATCTTAACGTTACACACAAATCACCAAACTCGGTGGGACCGAATTAGAAAACTTGGTTAGACCGATTTAGTTCAAAATGTGAACGTTAGGATCTTTGGTGGGACTGACATGTCAACTCAGTGGGACCAATTCAATTAGGGTTAGGGAATAACATAATCTCAGTGAGACCGATTACACAAACTCGGTGAGACCGATTTTGGTAATAGGCAAACAGAGAGTTGCTCAGGCAAACTCGGTGGGACCGATTCACTCATCTCGGTTAGACCGAAACGTTACGACGGGGAAACAGAGAGTTTACATTGCAATCTCAGTGGGACCGATCGCTCATCTCGGTTGGACCGAAACATTATGAAGGGAAACAGAGAGGTTGCAATCCCATCTCGGTGAGACCGAGATCCCTATCGGTGAGACCGAAGTGACTAGGGTTTGTGGCAGTGGCTATGTCAAGAGAACTCGGTGGCGCTGGATAGAAAGTTTTGGTGGGGCCGAGTTTGACTTTTGGTTTGGGACATATGTGGATATGAGAAAGTAGTTGATGGTTTTTGGAACATATCACTAAGCATTTAGAGCAAGTAACTCATTAAGCAACACCTCACCCCCTTTTAACAGTATTGGCTTTTCCTATGGATTCAATGTGATCTTGGATCACTAAAAGTAAAATGTAGAGTCTTGTTCTTTGAGCTTGAGCCAATCTTCTGTCCTTAGCATTTTGAGGGGTCCACTTTCTAATCCATGCCATGCCAATCATTGTGCTTTCCTGAAATATTTATCTTGAAATAGCATTAGCTCAATGAGCTATATGTTGTTAGGAATTACCAAAACCACCCAGGGATAGTTGCACTTTCACATTGACATCGATTGATGGGCATCTCCATAGCCCGTTGATTAGCCGCGTCGATGTGAGGCTTTCTCCTTTTTGTCTTCTCCACACAACCTCCACCATCATATTCTATTCCACCTATAGTGCTATGTCCATGGCTCACGCTCATGTATTGCGTGAAACTTGAAAAGGTTTGAGAACATCAAAAGTATGAAACAATTGCTTGGCTTGTCATCGGGGTTGTGCATAATTTGAATGGTTTGTGTGGTGAAGATGGAGCATAGCCAGACCATATGATTTTGTAGGGATAACTTTCTTTGGCCATGTTATTTTGAAAAGACATGATTGCTTTATTAGTATGCTTGAAGTATTATTGTCTTAATGTCAAATGATAGACTATTGCTTTGAATCACTCGTGTCTTAATATTCATGCCATGATTAGATTACATGATCAAGATTATGCTAGGTAGCATTCCACATCAAAAATTATCTTTTTTATCATTTACCTACTCGAGGACGCGCATGAATTAAGCTTGGGGATGCTGATACGTCTCCGTCGTATCTATATTTTTTTTATTGTTCCATGCCAATATTCTACAACTTTTATATACTTTTGGCAACATTTAATACTATTTTTGGGACTAACATATTGATCCAGTCCCCGGTGCCAGTTCCTTCTTGTTGCATGTTTTTTGTTTCGCAGAAAATCCATATCAAACGGAGTCCCAATAGGATAAAAAATGACGGAGATTTTTTTGGAATATATGTGATTTTTGGGAAGAAGAATCAACCCGAGACGATGCCCGAGGGGGCCATGAGGCAGGGGGGTGCGCCCCAGGGGGTAAGGCGCGCCCTGGACCCTCGTGGCCACCCCGTAAGGCGGTTGGTGCCCTTCTTTCACCGCAAGTAAGCCAATATCCAGATAGAAATCGTGTTAAAATTCCAGCCCAATCGGAGTTACGAATCTCCGGGAATATAAGAAACATTTAAAGGCCAGAATTTGGAACGCAAAAACAGAGAGAGACAGAGAGACATATCCAATCTCGGAGGGGCTCTTGCCCCTCCCATGCCATGGAATCCAAGGACCATATGGGAAACCCATCTCCCATCTAGGGAGAAGGTCAAGGAATAAGAAGAAGAAGAAGGGGGGCTCTCTCCCCCTCTCTCCCGGTGGCACCGGAACGACGCCGGGGCCATCATCATCACCGCGATCTACACCAACAGCTCTGTCATCTTCACCAACATCTTCATCACCTTCCCCCATCTCTCTACAGTGGTCCACTCTCCCGCAACCCGCTGTACCCTCTACTTGAACATGGTGCTTTATGCTTCATATTATTATTATCCAATGATATGTTGCCATCCTATGATGTCTGAGTAGATTTTCGTTGTCCTATCGGTAATTGGTGAATTTCTATGATTGGTTTAAATTGCTTGTGGTTATGTTGATGTCCTTTGGTGCCCATCATATGAGCGCGCGCGTGGATCACACCAGAGGGTTAGTTGTATGTTGATAGGACAAAATTGGAGGGCAAGAGTGACAGAAGCTTCAACCTAGCATAGAAATTGATGCATACGGGATTGAAGGGGGACCAATATATCTTAATGCTATGGCTGGGTTTTACCTTAATGAACGTTAGTAGTTGAAGAAGCTTGCTAATAGTTCCAATCATAAGTGCATAGAATTCAAAGTCAGGGATGACATGCTAGCAGTGGCCTCTCCCACATAAAACTTGCTATCGGTCTAGTAACAGAGTCAATTGCTTAGGGACAATTTCACAACTCCTACCACCACTTTTCCACACTCGCTATACTAACTCTATTGCTTCTTTACTTAAAACAACCCCTAGTTTTTATTTACATTCTCTTTATATTCTTGCAAACCTATCCCATTACACCTACAAAGTACTTCTAGTTCTATACTTGTTCTAGGTAAAGTGAACGTCAAGCGTGCGTAGAGTTGTATCGGTGGTCGATAAAACTTGAGGGTATATTTATTCTACCTTTAGCTCCTCATTGGGTTCAACAATCTTCCTTATCGAAAGAGGCTACAATTGATCCCCTATACTAGTGGGTTATCACTTTGCTACTGATCACTTGCTACAGATAATTAGTCTCCATTGTGGTTGAATTGACAACTCAGCTGCTAATACCTTCAAATATTCTTTGGGTCCCCTTTTGTCGAATCTATAAATTTGGGTTGAATACTTTACCCTCGAAAACTGTTGCGATCCCCTATACTTGTGGGTTATCAGTGCCAGAGCTTAAGTTTTAAAAACAGAGATAAATGAAATTTTGAGACATGAACCCTTCTCATTTACTTCACGACCATGAGTTATCAATATCTCCCATGCTAAACAAGCTAGTGGCAGTTCCCAAGCCATAAAAAGTAAAGGTTTTGACTCCATTGGGAGTTTTTGTTTGATTATTTGAGAGATTAACTCTTTTTGTGTTTGCAGTTTGGGACTGAGCATCCCTATTACCGCCCTCTTCTCATGCGATGGCGAGTGAATAAACATTCGACTTGAGAATAACCTGCTTAGCATGAAAGATACCGACCACCTCTTGTCGTTCCATGAATGATCCAGGCACACAAAAGGATATATTTTAGAAGTTTTTAGAGGTGGCACATGCAAATTTACTTAGGACGGCAGGGTAATACCGCATATAGGTAGGTATGGTGGACTCATCTGGAATACTTTGGGTTCAAGGTTTTTGATGTACATGTAGAGTTCCCACTTAGTACAAGCGAAGGCTAACAATTAGATTGAGAAGTAGCCAGCTAGGGAGCAAAAATGATCATGATCATGCATTATGCATCAGTAACATTGGGCACTAGCATGAGTAGGATATGATCACCATGAACATAAATATCATAGAGGCTATGTTGGTTTTGATTCAACTACATGCATGAACATGTGCCAAGTCAAGCCACTCGAACATTTAGCGAAGGATACCATATCATCATACTACATCACAATCATTTTAACGCAATGTTGATATCCAAGATAAATAATTATCCACTCCCAGCTACTTATGCATGGCATGAGAAACTATAATCTCTAATTGTCATTGCAAACATGTATAATCGTAAGGGGCTGAATCATGGATACTAGGTTAAACATATTTACACAAACAGAACAAGTTGGGTTCATACCAGTTTCTCTCTGCCACAACCAGTTCATTGAATGTTGTCATTATTGCCTTTCACTTGCACGACCGAACGATATGAAAATAATAATATTGCAAGAGTGCCGTGGACTAAGCTAGAATCTGCAAACATTTTATTCAACGGGAGAAGATAAGGTAAAATGGGCTCCTTATTAGTTCAACTCAACATTTTCATCGTGGTATTCTCCTTGGTACAACTCAAATAAAAGGAAAAGAAATTCAGATAAGCACACCGAAATATTTTTGGAGTTTTTGGTTTTCTTGAGCAAGCAAATAAAAGGGAAAAGCAAAAACGAGAAAAACTATTTACATGGGAAAGCTCCCAACAAGCAAAATAAGAACAAGGAAATCTTTTTGGGTTTTCTTTTTAATATTACTACTAAGCATGCATAGAAAGTAAACTAACTACAACTAATCTTTTTGGATTTAAAGTTTTTCAAACACACAAGACGAAAGCAAGAAAAATAAATCTAAGCATGGATGATACAATGAAAACGCGTGAATCTGGCAAGATGAATAAGTGGACATGAATGTAATGTCGGTGAGAAACACGTACTCCCCCAAGCTTAGGCTTTTGGCCTAACTTGGTAATCGATCAGTAGCCTGGATAGTAGTTGGGGTACTGAGGAGCAGGCATCCACTGATCCCACTGCTGAGGCTCCTCCACTACCTCTACAGCAGCCGGAGCGTTCCGGTAGGGGATGATATCTGCAGGCATAATCCTATATCCGCCCCTAGCAACAGAATCAAACAAAGCAGGAGTAGGTAATGGAATAATATCATGAGTTTCAATGCTAAAAACCAGGTTATAAGGAATAGGAATGTCAGGAGATTTATCATCAGTAAAATGGTGGTGATCCCAGGCAGCACGGTCTAGGTAAACCTTGGTCAGAGGGTAATCATGAGAGCGTATCTCAACCTCGAAGTGAGCCGCCAAACGAGTACCATAAATCCCACCATGAATTTTACCCTTGGATTTATTAAGGTGGAGGCGACGACCCACAATATCTCCCAAGCTATAAGTGTTGTTGCCCTCTAATGCACGACGCAAAATAGCAAGGTCTGGTGAGCTGAGTGCATCCACCTTCTCCCTAGCAAGCAGGCATTTTGCAATGAAAAGAGCAAAGTAATGAATCGCAGGAAAATGCAAACCAGCAGCAGTGCTAGCTGACACCCCTCTCTCATGTCCCACTGTCAAAGTACGATAAAAGGCCTCAAACTCAGATGGCCTAGGCTCGGCCAAGCTCCCATCAGAGGGGATCATGCATATGTCACAAAATTCAGTAAGTGGTATCTGATGGTTTTCGGCATATAAATCAAAACTCACTTCAGGAGGATTATTCCTAGGTAGAAAAGTAAAGCTTTGAACAAAGATGTTTGTGAGGATTTGGTGTTGTTCACACTCATCTGCGATGAAGTCGGTGAGGCCGGCATTAGAAACATATTGTGTGAACTCTTGAAGGATTCCAGCCTCTTTCAGGTATAGGGTGTGCGGCCATTCACACGGCCATACCTCTGCCAACTTTCGAGGATGAAGATCACTATCAGATGATTCCCCAATAACACCCTTGGAGTTCTTCTTAGAGCCAAACTTCCTAAAGATATTCATGGTTTTCCTATCAACAAAATTCTGAAATTTGTTAGCCCACAAAATTTTCTCAACAAAACTTCACAAAAATGATACCAACTACTCATAGGGATACATAGAGGCCATAGCAAGCATTCAAACTACTTAGAACACTAAGAATTCAACATGCAAGCTCATCTACAGCAGGACCAAGAGTAGCTAATTATTCAAAATATAAACCACTAAAACAAAAACTAATTGGACAAACGGTGGAGTCACATACCAAGGAACAATCCCCCAAAATATTTTAGGAAATGGAGCTTCGAGCAAAGATATCGAAATACGCGGGTTTGAGAGCAAGAACACGGCAGAGAGAGCAATGGAGATTTTTTTCTTGAGGTAAGTGATGATGTGGTATGAAGAGATAAGTGAGGGGACCACAACCCACCAGGGCGATCCTGGGAGTCCTGGCGCACCCATGTGGGTTGTGCCCACCTAATGCACCTCCCTCTGATGTTATTTGCACCAAAAATTCAGAAATATTCAGAAAAAATTCATATTAAATTTTCAGGGCATTCTGAGAACTTTTATTTTTGGGTCATTTTTTATTGCATGGGAAATTCAGAAAACAGACAGAACATGTCATTTTATTTATTTAACTAATAAAAAAAGAAAACAAAAAGTAGCGACAAAAGGTAGTGCTTACTAAATTCATCAACTTCATACCGCTAAAAAATGATCCATTAATAAGGTTGATCAAGTCTTATTAACAACCACTTTCAATTAGCATGAAACCGAAGAACTTCCGTAAATCACTAAGTTACCTCAACGGGGATATGAATGTCCCCAACAATAAGCATTTCATATTTATTTTTGACAGTAGGTAGAGGTATTTGAAAACTTCCAATAGTGATTGTCGGAGATTTTTCAATGATATTAATACCATTCACTTGGAATTTTTTCTTTGGAAAGTACACCGTATGCTCATTACCATTGATATGAAAAGTGACCTGGCTTTTATTGCAATCAATAACAGCCCCTGCAGTATTCAAGAAGGGTCTACCAAGGGTAATCGACATGTTGTCGTCCTCGGGCATCTCAAGTATAACAAAGTCAGTCAAAATAGTAATGTTAGCAACAATAACGGGCACATCCTCACAGATACCGATAGGTATGGCAGTTGATTTGTTAGCCATTTGGAAAGATATTTCAGTAGGCATGAGTTTATTCATAGTAACGTTAGCAAGGTATACTTGGTATTCCCGGATCTCCAAGTTTTTTAGGTACTCCATCTTTAAAAGTATAATTAGCAAGCATAGTGGAGATTTCAGCTTCTAGTATTTTTCTCTTATTGGTGATGATGTCTTTCATATACTTTGCATAAGGAGGCATTTTCAAGATATCAGTCAAGCGAGTACGCAAAAAGACTGGCCTCAACATTTCAGCAAAGCATTCAAATTCTTCATCATCATTCTTTTTAGTTGACCTAGGTGGAAAAGGCATAGGTTTTTGAACCCACAGTTCTCTTTCTTTACCGTGTTTTCTAGCAATGAAGTCTCTTTTGTCATACCTTTTATTCTTAGGTTGTGGGTTATCAAGATCAACAAGTGGTTCTATCTCAACATCATTGTCTGGTTCTTTATTATTTGGTTGGGAGTCTTTATGAACATCAGCATTATCTTTTTCATTATCACTAGGTGAGTGTTCATTACCAGATTGAGTTTCAGCATCTGAGATAGAAGTTTCATTATCATTATCAGGAGGTTTTTCTACTTCAGGTTCACTAGAAGTATGCAAAGTTCTATCATTTTTCTTTTTCTTCTTCTTTCTAGAAGGACTAGGTGCACTAGTGTTAGCTCTTTGTGAATCTTGTTCAATTCTTTTTGGGTGTCCCTCAGGATAAAGTGGTTCTTGAGTCATTTTACCTTCTCTAGTTGCAACTCTAACAACAAAGTCATGCATATTATTATTCATTTCATCAAGCAATTCCCTTTGAGATTTAGCAACTTGTTCTAACTGAGTTTGAACCATAGAAGCATGCTTTCCAACACCTCTAACATCATTTTATATTCTAAATAAAAGTCACTCAAGCGAGCAATCATATCAGAATTGTATTTCAATTGTTTCATAACATTTGCATTGAAGTGATCTTATTTTCTAATATAATTTTCAAACTCATACAGGCATTGGCTAGGATGCATATTGTGAGGATTATCATTATCATTGAACTTCATTAAATAATTTACCTGTACCACCTTAGGATGTGGTGGTGTATTAAGCCCATGTATTTCTTCAATAGGAGGTAAATTTTTAACATCCTCAGCTTTAATACCTTTTTCCTTCATAGATTTCTTTGCCTCTTGCATATCTTCAGGACTGATATATAATATACCCCTCTTCTTCGGAGTGGGTTTAGCCGGTGGTTCAGGAAGTGTCCAATCATCATAGTTTTTCAATATATTATTCAATAATTCCTTAGCTTGTCCAACAGTTCGTTCCCTAAAAACACAACTAGCACAACTATCTAGGAAGTCCCTAGAAGCATCGGTTAGTCCATTATAGAAGATATCAAGTATTTCATTTTTATTAAGAGGATGATCGGGCAAATCATTAAGTAATTGGAAAAGCCTCCCCCAAGCTTGTGGGAGACTCTCTTCTTTAATTTGAACAAAGTTAAATATTTCCTGCAAGGCAGCTTGTTTCTTATGAGTAGGGAAATATTTTTCAAAGAAGTAAGAAATCATGTCCTAGGGACTACGCACACAACCAGGAGCAAGAGTATTGTACCAAGCTTTAGCATCACCCTTTAATGAGAACGGAAATAATTTTAGAATATAGTAATAGCGAGTTTTCTCATCATGAGTAAAAAGGGTGGCTATGTCATTCAACTTAGTAAGATGTGCCACCACAGTTTCAGTTTCATAACCATGAAAATGATCAGATTCAACCAAAGTAATTAACTCTGGGTTGACAGAGAATTCATAATCCTTATCATCATTAAAGATAGGTGAAGTAGCAAACTTAGGATCACATTTCATTATAGCATTCAGAGATTTTTCTTTATACTTGCATAATAATTTCTCTAGATCATCTCTATCTCTGCAAGCAAGAATATCTCTAGTTGTTTCTTCACTCATAACATAACCTTCCGGTACCTTAGGAAATTCATATCTAGGAGGGCTAGTTCTAGCAGGTGTTTCAGGAGTTTCAGTTTCAAGCTCATCATCAGATTCAACAACATCATGTTGTATAACTCTAGCAATTTATTTACCAAGAAAGTCACCAAGTGGCAAATCATCATTAAGCAAGGTACTAGCATCATCATAAGCATTATACATAACAGAAGTAGCATCATCAATAACTTGCGACATATCGGAATTAATAGCATGTGGTGGTGTTGCAAGTTTACTCATAACAGAAGGTGAATCTAAAGCAGAACTGCATGGCAGTTCCTTACCTCCTGTCATCTTTGAGGGAAATATCTTGGTGTTAGCATCCTTCAGATTCTTCATAGTGATAATATGATAATTATCCCAAGTGACTCAACAAATATAGTTATGCTCCCCGGCAACGGCGCCAGAAAAATGTCTTGATAACCCACAAGTATAGGGGATTGCAACAGTTTTCGAGGGTAGAGTGTTCAACCCAAATTTATAGATTCGACACAAGGGGAGCCAAAGAAAATTTGAAGATATTAGCAGCTGAGTTGCAAATTCAACCACACGTGGAGATTAATTATCTATAGCAAAGTGATCAGTAGCCAAGTAGTATGATAGTTTTGATAATAGTAGCAATAGCAATGGTAACAGTAACAGTGATAGCAGTAATTTTGTAGCAAGTGTAATAGTGATGATAGCAGAAGTAAGTTAGCAAGAAGAATATAAGATAAATTCGTAGGCATTGGATCGGTGACTTTTTGGATAATATTCATCATGAGACAGTTATAACCTAGGGCGATATGACACTAGCTCCAGTTCGTCAATATAATGTAGGCATGTATTCCGTAAATAGTCATACATGCTTATGGAAAGAACTTGCATGGCATCTTTTGTCCTACCCTCCCGTGGCAGCGGGGTCCATATTGGAAAACAAGGGATATTAAGGCCTCCTTTAAGCAGAGAACCAGAACAAGGCATTAACACGTGGCGAATACATGAACTCCTCAAACTACGGTTATCACCGGGAGTGGTCCCGACTATTGTCACTCCGGGGTTGCCGGATCATAAAACGTAGTAGGTGACTATAACTTGCAAGATCGGATCTAGAATATGGATATAATGGTGATAACATAAACGGTTCAGATCTGAAATCATGGCACCCAAGCCCAAAGTGACAAGCATTAAGCATGGCAAAGTCATAGCAACATCATTCTAAGAACATAGTGGATACTAGGGATCAAGCCCTAACAAAACTAACTCGATTACATGATGAATCTCATCCAAATCCTCACCGACTAGTGAGCCTACAAAGGAATTACTCACTCCCGGCGGGGAGCATCATGGAATCGGCAATGGAGAAGGGTTGGTGATGACAAAGAACGAAGATTCCCCACTTCGGAGCCCCAAATGGACTCCAGATCTGGCCTCCCAATGAAGAACTGGAGGTGACAGCGTCTCTGTCTTGTGGATCATGATAATTCTTTCTCCCTGATTTTTTTCTGGAAAAATAGGATTTTATAGCGTCAGTTTCAGGGTCTGCGGGGCCACCAGGTGGGGACAACCCACCTAGGCACGCCAGGAGAGGGGGTGCGCCATGGTGGGTTGTGCCCACCCAGGTGCCTGATATGTCTCCGTCGTATCTATAATTTTTGATTGTTCCATGCCAATATTCTACAACTTTTATATACTTTTGGCAACTTTTTATACTATTTTGGGACTAACATATTGATCCAGTGCCCAAGGTCAGTTCAGTTGGAGAACGTAGTAATTTCAAAAAAAATCCTACGCACACGCAAGATCATGGTGATGCATAGCAACGAGAGGGGAGAGTGTGTCCACGTACCCTCGTAGACCAAAAGCAGAAGCGTTAGCACAACGCGGTTGATGTAGTCGTACGTCTTCACGATCCGACCGATCAAGCACCGAACGCATGGCACCTCCGAGTTCTGCACACGTTCAACTCGATGACGTCCCTCAAACTCCGATCCAGCCGAGCTTTGAGGGAGAGTTCCGTCAGCACGACGGCGTGGTGATGATGATGATGTTCTACCGATGCAGGGCTTCGCCTAAGCACCGCTACGATATGACCGAGGTGGATTATGCTGGGGGGTGGGCACCGCACATGGCTAAAAGATCTAAGAGATCAATTGTTGTGTCTATGGGGTGCCCCCCTGCTCCGTATATAAAGGGGGCCGGCCAAGAGGAGGAGGCACGCCCAAGGGGGGCAATCCTACTCCAAGTAGGTTTTGCCCCCCTTTCCTATTCCAACTAGGAGAAGGGGGAAGGAGGAGGTGGAGAGAAGGAAGGAGAAGGGGGCCGCCGCCCCCTTCCCTTTCCCAATTTGGATTGGGGCAAGGGGGGCCGCGCGCCACCTCCTGCTGCCTCTCCTCTTCCACCACTTTGGGCCCATGAGGCCCGATAACCCCCCCGGAGGGGGGGGGGGTCCGGTAACCCCCTGGTACTCCGGTATATATCCGATAACCCCCGGAACCATTCCAGTGTCCGAATATAGTCGTCCAATATATCAATCTTCATGTCTCAACCATTTCGAGACTCCCCGTCATGTCCGTGATCACATCCGGGACTCCGAACTACTTTCAGTACATCAAAACACATAAACTCATAATATAACCGTCATCAAACTTTAAGCGTGCGGACCCTACGGGTTCGAGAACTATGTAGACATGACCGAGACATGTCTCCGGTCAATAAACAATAGCGGAACCTGGATGCTCATATTGGCTCCTACATATTCTACGAAGATCTTTATCGGTCAAACCGCATAACAACATACGTTGTTCCCTTTGTCATCGGTATGTTACTTGCCCGAGATTCGATCGTCGGTATCTCAATACCTAGTTCAATCTCGTTACCGGCAAGTCTCTTTACTCGTTCCATAATATATCATCCACACTTTGTTCTCATACATGGATCCCATCTCAGATTTCATGGCCTCAAGCCATTTTGCGGAATCTGGGCTCACCATCGCCTCTTCATAGTTCGTAGGTTCGTCATGGTCTAGCAACATAACCTGCAGAACAGGATTACGGTACCACTCTGGTGCGGATCTTACTCTGTTTGACCTATGAGGTTCAGTAACAACTTGATCTGAAGTTTCATGATCATCATCATTAACTTCCTCACTAATTGGTGTAGGTGTCACAGGAACCGGATTCTGTGATGAACTACTTTCCAATATGGGAGCAGGTACAGTTACCTCATCAAATTCTACTTTCGTCCCACTCACTTCTTTCGAGAGAAACTCCTTCTCTAGAAAGGATCCAAATTTAGCAACAAACGTTTTGCCTTCAGATCTGTCATAGAAGGTGTACTCAACAGTTTCCTTTGGGTATCCTATGAAGACACATTTCTCCGATTTGGGTTTGAGCTTATCAGCTTGAAGTTTTTTCACATAAGCAACACAGCCCCAAACTTTAATAAACGACAACTTTGGTTTCTTGCCAAACCACAGTTCATAAGGCGTCATCTCAATGGATTTCGACGGTGCCCTATTTAACGTGAATGCAGCCGTCTCTAAAGCATAACCCCAAAATGATAGCGGTAAATCAGTAAGAGACATCATAGATCGCACCATATCTAGTAAAGTACGATTACGACGTTCGGACACAGCATTACGCTGTGGTGTTCTGGGTGGCTTGAGTTGCGTAACTATTCCGCATTGTTTCAAATGAAGACCAAACTAGTAACTCAAATATTCTCCTCCACGATCAGATCGTAGAAACTTTATTTTCTTGTTACGATGATTTTCAACTTCACTCTGAAATTCTTTGAACTTTTCAAATGTTTTAGATTTATGTTTCATTAAGTAGATATACCCATAACTGCTTAAATCATCTGTGAAGGTGAGAAAATAATGATACTCGCCGCGAGCCTCAACATTCATCGGACCACATACATCTGTATGTATGATTTCCAACAAATCTGTTGCTCGCTCCATAGTTCCACAGAACGGCATTTTAGTCATCTTGCCCATGAGGCACGGTTCGCAAGTACCAAGTGATTCATAATCAAGTGGTTCCAAAAGTCCATCAGTATGGAGTTTCTTCATGCGCTTTACACCAATATGACCTAAACAGCAGTGCCACAAATAAGTTGCACTATCATTATCAACTCTACATCTTTTGGCTTCAATATTATGAATATGTGTATCACTACTATCGAGATTCAATAAGAATAGCCAATATTCACTTAATCTGTAGTCCCTGTTTTGAGTTGCATATATTAGCGACAGAACCAGTATCAAATACCCAGGTGCTACTACGAGCATTAGTAAGGTACACATCAATAACATGTATATCACATATACCTTTGTTCACCTTGCCATCCTTCTTATCCGCCAAATACTTGGGGCAGTTCTGCTTCCAGTGACCAGTCTGTTTGTAGTAGAAGCACTTAGTTTCAGGCTTAGGACCAGACTTGGGTTTCTTCTCTTGAGCAGCAACTTGTTTGTTCTTCTTCTTGAATTTCCCCTTCTTCTTCCCTTTACCCTTTTTCTTAAAACTCGTGGTCTTGTTGACCATCAACACTTGATGCTCCTTTTTGATTTCTACCTCCGCAGCCTTTAGCAATGCGAAGAGCTCGGGAATTGTCTTATCCATCCCTTGCATATTATAGTTCATCATGAAGCTTTTGTAGCTTGGTGGCAGTGACTGAAGAACTCTGTCAATGACAATAGGAAGATTAACTCCCAGTTGAGTCAAGTGATTATGATACCCAGACATTTTGAGTATATGTTCACTGACAGAACTATTCTCCTCGATCTTGCAGCTATTGAACTTATTGGAGACTTCATATCTACAATCCGGGCAGTTGCTTGAAATACTAACTTCAACTCTTGGAACATCTCATATGCTCCATGATGTTCAAAACATCGTTGAAGTCCTGGTTCTAAGTTGTAAAGCATGGCACACTGAACTATCGAGTGGTCATCAGCTTTACTCTACCAAACGTTCTTAACATTGTCAACATCATCTGCAACAGGCCTGGCACCCAGTGGTGCTTCTAGGACATAATTCTTCTGTGCAGCAATGAGGATAATCCTGAAGTTACAGACCCAGTCCATGTAATTGCTACCATCATCTTTCAACTTTTCTTTCTCAAGGAACGCATTAAAATTCAACGGAACAACAACACGAGCCATCTATCTACAATCAACATAGACAAGCAAAAAACTATCAGGTACTAAGTTCATGATAAATTTAAGTTCAATTAATCATATTACTTAAGAACTCCCACTTAGATAGACATCCCTCTAATCCTCTAAGTGATCACGTGATCCAAATCAACTAAACCATGTCCAATCATCACGTGAGATGGAGTAGTTTCAATGGTGAACATCACTATGTTGATCATATCTACTATATGATTCACGCTCGACCTTTCGGTCTCAGTGTTCCGAGGCCATATCTGCATATGCTAGGCTCGTCAAGTTGAACCTGAGTATTCCGCATGTGCAAATGTTTTGCACCCGTTGGATTCGAACGTAGAGCCTATCACACCCGATCATCAAGTGGTGTCTCAACACCAAGAGCTTTCGCAATGGTGCATACTCAGGGAGAACACTTATACCTTGATAATTTAGTGAGGGATCATCTTATAATGCTAGCGTCAATCAAAGCAAGATAAGATGCATAAAACATAAACATCACATGCAATCAATATAAGTGATATGATATGGCCATCATCATCTTGTGTTTGTGATCTTCATCTCCGAAGCACCGTCATGATCACCATTGTCACCGGCACGACACTTTGATCTCCATCGTAGCATCGTTGTCGTCTCACCAACTTATGCTTCTACGACTATCGCTACCACTTAGTGATAAAGTAAAGCATGACACGGTGATTTCATTGCATACAATAAAGCGACAACCATATGGCTCCTGCCAGTTGATGATAACTTGGTTACAAAAACATGATCATCTCATACAATAAAATATAGCATCATGCCTTGACCATATCACATCATAACATGCCCTGCAAAAACAAGTTAGACGTCCTCTAATTTGTTGTTTCAAGTTTTACGTGGCTGCTATGGGCTGAGCAAGAACCGTTCTTACCTACGCATCAAAACCACAACGATAGTTCGTCAAGTTAGTGCTATTTTAACCTTCTCAAGGACCGGGCGTAGCCACACTCAGTTCAACTAAAGTTGGAGAAACTGACACCCGCCAGCCACCTGTGTGCAAAGCACGTCGGTAAAACCAGTCTCGCATAAGCGTACGCGTAATGTCAGCCCGGGCCGCTTCATCCAACAATACCACTGAACCAAAGTATGGCATGCTGGTAAACAGTATGACTTGTATCGCCCACAACTCACTTGTGTTCTACTCGTGCATATAACATCAACGCATAAAACCTGGCTCTGATAGCACTGTTGGAGAACATAGTAATTTCAAAAAAATTCCTACACACACGCAAGATCATGGTGATGCATAGCAACGAGAGGGGAGAGTGTGTCCACATACCCTCGTAGACCGAAAGTGGAAGCGTTAGCACAACGCGGTTGATGTAGTCGTACGTCTTCACGATCGGACCGATCAAGCACCGAACGCACGGCACCTCCGAGTTCTGCACACATTCAACTCGATGACGTCCCTTGAACTCTGATCCAGCCGAGCTTTGAGGTTGAGTTCCGTCAGCATGATGGCGTGGTGACGTTGATGATGTTCTACCGATGCAGGGCTTCGCCTAAGCACCGCTATGATATGACCGAGGTGGATTATGGTGGAGGGGGGCACCGCACACGGCTAAAAGATCTAAGAGATCAATTGTTGTGTCTATGGGGTGCCTCCCTCCTCCGTATATAAAGGGGGAGGAGGGGGCCGGCCAAGAGGAGGAGGCACGCCCAAGGGGGGGCAATCCTACTCCAAGTAGGTTTTGTCCCCCTTTCCTATTCCAACTAGGAGAAGGGGGAAGGAGGAGGTGGAGAGAAGGAAGGAGAAGGGGGGCCGCCGCCCCCTTCCCTTTCCCAATTAGGATTGGGGCAAGGGGGCCTGCGTGCCACATCCTGCTGCCTCTCCTCTTCCACCACTTTGGGCCCAGGAGGCCCAATAACCCCTGGGGGGTTCCGGTAACCCCTCGGTACTCCGGTATATATCCGATAACCCCCGAAACCATTCCGGTATCCGAATATAGTCGTCCAATATATCAATCTTCATGTCTCGACCATTTTGAGACTCCTCGTCCTCTCTGTGATCACATCCGGGACTCTGAACTACCTTCGGTACATCAAAACACATAAACTCATAATATAACCATCATCGAACTTTAAGCGTGCGGACCCTACGGATTCGAGAACTATGTAGACATGACCGAGACACGTCTCCGGTCAATAACCAATAGTGGAACCTGGATGCTCATATTGGCACCTACATATTCTACGAAGATCTTTATCGGTCAAACCGCATAACAACATACGTTGTTCCCTTTGTCATCGGTATGTTACTTGCCCGAGATTCTATCGTCGGTATCTCAATACCTAGTTCAATATCGTTACCGGCAAGTCTCTTTACTCGTTCCGTAATACATCACCCCGCAAATAACTCATTAGTTGCAATGCTTGCAAGGCTTAATTGATGTGTATTACCGAGTGGGCCCAGAGATACCTCTCCGACAATCGGAGTGACAAATCCTAATCTCGAAATACGCCAACCCAACAAGTACCTTTGGAGACACCTGTAGAGCACATTTATAATCACCCAGTTACGTTGTGGCGTTTGGTAGCACACAAAGTGTTCCTCCGGTAAACGGGAGTTGCATAATCTCATAGTCACAGGAATATGTATAAGTCATGAAGAAAGCAATAGCAACAAACTAAACGATCAAGTGCTAAGCAAACGGAATGGGTCAAGTCAATCACATCATTCTCCTAATGATGTGATCCAGTTAATCCAATGACAACTCTTTGTCTATGGTTAGGAAACATAACCATCTTTGATTCAACGAGCTAGTCAAGTAGAGGCATACTAGTGACACTCTGTTTTGTCTATGTATTCATACATGTATCATGTTTCCGGTTAATACAATTCTACCATGAATAATAAACATTTATCATGATTTAAGGAAATACATAATAACTTTATTATTGCCTCTAGGGCATATTTCCTTCAAGTTCATGTTTGTTGCATGTTTTTTGTTTCACAGAAAATCCATATCAAACGGAGTCCAAACGGGATAAAAACTGACGGAGATTTTTTTTGGAATACGTGTGATTTTTTGGAAGAAGAATCAACGCGAGACGATGCCCGAGGGGGCCATGAGGCAGGGGGCATGCCCCAGGGGGTCAGGCGCGCCCTGGGCCCTCGTGGCCACTCCGTAAGGCAGTTGGTGCCTGTCTTCACTGCAAGAAAGCCAATATCCGGATAAAAATCGTGTTAAAATTTCAGCCCAATCGGAGTTACGGATCTCCGGGAATATAAGAAACGGTGAAAGGCCAGAATCTGGAACGCAGAAACAGAGAGAGACAAATCCAATCTCGAAGGGGCTCTCGCCCCTCCCATGCCAGGGAAGCCAAGGACCAGAGGGGAAACCCTTCTCCCATCTAGGGAGAAGGTCAAGGAAGAAGAAGAAGAAGGGGGGCTCTCTACCCATCTCTTCCGCTGGCGCCGGAATGCCACCGGGGCCATCATCGTCACCGTGATCTACACCAACACCTCTGTCATCTTCACCAACATCTTGATCACCTTCCCCCGTCTATCTACAGCGGTCCACTCTCCCGCAACCCGTTGTACCCTCTACTTGAACATGGTGCTTTATGATTTAGATTATTGTCCAATGATGTATTGCCATCCTATGATGTCTGAGTAGATTTTCATTGTCCTATCGGTAATTGGTGAATTCCTATGATTCGTTTAAATTGCTTGTGGTTATGTTGCTGCCCTTTGGTGCCCATCATATGAGTGCGCGCGTGGATCACACCAGAGGATTAGTTGTATGTTGATAGGACTATGTATTGGAGGGCAAGAGTGACAGAAGCTTCAACGTAGCATAGAAATTGATGCATACGGGATTGAAGGGGGACCAATATATCTTAATGCTATGGTTGGGTTTTACCTTAATGAACATTAGTAGTTGCGGATGCTTGCTAATAGTTCCAATCATAAGTGCATAGAATTCCAAGTGAGGGATGACATGCTAGCAGTGGCCTCTCCCACATAAAACTCACTATCGTTCTAGTAACGTAGTCAATTGCTTAGGGACAATTTCTCAACTCCTACCACCACTTTTTCACACTCACTATACTAAATTTATTACTTCTTTACTTGAAACAGCCCCTAGGTTTTATTTACATGCTCTTTATATTGTTGCAAACCTATCCCGTTACACCTACAAAGTACTTCTAGTTTTATACTTGTTCTAGGTAAAGCGAACGTCAAGCGTGCGTAGAGTTGTATCGGTGGTCGATAAAACTTGAGGGAATATTTGTTCTACCTTTAGCTCCTCGTAGGGTTGGACACTCTTACTTATCGAAAGAGGCTACAATTGATCCCCTATACTTGTGGGTTGTTTCTGGCATCGTTGCTGGGGAGTTATAGCGTGGGGTGAATATTCTCGTGTGTGCTTGTTTGCTTTATCACTAAGTAATTTTTATTTGCTGCTCTAAGTTGTTCTCTATCTTTTATTATGGATATGAAACACGAAATACCAAAACAATTAGTTTTACTTGCTACTCATGGAGATGGGGAACCTCCTAAAACCCTCGATGCTCATTATGTGAAAGATATCATGTACTACTTTGGTAATCCTGACAAAACCCCATTCAACTTTATAATGGGAGTAACGTTGGATCAACGTGAATACTTTAGGGATTATCACTTGACTCAAAAAAGGGAAACTATTATGGGATCAAATTCATATATTGAAGTGGTATGCTCGGGAACTATGCTTGAGATATGATTATACTTGTTGCTCTAGGATGAAGGCTCCACACCTTCCCTTTTCATGCAAATTTAATGATAATGAAACCTTAGCTTCTTATGCTAATGGTATATATGATTACTATGATGTGGAACGAATAGAAGAATTTGTTGCTTTTAAGGGTGCTTGTGAGATTGAATCTTTGTATAAAGAGTTTGAAGATTTTGATGATTCAGTTTATAGATCTAAAAATTTAGCTATCCTTAAATATTTCTATGAGAATTATAAATACAATTATTATATTGATGAATTTATTGAGAAAGTCTCCGCTATCCGAGAAGAGACTAATATTTTGCAGGAGTCTATGGAAGAAGAAATTGATGAAACTGTGAGCTCATTGGATGAAAAAGATGATGAGGAGAGCGAAGAACAAAAGGAGGAAGATCGGATTAGCTACCCATGCCCACCTTCTAATGAGAGTAACTCTCCAACTCATACATTATTTGATGTCCCTTCGTTCTTACCGAAGGATGAATGCCATGATAATTGCTATGATCCCGTTGATTCGTCTGAAATATCCCTTTTTGATGAACTTGATGCTTGCTATTCTTGTGGACAAGATGCCAATATGAATTATGCTTATGGATATGAACTTGCTATTGTTCCGTATGTTACACATGAAATTGTTGCTATTGCACCCACGCATGATAGTCCTATTATCTTTTTGAATTCTCCTGACTACACTATATCGGAGAAGTTTGCCCTTATTAAGGATTATATTGATGGGTTGCATTTTACTACTACACATGATAATTTTGATGAATATAATATGCATGTGCTTGCTGCTCCTACTTGCAATTATTATGAGAGAGGAACTACATCTCCGCCTCTCCATGTTTCCAATAAGATAAAATTGCAAGAAACTGTTTATATTATGCATTGGCCTTTACTATGCGAATTGTTCTTTTCCGACATGCCGATGCATAGGAAGAGAGTTAGACTTTGTTGTTGCATGATATATGTTACTTTGTGCTCACTTCTATATCACAAATCATTGTTAATTAAAATTGGCTTTGATTTACCTTGGGATCCGGGTGGATCCATTACTTGAGCACTATATGCCTAGCTTAATGGCTTTAAGGAAAGCACTGCTAGGGAGACAACCCGGAAGTTTTAGAGAGTCATTTATTTCTGTTATGTGCTTTTATAAAGTTTAAAAACAAAAAATAATGTGCCAAGATTTGCCTTTAGGATGTTTACATTGCTTGTTGGTTTGTGCGGTGCAAGACAGAAACTTTGGCTATAGTGCGCGATGTTACATTTTTTTACTGGAACGTCAAACGGATCTGAAACCTTTTGCACAGTCTTTCTATACAAATTGTTTATTTTTCCTAATTTTTTAAGAATTGTTGGAGTACCAGAAGTATGGTGAATGTTCATATTACAATAGACTGTCCTATTTAAGACATATTCTGTTTTTGATGCATAGTTTGCTTGTTTTGATGAAGCTATCGATTTCTATCAGTGGATTAATCCATGGAAAAGTTATATTATAGTAGCTACAATGCAAAAACAAAATATGAACTGGTTTGCAACAGTACTTAGAGTAGTGATTTGCTTTATTATACTAACGGATCTTACCGAGCTTTCTGTTGAGTTTTGTGTGGATGAAGTGATCAAAGATCGAGGAGGTCTCGATATGAGGAGAAGTAGGAGAGGAAAGAGCTCAAGCTTGGGGATGCCCAAGGCACCCCAAGTAAATATTTAAGGAGACTCAAGCGTCTAAGCTTGGGGATGCCCTGGAAGGCATCCCATCTTTCTTCAACAAGTATCGGGATGTTTTCGGATTCGTTTCGTTCATGCGATATGTGCAAATCTTGGAGCATCTTTTGCATTTAGTTTTAACTTTTCTTTGATGCACCATGCTGGTATGAGATAGTCCATGGTTGATTTATAGAATGCTCTTTGCACTTCACTTATATCTTTTGAGGATGGCTTTATAGAAAGCTTCATGTGCTTCGCTTATATCATTTGAAGTTTGGATTGCATGTTTCCCTACACATAGAAAACTGCCATTTGTAGAATGCTCTTTTGCTTCACTTATATTTGTTAGAGCGTGGGCATATCTTTCGTAGAAAGAATTAAAACTCTCTTGCTTCACTTATATCTATTTAGAGAGATGACAAGAATTGGTCATTCACATGGTTAGTCATTAAATCCTACATAAAACTTGTAGACCACTGAATATGATATGTTTGATTCCTTGCAATAGTTTTGCGATTAGATGGTGATATTAGAGTCATGCTAGTGGGTAGTTGTGGATTGTAGAAATACTTGTGTTGAAGTTTGTGAATCCCGTAGCATGCACGTATGGTGAACCGTTATGTAACGAAGTTGGAGCATGAGGTATTTATTGATTGTCTTCCTTATGAGTGGCGGTCGGGGATGAGCGATGGTCTTTTCCTACAAATCTATCCCCCTAGGAGCGTGCACATAGTACTTTGTTTCGATGACTAATAGATTTTTGCAATAAGTATGTGAGTTCTTTATGACTAATGTTGAGTCCAAGGATTATACGCACTCTCACCCTTCCATCAGTGCTAGCCTCTTTGGTACCGTGCATTGCCCTTTCTCACCTTGAGAGTCAGTGCAAACTTTGCCGGTGCATCCAAACCCCGTGATATGATATGCTCTATCACACATAAGCCTCCTTATATCTTCCTCAAAACAGCCACCATACCTACCTATCATGGCATTTCCATAGCCATTCCGAGATATATTGCCATGCAACTTCCATCATCATCATCATATACATGACTTGAGCATTTATTGTCATATTGCTTTGCATGATCGTAAGAGAGCTAGCATGATGTTTTCATGGCTTGTCTGTATTTTGATTTCATTGCTACGCTAGATCATTGCACATCCCGGTACACCGCCGGCTGCATTCATATAGAGTCATACTTTGTTCTAGACATTGAGTTGTAAGTAAATAAAGGTGTGATTATCATCATTATTAGAACATTGTCCCGTGTGAGGTTATCAAAATAAAAGTGGCCAAAGAAGCCCCCCCCCCAAAAGAGAGAGAGTCCAAAGAAGCCTAAAAAAAGAAATAGAAAGAAAAAAAGAGAGAAAAGAGAGAAGGGACAATGTTACTATCCTTTTACCACACTTATGCTTCAGAGTAGCACCATGTTCTTCATATAGAGAGTCTCTTGAGTTATCACTTTCATATACTAGTGGGAATTTTCATTATAGAACTTGGCTTGTATATTCCAACGATGGGCTGCTTCAAATGCCCTAGGTCTTCATGAGCAAGCAAGTTGGATGCACACCCACTTAGTTTCAGTTTGAGCTTCCATACACTTAGAGCTCTAGTGCATCCGTTGCATGGCAATCCCTAATCCTCGCATAGACATCAATTGATGGGCATCTCCATAGCCCATTGATTAGCCGCGTTGATGTGAGACTTTCTCCTTTTTGTCTTCACACAACCTCCACCATCATATTCTATTCCACCTATAGTGCTATGTCCATGGCCCACACTCATGTATTGCGTGAAAGTTGAAAAGGTTTGAGAACGTCAAAAGGATGAAACCATTGCTTGGCTTGTCATCGGGGTTGTGCATGATTTGAATGCTTTGTGTGGTGAAGATGGAGCATAGCCAGACCATATGATTCTGTAGGGATAACTTTCTTTGGCCATGTTATTTTCAAAAGACATGATTGCTTTATTATTATGCTTGAAGTATTATTATCTTAATGTCAAATGATAGACTATTGCTTTGAATCACTCGTGTCTTAATATTCATGCCATGATTAGATTACATGATCAAGATTATGCTAGGTAGCATACCACATCAAAAATTATCTTTTTTCTCATTTACCTACTCGAGGATGAGCAGGAATTAAGCTTGGGGATGCTGATACGTTTTCGTCGTATCTATAATTTTCGATTGTTCCATGCCAATATTCTACAACTTTTATATACTTTTGGCAACTTTTAATACTATTTTTGGGACTAACATATTGGTCCAGTGCCCAGTGTCAGTTCCTGTTTGTTGCATGTTTTTTGTTTCGTAGAAAGTCCATATCAAACAGAGTCCAAATGGGATAAAAACTTACGGAGATTTTTTTTGGAATATATGTGATTTTTGGGAAGAAGAATCAACGCGAGACGATGCCCGAGGGGGCCACGAGGCAGGGGGCACGCCCTGGGCCCTTGTGGCCACTCCTTAAGGCAGATTGTGCCCTTCTTTCGCCGCAAGAAAGACAATATCCGGATAGAAATCATGTTAAAATTTCAGCCCAATCTGAGTTACGGATCTCCGGGAATATAAGAAACAGTGAAAGGCTAGAATCTGGAACGCAGAAACAGAGAGAGACAGAGAGACATGTCCAATCTCAGAGGGGCTCTCGCCCCTCCCATGCCATGGAAGCCAAGGACCAGACGGGAAACCCTTCTCCCATCTAGGGAGAAGGTTAAGGAAGAAGAAGAAGGGGGCTCTCTCCCCCTCTCTCCCGGTGGCGCCAGAACGACGCCGGGGCCATCATTGTCACCGCGATCTACACCAACACCTCTGTCATCTTCACCAACATCTTCATCACCTTCCCCCATCTCTCTACAGTGGTCCACTCTCCCGCAACCCGCTGTACCCTCTACTTGAACATGGTGCTTTATGCTTCATATTATTATTATCCAATGATGTGTTGCCATCCTATGATGTTTGAGTAGATTTTCGTTGTCCTATCAGTAATTGGTGAATTGCTATGATTAGTTTAAATTACTTGTGGTTATGTTGCTGTCCTTTGGTGCCCATCATATGAGCATGCGCGTGGATCACACCAGAGGGTTAGTTGTATGTTGATAGGACTATTTATTGGAGGGAAAGAGTGACAGAAGGTTCAACCTAGCATAGAAATTGATGCATACAGGATTGAAGGGGGACCAATATATCTTAATGCTATGGTTGGGTTTTACCTTAATGAACGTTAGTAGTTGCGGATACATGCTAATAGTTCCAATCATAAGTGCATAGAATTCCAAGTCAGCGATGACATGCTAGCAGTGGCCTCTCCCACATAAAACTCGCTATTAGTCTAGTAACATAGTCAATTGCTTAGGGAAAATTTTGTAACTCCTACCACCACTTTTCCACACTCTCTATACTAACTGTATTGCTTCTTTACTTAAAACAGCCCCTAGTTTTTATTTACATGCTCTTTATATTCTTGCAAACCTATTCCGTTACACCTACAAAGTACTTCTAGTTTTATACTTGTTCTAGGTAAAGCGAACATCAAGCATGTGTAGAGTTGTATCGGTGGTCGATAAAACTTGAGGAAATATTTGTTCTACCTTTAGCTCCTCGTTGAGTTTGACACTCTTACTTAGCAAAAGAGGCTACAATTGATCCCCTATACTTGTGGGTTATCAGTGCCCCTCTCCGGTGGATCTTGGCTCCAGAAATTCTTATTTATTGCATAAAAGATCCTCGCAAAGTTTCACTCCATTCCGGGAACTTTTATTTCTGCACAAAAACAACACCATGGTTGTTCTGCTGAAAACAGCGTCAGTCCGGGGTTAGTTTCATTCAAATCATGCAAATTAGAGTCCAAAACAAAAGGAAAAGCGTTAGGAAAAGTAGATACGTTGGAGACGTATCAATGGTCTGGTAACATCACTTCCCGAACAGGATTACCATACCACTCTGGTGGGGATCGTTGAGGGAGTCCTGGACTAAGGGGTCCTCGGGTGTCCGGCCTGTTATCCATGGGCCAGACTGATGGGCTGTGAAGAGATGAAGACCAAAGACTATACCTATGTCCGGATTGGACTCTCCTTGGCGTGGAAGGCAAGCTTGGCGACCGAGTACTAAGATTCCTTCTTATGTAACTAACTCTATGTAAACCCTAGACCCCCCTCGGTGTCTATATAATCCGGAGGGGTTAGTCCGGAAAGGATACACACATTACCATAGTCATACGGGTTAGACCACTAGGGTTTAGCCATTACGATCTCGTAGTAGATCAATTCTTGTAACACTCATATTCATCAAGATCAATCAAGCAGGACGTAGGGTATTACCTCCATAGAGAGGGCCCAAACCTGGGTAAACATTGTGTGCCCCGTCTCCTGTTACCATCGATCCTAGACGCACAGTTCAGGACCCCCTACCCGAGATCTGCCGGTTTTGACACTGACATTGGTGCTTTTATTGAGAGTTCCACTATGTTGTCGATGAAAGGCTCGATGGCTCGCCTTGTCCTTCAAGACAACATCACCTCCGGGGGATCTCTGGCCTGAGGCCAAACCCTCCGGTTGGGCGGCTTTACTATGATCGCCCGTTCGGCCGTTGAGCCGACGATGACCTCTCGGGCCATCGAAAACCCCCTTCGCATCAAATCCGAGCACTCCAAGAAGATGGATCCAACAGAGTTTTCGTCTTTGAACGAGCTCCAAGATTGCATCGCCGCTTTGGGAATAGCCACAAACTATGATCGGATCGGGCCAAAAACCCGATCAAGAAGAAATTGAGACCCTACCGGTCACCCACCAGATTGCGGTAGTCGTGGAGCAGGACAGCGAGCCTTCTTCTATACCGAAGACAGACTATGTTCGGATCGCTGATCAGGAAGAGCCGGATACCCACCCACGAAAGGATGCGACCAGCCCTCTGAACATAGCATCGGAGGGCGGTGCTAAACAATCATAAGATATTCTGGAACCTGGACTGTTAAGCCCGGAAGGTCGCCAGACTCCGGATAATCGGTCAGATCTGGGTTCGGATTTAATTCCACCAACCCACCCGGATATAGACGCTCTCATGAGCATAAAACAGCAGTCTCAGGAAATGGTCCACCACTTATGGGCCAGATTCGTCCTTGTCAAGGACAAGGTAAAAGATTGTCGTGACGAGGATGCAATATCAATGTTCTGCAACAATTCCACAGAGGAAGGAATTCTCAACACCATCAATCGCCGCCTCATATTGAAATTCGCTGACTTAGCAACCATCATACAAAAGTACAGCGCAATGGAGAGCACCTGGAAAGCTCAGACAGCTCGCTGGGAACCATCAGTTCAAACTCAACTCCCCCAACATGCGAAAAGGGAGCACCCTCATGGCACGCCCAGCCCAAGAGCCAAGAAACACAAAGCCTCTATGCGGCACGACACCGTTCTGGTGGGATGGCTCAATGGCCCATCTAAAATACATACAACACCAGATTCCATGGCAACCCACAGCCTTGGAGCATGTTAGATACTACGATAGGTAGCCAAGAGCGGCGAGGATATCCTTATCAAGAACAACCCAGAAAGGCCTCCCCTAGGGGACAATAACTCAAGAGTATTAATGGTCTTTGAGATATTCGCTTCAAACAACAAGAGCAAAAGGGCGCTTCGCGAGCTCGCTGAAGTCTGCCAAATTGCTGCGATAAACCCCTGGAACGACACGACTATAACATTCAATGCCGGTTGACGAACCAAAGTACAGAACAGTACGAGCGCCAGCCGCGTTAGTCCTCAGTCCCATCGTGGATGGGTTTCGACTTACCAAGGTCCTCATGGACGGCGGCAGTGGACTAAACCTCATTTATGAGGACACACTCCATAAAATGGAAATAGATAGGAGCCGCATCATGCAAAGTAGCACAACCTTCCGAGGAATTATTCCTAGTCGGGAGGCACGGTGCGTGCGAAAAATCACACTTGACGTAGTATTCGGCACGTGGGAGAACTATCGGTCCGAAGAAATAACTTTCCAAGTGGCCCCTTTCAAGAGCGGATATCATGCCCTGTTGGGGCGAGATGCTTTTACATGCTTTCATTCCATACCCCATTACGGGTATATGAAGGTCAAAATGCCCAGACCAAACAGTATAATCACTCTTATCAGTGATCCAGACATAGCATTCCGCGCTGAAAACAAAACCACATCCCTGGCCCTGGAGGAGCTATTCGAAGCCCTCGCGACCGACGAATTAACCGCACTACGCTCCATGGCGGACAGGGACGACGTGATCCTCGACAAATGCCCTAAATCCACATCCTTCAAATCAGCAGAAGAAATAGTCAAATTCCAAGTCCACCTAATGGACCCCAAGAAGACAGCATATATTGGAGCTCAACTGAACCCAATAGTTGACACCGCACTACGAGAATTCCCGTGCGAAAACTGGGACATATTCGCCTGGCACCCTTCAGATATGCCCGGGATCCCACGCGAGCTCGCCGAACATAGCCTCAATATATTAAAGGGATTTAAACCGGTAAAGCAACCACTATGGTGCTTTTCTGAATCCAAGAGACAAGCCATGGGGGAGGAGCTAGCCAAACTAATCGAGGCTGGATTTATTAGAGAAATCAAACGGACTGGCTCGCAAACCTGGTGATGGTACCAAACAAGGACAAATCCTGGCGCCTGTGCGTCGATTTTAAAGACCTCAACAAGGCTTGCCCTAAGGATCCCTTCCCCCTCCCCCGCATTGATCAAATAATCGACGCCACCGCAGGACACGACTCACTGTGTTTCCTTGATGCATATTCCGGATACCATCAAATCAAAATGAAGGAGTCTGATCAAGCCGCAACAACATTTATCACCCCGTATGGGCCATTCTGCTTCAACACCATGCCCTTCGGGCTCAAGAACACCGGTGCCACATACCAACGCATGATTCAAACATGCCTGGAGAAACAGATCGGCAAAATTGTAGAAGCTTACATCGACGACATCGTCATCAAAACTAGGCACGTCGAAACACTAATAAACGACTTACGTCTTACATTCGACAACCTCCGGGCTTATGACATTAGGCTCAATCCGGAAAAGTGTGTCTTCAGCGTCGCTGTTGGAAAACTGCTAGGCTTCATCATTTCCAATAGAGAAATCGAAGCAAACCCAGCCAAAATCTGAGCTTTGTCATAATTGGCCAAGCCAACAGACCTTAAACAAGTTCAAAAGCTTGCGGGTTGCGTAGCAGCTCTAAGCCGCTTTATCTCCAGATTGGGAGAAAAGGCACTGCCACTCTATCGCCTTCTACGACGAACCAACCACTTCGAGTGGACGAACACGGCAACAGCCGGACTGGAGGAAATAAAAACCCTTCTTGCGAGCAATCCAATCCTGGCCACACCAAACGCCGGTGAACCGATGTTATTATACATATCGGCAACACACCAGGTGGTGAGCGCCGTACTCGTTGTTGAACGAGAACAAGATGGACATAAATACCCGCTTCAGAAGCCAGTATATTACGTATCTACTTTCCTTACACCATGCAAATCCCGGTACCCTCATTATCAAAAAATATCATAGGCAGTCTTCATGGCATCCCGAAAGCTCCGTCACTACTTCCAGGAGTGTTCGATCATGGTGGCCTCCGAAGTACCACTCAATGACATCATAAACAACCGCGATGCTATGGGCCAAATTGCCAAATGGGCCATCGAACTCCTCCCATTTGACATTACATATAAACCACGTCGAGCTATCAAATCCCAAGTACTGATCGACTTCGTCGCTGAATGGACAGAAGCCGAACTCCCTAAAGAGTATGACACATACTCCAATTGGGTCATGTACTTCGATGGCTCCAAAATACTGGCAGGGTAGAAGCGGGCGTCATTTTAACGTCCCCTACTGGAGACATCGTCTAGTACGTTCTCCAATTCCAATACACAGACTCCAATAACGCGGCCGAATATGAGGCCTTATTACATGGTCTTCGGATGGCTGTCTCCAAGGGCATACAACGCCTAGAAGTACGTGGGGACTCCAACCTTGCAATATCTGAAATAAATGGAGATTTTAATGCTAAATATCCGAAGATGCCAGCGTATCGTAACACAGTCATAAAAATGTAGACCCGGTTCGAAGGACTCGAGTTCCATCATGTGGTTCGAGAAAGTAATCAAGCGTCGGATGTTCTTGCTCTTATTGGTGCTAAGCGCGACCCCGTCCCACCTAATATTTTCCTGGAAAGACTCTTTAAGCCATCCGTGGTGTGGCAGGGGGAAAACGGCAATACTAGTCTGGAACCAAACATCATCCAAGATCCCGGAAACACCGACGTCGTCGGGGGCTCAGCCATCAGAATAACACCATCGGCGCATCTCATCATGGCATTCATTGCCCCATGGACCGAACCCTTCCTGGCCTACTTCAATACGGAAGAGCTTCCCAAGGACCAGAATGAGGCTCGCTGCATTGTCCGACGGGCAAAGGCCTACAAGGTTCATGATGAGAGCTCTACAAGAAAAGCACCTACGGAGTCCTTCAACGATGTATATCCGAGGAAGAGGGGCGATAACTCTTGGCTGAAATTCATGATGGACTCGTCGGTCACCACGCCGCAGCTCGGGCCCTTGTTAGCAAGGCCTTCCGTACAGGGTTTTATTGGCCGACGGCCCGAGCAGATGCACAGGACCTCGTCCAACGTTGCGTCGGATGCCAACTCTTTGACAATCAAAGCCATATGCCCCCATCGCCTTACAAACAATCCCCATCACTTGGCCTTTTGCGGTCTTGGGACTAGATATGGTTGGACCCCTTAAAGGGGGAAGCCATAAGAAAAAATATTTGCTGGCCATGGTGGACAAATTCACTAAGTGGATAGAGGCTAGGCCGATCAAAACAGCTGAGTCCGGCCTGGTGATAGACTTCATGTCCGGCGTTGTACACCATTGTGGTGTCCCACACAACATCATCACTAACAACGGCTCCAATTTCACAGCTGAAAAGGTAAAAACCTGGTGCACCAATCTGGGTATTAAACTCGATTACACCTCCGTCTACCACCCACAAACCAACGGTCAAGTCGAATGAGCCAACGGTCTTATTATGAGCGGCATCAAGCCTAGACTAGTGCGGTCTTTGAAAGAATCAGACAAGCACTGGGTTGAGGAGCTCGACTCCATACTCTGGGGGCTGCGGACCACACCCAACCGCACTACCGAATACACACATTTCTTCATGGTGTATGGTGCATAGGCCGTATTGCCCTGTGATATTATTCACGACTCACCTCGAGTGCGTATGTACGAAGAGAGAGAAGCCGAGCTTGATCAGCAGGATGGCCTAGATGCCCTGGAGGAGGAACGCGATGTCGCAAAAGCCCGTTCAGCATTTTACCAATAGCAGGCTCGAAGATATCAAAGCAGAGAAGTACGGGCCAAGACTTACAATGTTGGCGAACTCGTTCTGCGCCTGCCGGAGAAGAAAAAGGACAAACTCAAGCCCAAATGGGAGGGTCCCTTCATAACTGATGAAGTTCTCACCGGAGAAGCGTAGCGTCTTCGCGATGCATCAGACAATCACCTCGAGCCAAACCCCTGGAACGCGGCGAGACTCCGAAGATTCTATGCCTAACACCAAACTCCTTGTTCGTCTCCCCCTCCCCCGTAGTTTCCATTATTTTTTCTCTCATTTTCGATTATTTTCTTCTTTTTTGCTTTAATGCTTTGGTACGGCTGGACCGCACACCATCGACACATACATCTCTAACTATGTATGTCACTTGTACCTGGGGGCTTCTCGGACAGAAGTTTTGTTCATTCCTTGAGAATTAAGCTCCTCACATATGAGTTTTTCCATATGTACCTTTTCTTCGCCACTATATGCATCGATATGACTTAAGTTTTTGCCTAGCTGGGTTGCCTGGCTCCTGTGCTTATGCCCTACGTTCTCGTTAGTTTGACTAGGGCATAAAGGGAGCACCTCTGCAATTGTTACTGCCGGGTCATCCGGATGTGTACCTCAGACTGGGTGAAGCCCAAAGCTAGCGTTCTTAAGGGAATATTCGATCGGTGAATTAAAGATGTTTTCTAAACTCAATCCATTGTGCACCCCCGGAAGTTATACAAACTGTGGTGCTCGCATCACAAGTCAGACATGCACATTAAATGCATGCACACCCAGGGAAATGAACCCTTAACGGAACTATCCTCTCTGGAATATGTTTCTTACGGTATCAATGTAATATAACATAGCTAGCCGGATACAACTTGTCTGTTCAAGCAACTATGATCCCTACGCCTAGTTTTCTAGGCATACCCCAGCATATTCCGCCGCGACAGTATTCGGAAACACTTTGCACCTTCAGGTCCGGAGATTGAAGCGAAAAGGTCTGCCATGATAAATGATATACAATTCAGCTAGATGAGGAAAGTACGTAGTCACTTGGACTCGAACACCTCTTCCTCTACACCTCCCAACTGGCAGTCTAACTTACAATCCTGTTGGGAATATTTGGCGGCCACCTCTACTTGGTCATATACTATACTAATGGGAATTTCTTCCCCATTCGGCCCTACTGGTCCGACACGAGCCATGTGATTAGGATCCAGCTTGGTATATCGCGTCTTCACCATGGCCCAGGCCTCTCGCGCACCCTCTCGGCAAGCAGATATCTTCCATAGCCGGATACACCACCGTGCTCCCTTGAACAGCTCTACCAGCTTCTCCATGCTTCCTAGAGGGAAGTCGGATGGCCATAAAGCCTTGGCTACACTCCACATAGCCTGCCGAGCTTGCTCGTGCAACTGCGACAACCCTTGCAGAAGATCATTCGATGATCCAGACACTTCCTCTTCGGGGCGGTTCGTCAATACACCTGCAATTACAGCTATATCAGCTATCGTTACCTCCAAACTGCTATAAGATAAAAGCAGCCACGTACTGAATATGCTGCCACAGAGCTTCTTGTTCTCCCTCACAGAGTCGACTATCTGCGCTCGCACATCTTTCAGTTCTTCGCCCAGTTTGGTGTTCGAATCCTGGAGTTTCTTTTTCTCTTCAATGACCTTTGTCAATACACGCTCGCCTGCTGCTAGAAGTTTTTTGGCTCCGTGTTCTTCGCTTCGAGCGGCGTCCGGTTGCTCTCATAGTTGGTCTAAAAAAAAGATTAGAACCCAGATTCACACTATCGGTGTATCATTATGAATTTTCGATAGAAGAAAAAATTACTGGGAGATGCCATGTATTTCTCCAGTTCGGCATTGGCAGCAAGCAGCTGGCACTGACACTTCTCTAGTTCCTGAGCTAGTTGGGTATTCCTCTCCGTAAGCACCTGGTTGTACATTGATCCTTAAATTAGTTGTTTCAACTCCTTTAAGTCTCGGGGGCTACTGGCATATGCTTATCATAACAGATAAAGCGAATTTATCTGCACATCTTTCAAATGTTGCCTTGTGGCCCTGTTAATCCCATCTCGAGCAGCCCGGACATATGCATCGGCTGAGTTGAAGGCATTAAACGACTGTTCTGAAAAACCAGGGTCTTGTAAAATGGCCCGGCGGCGCCGATGATTCATATCACTCTCCACTTCCGAGTTGGTGATGGATACATCACCCGAGTCCTCGGCTGGAGGACATTCCGGCGTCGCCCCTACATTAGCCCATGTCTACACGGCAAGATTCGAATCCTAGCTGCGGGAAGTATGGCCGCTCGAACCTCCGGATATAGTCCGGCGCGCCTTCCTCCTGACACATGGAAAACGGGAAGGTCACGGTTGGACGAGACTGCTTAGGTGCGGGTTGGCGAATCCATACCTCTTCGACGAAGGCACGGCTGTGTCTCCGTTTGCTTTCCTCTTGGAAGGCTTGCCCGGCGCGAGAGCCAATCTCTTCGAAATCGCTGAGCGTCTCCCCTATAAAGCACGATCCAGTGTGCTGGGTGAGGCAGAATAAGTGCACTCTTTTAGAGAAGGTGTTTCTTAATTATTTACATATGAAGCAGGAAGGAGGCCAGGATAGTCGGCGGTGATGGCCACTTTTGTGCCATCATAGCTTGTCTGGTAAAACACTCCCATTAACAAGCAATCCTAATGTGGGAGGTTTTGGTCAGGGGGACGCAGAAATCATGCTTTAGGATCCATTACGTGTCACCCGCAAGCACCATGAATATATCTGGATACTCTTCAAACCCAGGATCTAGCTCCCGGTTGTGGATCTCCGGCTGTGGGGCAGGACTATGAAGTCCTTCGGTGACCTTCCGCCGGTCCTGTCATAAACAGACTTGAAATTTATCAAGAGTAATCCGGAAAGGGAATGAGTGGAATAAAGGGTTTGAAGCTTACACTACTGGGAGGATCATACATAGAATATCCATCTCTGTGCTTAATGCGAAGGAATATCCATCTCCTTTAAACAGCTCAGCCAATATTTTGGCCAGAGCGGCGGGGTATCCAGACCCTTTCGGCCATAGCGGGAGGCGTCATCCTCTCCATTATAGTGCCACATGGGCAGCCCTCTGTATTGTAGCGGCTGAACCCCACACACTATGGAGATCACCATTACCTCGATTATTTTGAGTTCGGACTGAGCGAGCGTCTTTATCTTGCTCATAAGCTGGCAATCTTTTGCGTTGTCATCCTCTTCAAGACTCGGAGGACGCCAACTGTGGCGTTTCTTCAGCGGAACGCTCACAAATTCAGGAAGACCCTTTTGAACTGGGTCGGGAAGCGCGACGTCATCAATATAGAACCATTCAGAAGGCCATTCTTCGGATGCCTTCCTTGGTGTGCCAGATAGATATCCAGTATCAGCGACATGCCATACTTCGGCTCCACCCACTTCAAATATTGACCCCTCGCGATTGCGTGGGACAAGACAGAACATCTTCCTCCATAGCTCGAAATGAGCCTCGATACCCAGGAATAGTTCACATAAGGCGACGTAACCTGCAATGTGCAGAATGGAGGCAGGGGTGAAGTTATGCAGCTGGAGGCCATAGTATTCATGAAGCCCTCGGAGGAATGGATGAATGGGAAATCCAACGCCTCTTATCAGGTAGGGGACGAAACATACTCGCTCTCCCCGGATGGATTGGGGAAGTCCTCTGCCTGAATCTCGCCGTTGAAGGAATCTAGCCCCGCTCGAATAGGAACTAGATCTGCAGGGGGAGAAATCCCTGCGTCTGCAGCTTCGTCAATTGACTGTGGGACACTGAACACCTCTCCCACTGGCCTTTCTCTGGGCTGGAACGGGTGGAGGAGCTGGGGGCGCTGGCCATGCTGGAATGGTTTCTCCTAGGCAGTTTTCGGGGATTTCCTCTGTGCGGTGACAAATGGATCTGGGATCCAATGTCTTTAATAAGTACTCTTCCTTGTATGGACGGGGTGTTATGTGCAAAAATTCGCTGACCTTCCGCCTTCGCTTGACACGTGGGAGGCGGAGTTATTTAACGTGCAGAAGCCGATGGGAGCGACATTGAACCGACGGCCGAATAAATCACTTGAAGATCATTAAAGGAGGAACCCACCTTGCAATGTCGAAGACAATGTGTGTGCCTAACACCTCGCTATTGAAGACTGGTTCGGTGGCTAATGAGGGAGTCTTGGGCTAAGGGGTCCTCGGGCATCCGACCTGTTATCCATGGGCCGGACGGATGGGCTGTGAAGAGATGAAGACCGAAGACTGTACCTGTGTCTGGATTGGACTCTCCTTGGCGTGGAAGGCAAGCTTGGCGACCGACTATGAAGATTCCTTCTTATGTAATCGACTCTATGTAAACCCTAGATCTCCCCCGGTGTCTATATAAACCGGAGGTGTTAGTTCGGAAAGGATACGCACAATACCATAGTCATACGGGTTAGACCTCTAGGGTTTAGCCATTATGATCTCGTGGTAGATCAACTCTTGTAACACTCATATTCATCAAGATCAATCAAGCAGGACGTAGGGTGTTACCTCCATAGAGAGGGCCCGGACCTGGGTAAACATTGTGTCCCCCGTCTCCTGTTACCATCGATCCTAGGCGCACAGTTTGGGACCCCCTACCCGAGATCCATCGGTTTTGACACCGACAATCTTGCTCTGGTTGACCTATGAGGTTGGGTAGTAACTTGATCTAAAGTTTCATGATCATTATCATTAGCTTCCTCTCTAGTTGGTGTAGGCATCACAGGAATGGTCTTTGTGATGAGCTACTTTCCAATTCGAGAGAAGGTACAATTACCTCATCAAGTTCTACTTTCCTCCCACTCACTTCTTTCGAGAGAAACTCCTTCTCTAGAAAGTTTCTATTCTTGGCAACAAATATCCTGCCTTCGGATTTGTGGTAGAAGGTGCACCCAATTGTTTCCTTAGGGTATCCTATGAAGACGCACTTCTCCAATTTGGGTTCGAGCTTACCAGGCTGAAGCTTTTTGACATAAGTGTCGCAAGCCAAAACTTTAAGAAACGACAGCTTATGTTTCTTGCCAAACCATAGTTCATACGTTCTCGTCTCAACGGATTTAGATGATGCCCTATTTAACATGAATACAACGGTCTCTAATGCATAACCCCAAAACAATAGTGGTAAATCGGTAAGAGGCATCATAGATCACACCATATCTAATAAAGTACGGTTACGACGTTCGGACACACCATTACGCTGTGGTGTTCCTGGTGGCGTGAGTTGTGAAACTATTCCACATTGTTTTAAATGAAGGCCAAATTCGTAACTCAAATATTCGCCTCCATGATCAGATCATAGAAACTTTATTTTCTTGTTACGATGATTCTCCACTTCACTCTGAAATTCTTTGAACTTTTCAAATGTTTCAGACTTGTGTTTCATTAAGTAGATATACCCATATCTGCTCAAATCAACTGTGTAGGTCAGAAAATAACGATACTCGCCGCAAGCCTCAATACTCATCGGACCGCATTAAAAGGTATGTATTATTTCCAATAAGTCATTAGCTCACTCCATTGTTCCAGAGAACAGAGTTTTAATCATCTTCCCACGAGGCATGCTTCGCAAGTATCAAATGATTCATAATCAAGTGATTGCAAAAGGCCATCTGCATGGAGTTTCTTCATGCGCTTTACACCAATATGACCTAAACGGTAGTGCCACAAATATGTTGCACTATCATTATCGACTTTGCATCTTTTGGCATCAATATTATGAATATGTGTGTCACCACAACCGAGATTCAACAAAAATAAACCACTCTTCAAGGGTGCATGACCATAAAAGATATTACTCGTATAAATAGAACAACCATTATTCTCTGATTTAGATGGATAACCGTCTCGCGTTAAACAAGATCCAGATATAATGTTAATCCTCAATGTTGGCACCAAATAACAATTATTCAAGTCTAAAACTAATCCCGAAGGTAGATGTAGAGGGAGCGTGTCGACGGTGATCACATTGACCTTGGAACCATTCCTGACGCGCATCGTCACCTCGTCCTTAGCCAATCTTCATTTAATACGTAGCCCCTGTTTCGAGCTACAAATATGAGCAACCAAACCAGTATCAAATACCCAGGCGCTACTACGAGCATTAGTAAGGTACACATCAATGACATGTATATCAAATATACCTTTGCTCACTTTGCCATCCTTCTTATCCGCCAAATACTTAGGGTAGTTCCGCTTCCAGTGACCAGTCCCTTTGCAGTAGAAGCACTCAGTTTTAGGCTTGGGTCCAGCTTTGGGATTCTTCCCGGGAGTGGCAACTTGCTTGTCATTCTTCTTGAAGTTCTCTTTGTTTCCCTTGCCCGGGAGTGGCAACTAGTGGTCTTGTTAACCATCAACACTAGATGCTCCTTCTTTATTTTTACCTCCGCAACTTTGAGCATTGCGAAGAGATCGGAAATTGTCCTATCCATCCCTTGCATATTATAGTTCATCACGAATCCTTTGTAGCTTGGTGGCAGTGATTGAAGAACTCTGTCAATAACACTATCAATTGGAAGGTTAACTCCCAGCTGAGTCAAGTGATTATTTGTGGGGACCCCGACTCGCAAGTCGTGATCACCGAATGCACGTGTACAGTGATCCCAGAGATCAATGCTCACTGAACACACAGAAGCTGAATAACAAGAGTCTTACATCCATACATACCGTCTTACACAAATAGTGACCAACATGGTCAAGTCTTACATCGATAAAGCCTTAAGGGCTGAACATCAAATGAAACATAGCAGCGGAAAACGTCGTCGATAAGTAGAACCCATGCCATCTGCCTTAACCCTACAGGCATTCTGACTGGGAAAACGCCCTAGTTCGCATGATCGCCTCCAATGAACTCTTCTCCGAACTCCGGTTCTTCCATGCCTGGTTAATTAAATAACCAGTGGCAAGCCAATGAGTACTTTGAATGTACTCGCAAGCAACCCATGATTTGGTTCAAGGTACAGTAATGCATAACATAGGTAAAGTTTTGCATAAAGCTAGTTTTGAGTGCAATGACATGTTCAACATCCTATAAAGCATGCATCAAGAGAATTCAAGTATCCATAAGAACTGGTCACAGATATCAACATAAATAGAAAGGGGCACCAACCCATTTATCATAAACAGAGAGGGCACCAACCCATCTCAATCGTGTCAAGTCCTCTGACTTGATCCAAGACAACACCATCATCTCACACACACACCGGGTTTGAAAACAAGTGGACGTAGCCCAAGAGCGGTTACCCAACTGTCCTTGACCGTGGACACGGCTATTCGAATAGTTTTACACTCTGCAGAGGTTGCACACTTTACCCACTAGATCCGAGGAACTTCCGTGTCATCCACGACCCGCGGTACCTCAAGTACCCGGGGTAAGCACCCGATCACTACCTTTCCCTAAACGACACTAACATGGAGTCCACTCAATTGGTAGTAACCCCCGTGCCGAACATTTCACATCATAAAGTTGTGGAGCCTCGCTCCCATTTTCATCATATACCACAAGCACGGGGTACCAACGGTGTGTCCGGTGCCCTGTGAAAACAGTCATGGCCGCCCTACCTGGCACGACCCCGTCCCAAGAGAGAGCACCAACTCTCCCCCGTCACTAGTAATGCGGGCTCCAAGCTAGTATCGGTCTAGGTACTCAATAATGCCCTTTCCCATATAAGGGTAGAGTGGTCGCGCATGTAAGGTTGGAATAACGGTCGCAACTCCGACCAATCCGTTTTGAAAACAACACACACCTTCCTTGGCACACCACTTCGTCATCAAGTGGTCACCCATCTCATCATCTCCCTCGGGCATAAGTGGCACCCGACGGGGTTTTCGAAAAGACTTTTGAAATCACATTGCCTCCTTCACCATGCACAAACCCACCCCATATGCGTAGCATCTACATTTGCATCCTATCTACTCCCACCGGCATAACCCTCATAAGAAGGTAGGGCCATGCACACTGCAAGTATCAACGAGGAAGTAATCGTGGTAACCAACCCACGTGGTTCACCATCTCATCATGATTCCGATGCATCGATAATAAAGAGCTAAAAATGACATGCATATAAAGGGGTATCATAGTCATGGTCAAAGGGCTGCTTGCCTTGGTTGGCTTGATCTTCAAAGTCTTCAGGCCCTGCTCCTCCTTCTTCCTCAGCTACCTCGTCAAATACGGGATCTAACGTCGCAAGAAAACAACGGGAAAATAAGGCAATAATAAAAACAGAAAAGTCAAAGTGCTCACAAAAATGTCAACTTATTTTTGTAAAATACTAGGAGGAAGGCTAGGAAGGGGACAACTTTTGGTTTTGGTTTTGGAGCAGCAAAATAGGAGTTATGGATTTTCAAAGGCCTATTTAAATGCTAAAAACCACATTTAAATATTTACAGAGAAGAAAAGGTGGTTGGATTTGAGTGAAAGTTGCACCATTAAATAGGTTGCAATATTCTAGGAATTTAGAAATTGGAATCAATGCATTTGGATTAATATTCTGCCCTGTGGAATATTTGGAAATAATACAGAAAAGGAAAAAGAAAAACGGCGCTGTGCCACTGGGCCAGAGAGGCCACAGCAGCAGCAGGCCCAGGGGGGGGGGAAACCCAGCCCACACGGCCGCCACATCGAAGGCGTAAAGGCTGAATACGCCTTCGGCCGACGGCGGATCGGTGCGCGCGCGCGCGCACGTTTTAAACCTGACGGGTGGATCCCACCCGTCAGGGTGTGTGGCTGACGGGCCGGCCCCACGGCGGCCGTCGTCTACCTCCGGCCAGAGGCGACGGCGAGCTCGCCGGCGGCGGTACAGGGCACGGGAAGGGATGCGGAGACTACCGTCGGACTCAGGGGCGAGTCGCGGTTCTGGTGGTGGTGGAGACGGTCGCCGGAGTGGCCTGCTTCGCCGGCGACGAGGTCCCGCGGCGGAGGCGCTTCGGCGTCAGTGGCTCCGGCCGGTTCCGGCTGCAAAACAAGGGGAAACGAGGGGGGAAAGAATCAGTGGCGCCTCGCGGTTCCAGATCGAGAGAGAGCTGGGGCGGAGAAGGCCTGTACCGCGCGGACGCCGACGAGCCGAGGCGGCGGAGCTCGAGCTCGATCTCGAGCTCGGGTGGTTCTGGAGAGGAAGGAGTGGTGCGGGAGGCCGATTGGGTGTGTGGAGGGGCGACAGGGAGGAAGAGAGAGGCTCGGGGGCACCTTATATAGGCTGGCCACGGTTCACCGTAGGCGTGGCCTACGGGCGCCCGCGGGATCGGCTCTGGAGACCGTGGGAGAGGAGTTGGAGCTGTCCACGGCGCTCGTGGGGATGGAGTAGGGCGCCAGTGAGAAGGAGAGAGAGCGGGGGAGGGTTCTGGCGCCCGCGCGTGTGAGGCCGGCCATTGGCCGAGCCGGGCGGCGTCGGGCACGCGCTGCAGGAGGGGAGAGAGAGGGAGAGACAATGGGGACGGCACGGCGGCGTGTCGCAGACGTCGAGACACATCAACTGGCGCGATGGGAAGGCACGAGGCGGTCGGGAGGCGCGGTGTCAACGGTCGGCGCTCTGGCAGGCGCTCCAGAGCGCGACTTTGGCCGGCATCCGCGGGTTTTCCGCGTCGCGCGCGCGTCCTTTTCTGTCTGGAGGCTACAATGGAAGGGGGCAAAACCTGGAAAGAGCCTGGGATGCTCTGGGGTGCAGAGGGGAGAGAGAGAGGCTGGGAGAGAGAAGGGAAGCTGTTGTCCAGAGAGGACAAACGTGATTCCCTCCTTCCTCCACATTGCTTCCTCGGGTAGAAAAGTGTCTAAGTGACAGAGGGGAGTGAGGAGGGGTTGTGGCAAAAAGATGAACTCAAGGAGATTAGTGAAAGTGGCAAAAATAGGCCTTTTAGTATTCTGCCAGAAGGTGTTTGATGGAGTTTTGGGTAAGCTAATGACTCCCACTGGCCAAGATACTCCAAGGGGTGAAATTTCACATATATTTAGGGCCTTCCACCCATTTTGAGCTTATTTGAACAAAGTTGCCAATGCAACTTTTGCAAACCCTAGAAATGGGCAGAAATGGATTTGTGTAGATCCAGTGGAGTAAATCATTTCTCCTTGATGTACCACTTTGTGTGGTGGCCTTATTTGGTCACATGGTCAGGCTCACCAAAGTTGGGGTCTTGGAGAAAAAGTTGGTAGTGCAAAGTAGTTCAAACTTGATTCTGGTCAGAGAGGGTTTTGAGGCACTTTGACCAAGACTTCCTCTTCTCCAACCTGTGCCATTTGGTCCAGATGCATCATTAGACCAATGAAGCATGTCCACCAAGTTTGAGAACATTTGGACATACTTGGCATTGTAAAGTTGATCAAACTTCAGAATGGACAGAGATAGTTTTGAGGGGTTTTGATGGTGTTATCATGTTCTCCAAGTCCTGAGGCTTGGCAAGATCATCTAATATGTCATATGTGACATGATAGAATTTTCCTGGAATTTTTGGAGAATATTTCCTTTGTAAATATTTCAAAAGCTTGAAATATCCAGGAAGGGTTTTAGAGGGATTTGACCAATATTTTGAACATGACCAGGTGTTGAAACTCTTATATATGGACAATATATGTCCTATGAGTTTCCATAAATTTTGTCAAATATTTTTAAAACAATAAAATAATTTTTCCCTATTAAAGACCATTTCTGGCCTTAAGAAAAAGCCTTTAAATAAAATAGTAAAACAATTTTTAAAATTATAGATTTGTGGTTCCTGGGCATCCTATATCTAATAGGAGTCAAATATATTTTTGGAATGATTTTTACTGCTCTTAATCAAGTACTTGCAGTGCAAACCTCAATTCAGGGGTTTTTGGAAAACTAATTTTAGAAAATACTTTCTGGCCAAATTATTTTTGTAAGAAAATTCTATATAGCACTATTCACCTGGCATGGTCATTGGTCAGGAGCTTGGGGTAAGGAGATGGAATTTAGAGGGTAGAGTAGTTGACTTCAAGAAGCACTTGAAAGAAACACAGAGAGGAAACCAACTCCAAATAAAAGCCAAATAATGCAAAAAAAAGTTTTTGTTGGTCCAAACTTTCATGCTTTAATAATGAAAATGAAATGTTACAAAATGCAGGGTGTGACAGACCTACCCCCCTTACAAGAATCTCGTCCCCGAGATTCCTAAACTAGGCTTAAAAGAGATACGGAAATTCGGATCTAAGGTAGTCTTCACGCTCCCAAGTTGCTTCTGCTTCAGTGTGGTTGCTCCATTGGACCTTGAAGTACTTGATGGTGCGCCTTCGAGTGCGTCGCTCAGCCTCATCCAGAATGCAGATGGGCCGCTCACGATAAGTCAAATCAGGTTGAAGATCAACGGCTTGGTGATTGACGTCCTTGTAGAGGTCGGGCTTGTCTGGAACTTGGAGACACTTCCGGAGTTGTGACACGTGGAGCACGTTGTGCACATCAGAAAGTTCAGGTGGAAGTTCCAACTGGTAAGCCACTTCTCCTCGTCGCTCAGTGATTCTTGAAGGGCCCAATGTATCTCGGAGCGAGCTTTCCCTTGACATGAAAGCGCTGGGCTCCTTTGAGAGGGGTGACCCGGAGATAGACATGGTCTCCAACTCGGAAGTTTATGTCTCTGCGACGTGAGTCCGCATAGCTCTTCTGCCTTGACTTGGCAGACTTCAGACGCTCTCTGACAAGCTGGACTTGCTCTTCTGCTTCACGAAGGATATCAGGCCCAAAGACAAGTCCTTCTCCGGCCTCCGACCAGTTGAGAGGTGTACGGCACTTCCGCCCGTATAACACTTCAAATGGTGCCATCTGAAGGCTGGCCTGATAACTGTTGTTGTAAGAGAACTCGGCGAAAGGGAGGCAATCTTCCCACCTAGCTCCATAAGCTAAGACACAGGCTCGGAGCATGTCTTCGAGTATTTGATTCACTCGCTCGGTCTGACCTCCGGTCTGCGGGTGGAAAGCAGTGCTGAAGGACAACTTGGTCCCCATAGCCTCCTGGAATTTCTTCCAAAACCTTGAGGTGAACTGGGTTCCTCGATCTGACACAATCTCCTTGGGAACACCATGAAGGCTCACGATTCGGTTGATGTAGAGACTGGCTAACTGGTTCCCCTTGTAGGTCGTCTTGACGGGAATGAAGTGGGCCACCTTGGTCAAATGGTCAACGATGACCCATATTGAGTCATGTCCCTTGCTTGACCTGGGTAAACCGGTGATGAAGTCCATCCCGACTCTGTCCCACTTCCATTCAGGCACCTTAAGGGGTTGCAACAATCCAGCGGGTCGCTGATGCTCAGCTTTGACTCTCTGGCATACGTCGCATTTTGCAACATAGGTGGCAATCTCCCTTTTCATCCCGTGCCACCAAAATTTTTCCTTCAGGTCTTGATACATCTTGGTGCCTCCAGGGTGGATGGAATATGGGCTGTCATGAGCTTCTTGCAAGATCAGGTTCTTGAGCTCAACCTTGTTGGGCACGCAGATGCGATTCCCAAACCACACAATTCCTTCCTCATCCTCTGAGAATCCTGAGGCTTTGCCTGCCTTGTTCTTCCTCTTGATGCCTTCAATACTCTCATGCCCCTTCTGAGCTTTCTTGATATCATCCATCAAGGTAGGCTTAACTTCGAGGTTGGCCAAGAATCCTGGTGCAACCAGTTCCAACCCGAAGTTTTCAAGTTCTTCATACAAGGCGGGTAGCTTGTGCTTTAGCATAGCATTCAAGGAGCAAGCCTTCCTGCTCAACGCGTCTGCTACCACATTAGCCTTTCCAGGGTGGTATTGAACACTGAGGTCATAATCCTTTATCAACTCCAGCCATCTTCTCTGCCTCATGTTCAATTCCCTCTGAGTGAAAATATACTTCAGACTTTTGTGATCCGTGTATATCTCACATCGCTTCCCCAAGAGGTAATGTCGCCAAGTCTTCAGGGCATGAACCACTGCTGCTAGCTCAAGGTCATGAGTAGCGTAGTTCTCTTCGTGAGGTCGTAGCTGCCTTGAAAGGTAGGCCACGACTCTGCCTTCTTGCATCAGAACACCTCCCAGTCCGATTCTTGACGCATCACAATATCTGGTGTGGCCAGAACTGGAGCGGTGGTTAGCCTCTTCTTCAGCTCCTGGAAGCTTTCTTCGCACTTCGGCGTCCATTCGAACTTCTTGTCCTTCTACAAGAGCTGAGTCATGGGTCGGGCAATGCTCGAAAACCCTTCAACGAACTTGCGGTAATATCCCGCGAGTCCGAGGAAGCTTCTGACTTCCTTCACATTGCTCGGGGATTGCCATTCAGTCACGGCTTCAATCTTAGCAGGGTCGACTGACAATCCTTCTTTAGTTAGAACATGTCCCAGAAATCCAACTTCACGCAGCCAGAATTCACACTTGCTGAACTTGGCATACAGTTGGTGCTCTCGAAGCTTGTCTAGGACCATCCTCAAGTGTTGCTCGTGCTCTTCTTCCGACTTCGAGAAGACAAGAATGTCATCAATGAAGACGACGACGAACTTGTCCAAATATTCCATGAAGACCTTATTCATGAGATACATGAAGTAAGCTGGGGCATTGGTCAACCCAAAGGACATGACCGTGCATTCATACAGGCCATATCTGGTTACGAATGCCGTCTTCGGAATATCTTGGGGTCTGATCTTCAGTTGGTAGTACCCAGATCTGAGGTCGATCTTGGAGAACACCTTGGCCCCATTGAGTTGATCAAACAGATCTTCAATCTTGGGAAGTGGGTACTTGTTCTTGATTGTAACCTCGTTGAGGGAGCGGTAGTCAATGCATAAGCGAATGGTACCGTCCTTCTTTGCCACAAACAGAACAGGTGATCCCCAAGGGGAGGCACTAGGGCGGATAAATCCCTTCCTCAACTGCTCTTCCAACTGCTTCTTCAATTCTGCTAACTCCTCCGATCCCATCCTATAAGGCTTCTTATAGATGGGTCCTGCTCCGGGTATGAGCTCGATGATGAACTCAATGTCTCGGTCAGGAGGCATTCCTGGTAGCTCATCAGGAAAAACATCGGGATACTCGCATACTACCGGCACTTGTTCCAATCCAACTTCAGTCAGACAGTTGGCTTGGTTGGCTTGAGTAGAAGAGGGGTTGGAGGCAAATTTGACTTTGACTCCTCGGTCATTGGTCATAGTGACCGTCCGGTTGGCGCAATCAATCAAGCCTTGGTGCTTGCTGAGCCAATCCATTCCCAAGATCACATCCAAGCCTTGTGATTTTAGGATGATAAGGTCTGCTAGGAAGTCTACCCCGTTAATGGTAATCCCGACTCCTTTACATCCTATCTTGGCTCTCATCTCTGCTCCAGGGGTTTGTACCACCATAGGGTTATTCAGGGGTGTAGGGGTCATGCCACTTTTTAATGCAAAACTTTGGGTGACAAAAGAATGCGTGGCTCCAGAATCAAACAAAACAGTTGCGGGTGCTGAATTGACAAGGAACGTACCCAGCACGACGTCCGGGTCTTCCTGGGCTTCTTCCGCGGTGACATGATTCACACGACCCCTGCCATTGTTGGGCAAGTTGCGGGGAGCTTGGTTCCTTGGTGGCATTCCACGGCCTTGTCCCGGGTTCTGCGCATTGGGGCGCGGGGCGTCAGGTTTCTTGTTGGGGCAATTCTTGGAGTAATGCCCTGGCTGTCCACATCTGAAACAAGTGACTTGATTGGGGACGACGCCCTTGCCAGCATTGTTATTGGGGTTGTTGTAAGCTGGCCTGGGGTTGGCATACTGCTGAGGTGGATAGTTGGTGCGAGGTGCAGGAGCTCTTGGCTGCTGATAGGTTGGCTTGACCGGGGCTGGCTGCCACGGGCGAGGCTTCTGGTTGCTGGAGCTACCCTTGCTGATCATCTTGCGCTTACGAGTGTCATCCAAGGCACGTCGCTTGTCCTCAAGCATGAGTGCCTTGTTCACCAGATCAGGAAAGGTTGGGCAGTCACACACAACAAGCGAGTACTGCAGAGTCTGGTTAAGGCCTTCCATGAAGCGCTCCCTTTTGGCAGCATCAGTGCTGACATCCTCAGGGGCATACCTTGAGAGAACACTGAACTTCTGCATGTACTCCTTGACAGTGCTACTACCTTGCTTCAGGGCTCGGAACTCACGCTTCTTGATGGCCATGATTCCAGAAGGGATGTGGGCCTTGCGGAATTCCGTCTTGAAGGTGTCCCAAGTGATGTCTTGCTCAACATGCATAGCCTTGAATCCATCCCACCAAGCTCTGGCAGTCCCCCCGAGACAGTGGGCAGCATACGCCACTTTATCACGGTCCTCAGTGCATCCGACTAGTGCCAGCAGATCCTCAATGGTGCGGACCCAGTCGTCTGCATCCAGGGGTTCAGCAGTCTCAATGAAAGTGGGTGGTGCATGCTTCTTGAACTCCACCAGTGTGGAACGTCCAGGGCCGTGCCCCGCCGGCTGGCGGTTGACATCCTGAGCAATCATCTGGAGGGCTGCAGTGTTGGCTTGGCGCTCCTCTCGAAAGGCTTGGAGAAGCTGAGCCATATCCATGCTTGGAGGAGGTGGTGGTGGTGGAGTCTGTCCTTGGGCTTGGTCCTGGCTGGCTCCGGCCTCAGCAGAACCTCCGGCTTCTTGCGGCTGGGTAGAGGTACCAGTACGTGTTACAACAGGCATCCTGTTGGAGCGGTCAAGGTCTCATGATTGGGAACAACAATGAGGGAAAGCAGTAGAGATGGAATGCCTAGCAAGGGGGTGGTGTGACACAAATTAAGTAAAACAAAGGCCAGAAGGGCCAAACTCATGCATTAAAACCAAATGGGGAATGTAGTCGTTTACAAGCTCCCAAAGGGAAAGTACGACTTCATGAAAGCAAGCTGAACGCAAACGCAACATAACATGGTTTCACAAGAACCATTACAAGGACTCGACTTCGCAAAAGGGGTACACGACCTATCCTACCATAGGCTACGAGCTAGCCTATCCTAGTCCTGAACGGAGTCTAAGTGGTGGAATGCTCGGTCGGGTATTCTGGCTCCTCTGGGTCTTCCTCCTCATCTTCATCTGTCTTGGTCTCTTCATCGCTTGAGGAAGCGGGGGAGTGAAGGAGCTGAACACGACGCTGCTTTGTTGGTGGCGTCGTGAAGAGGTTGCGGTACTCCTTTGCCGTCATACGGCGTGGCTGAGGTGTTCCCTTGGCAGGTGCGACCTGTGGGGGTCGTCCGCCTCGATAAGCTACTGCGGGCTGTCCAGGGGGCGCTCCATCCTTCTTGATCCTGTCTGCCTTCATCTGAACTATGCGGAGGAGCTCCTTGGTCTCGCGGAGTTCCTTCCGAAGCTCCGTCGACTCCGAGGCCAGGTGTTGTGCCAGACTGTCGGCACACAAGCTGAAGTAGGTCTGGAAGCGGAGAGAAAGTCCCTCGTCCAAGGGTGGTGTTGGTGCGCTGCTCTCGTCATCACCTTCCTTACGATAAGGCAGGTAACGAGTGGCTGGCTCTCTCGCCATCTCTGGCAGGAGATCCCGGAGGCGAGTCAGCGCCTTGAGGGCAGCAGTCTCCACGGCGAGGAGCAGTGTCGCCATCTGGGGTCCCTCAAAGAACCAGCTCGTCGGGGCGTCATTCGCCCTCACGACTACCTCCACGTGATACTCCCTCTTGGTGCTGTCGACCCAGTGCTCGTGGTAGGAGAAGGTGGGGACTCGAGTGAACTGGCACTTCCTGAGGCTATCCTCAAGAAGCACAGGAAACCCAGTGGTCAGGAAGTCCTCGGGTACGGCGGCCATCTACAAAAAGTGGAAGGGAAAGGGTCAATAAAGGAATGTGACCTATGTTTGGGATACTAACATAAACATAGGTATATGGGTAACCTGGTGGATAGTCTCGCTCTAACTAACGTCCATGCTAACTAAGGCTTCCTACAGTCAGGATGGCTCTGGTACCAGCTCTGTGGGGACCCCGACTCGCAAGTCGTGATCACCGAATGCACGTGTACAGTGATCCCAGAGATCAATGCTCACTGAACACACAGAAGCTGAATAACAAGAGTCTTACATCCATACATACCGTCTTACACAAATAGTGACCAACATGGTCAAGTCTTACATCGATAAAGCCTTAAGGGCTGAACATCAAATGAAACATAGCAGCGGAAAACGTCGTCGATAAGTAGAACCCATGCCATCTGCCTTAACCCTACAGGCATTCTGACTGGGAAAACGCCCTAGTTCGCATGATCGCCTCCAATGAACTCTTCTCCGAACTCCGGTTCTTCCATGCCTGGTTAATTAAATAACCAATGGCAAGCCAATGAGTACTTTGAATGTACTCGCAAGCAACCCATGATTTGGTTCAAGGTACAGTAATGCATAACATAGGTAAAGTTTTGCATAAAGCTAGTTTTGAGTGCAATGACATGTTCAACATCCTATAAAGCATGCATCAAGAGAATTCAAGTATCCATAAGAACTGGTCACAGATATCAACATAAATAGAAAGGGGCACCAACCCATTTATCATAAACAGAGAGGGCACCAACCCATCTCAATCGTGTCAAGTCCTCTGACTTGATCCAAGACAACACCATCATCTCACACACACACCGGGTTTGAAAACAAGTGGACGTAGCCCAAGAGCGGTTACCCAACTGTCCTTGACCGTGGACACGGCTATTCGAATAGTTTTACACTCTGCAGAGGTTGCACACTTTACCCACTAGATCTGGGGAACTTCCGTGTCATCCACGACCCGCGGTACCTCAAGTAGCCGGGGTAAGCACCCGATCACTACCTTTCCCTAGACGACACTAACATGGAGTCCACTCGATTGGTAGTAACCCCCGTGCCGAACATTTCACATCATAAAGTTGTGGAGCCTCGCTCCCATTTTCATCATATACCACAAGCACGGGGTACCAACGGTGTGTCCGGTGCCCTGTGAAAACAGTCATGGCCGCCCTACCTGGCACGACCCCGTCCCAAGAGAGAGCACCAACTCTCCCCCGTCACTAGTAATGCGGGCTCCAAGCTAGTATCGGTCTAGGTACTCAATAATGCCCTTTCCCATATAAGGGTAGAGTGGTCGCGCATGTAAGGTTGGAATAACGGTCGCAACTCCGACCAATCCGTTTTGAAAACAACACACACCTTCCTTGGCACACCACTTCGTCATCAAGTGGTCACCCATCTCATCATCTCCCTCGGGCATAAGTGGCACCCGACGGGGTTTTCGAAAAGACTTTTGAAATCACATTGCCTCCTTCACCATGCACAAACCCACCCCATATGCGTAGCATCTACATTTGCATCCTATCTACTCCCACCGGCATAACCCTCATAAGAAGGTAGGGCCATGCACACTGCAAGTATCAACGAGGAAGTAATCGTGGTAACCAACCCACGTGGTTCACCATCTCATCATGATTCCGATGCATCGATAATAAAGAGCTAAAAATGACATGCATATAAAGGGGTATCATAGTCATGGTCAAAGGGCTGCTTGCCTTGGTTGGCTTGATCTTCAAAGTCTTCAGGCCCTGCTCCTCCTTCTTCCTCAGCTACCTCGTCAAATACGGGATCTAACGTCGCAAGAAAACAACGGGAAAATAAGGCAATAATAAAAACAGAAAAGTCAAAGTGCTCACAAAAATGTCAACTTATTTTTGTAAAATACTAGGAGGAAGGCTAGGAAGGGGACAACTTTTGGTTTTGGTTTTGGAGCAGCAAAATAGGAGTTATGGATTTTCAAAGGCCTATTTAAATGCTAAAAACCACATTTAAATATTTACAGAGAAGAAAAGATGGTTGGATTTGAGTGAAAGTTGCACCATTAAATAGGTTGCAATATTCTAGGAATTTAGAAATTGGAATCAATGCATTTGGATTAATATTCTGCCCTGTGGAATATTTGGAAATAATACAGAAAAGGAAAAAGAAAAATGGCGCTGTGCCACTGGGCCAGAGAGGCCACAGCAGCAGCAGGCCCAGGGGGGGGGGAAACCCAGCCCACGCGGCCGCCACATCGAAGGCGTAAAGGCTGAATACGCCTTCGGCCGACGGCGGATCGGTGCGCGCGCGCGCGCACGTTTTAAACCTGACGGGTGGATCCCACCCGTCAGGGCGTGTGGCTGACGGGCCGGCCCCACGGCGGCCGTCGTCTACCTCCGGCCAGAGGCGACGGCGAGCTCGCCGGCGGCGGTACAGGGCACGGGAAGGGATGCGGAGACTACCGTCGGACTCAGGGGCGAGTCGCGGTTCTGGTGGTGGTGGAGACGGTCGCCGGAGTGGCCTGCTTCGCCGGCGACGAGGTCCCGCGGCGGAGGCGCTTCGGCGTCAGTGGCTCCGGCCGGTTCCGGCTGCAAAACAAGGGGAAACGAGGGGGGAAAGAATCAGTGGCGCCTCGCGGTTCCAGATCGAGAGAGAGCTGGGGCGGAGAAGGCCTGTACCGCGCGGACGCCGACGAGCCGAGGCGGCGGAGCTCGAGCTCGATCTCGAGCTCGGGTGGTTCTGGAGAGGAAGGAGTGGTGCCGGAGGCCGATTGGGTGTGTGGAGGGGCGACAGGGAGGAAGAGAGAGGCTCGGGGGCACCTTATATAGGCTGGCCGCGGTTCACCGTAGGCGTGGCCTACGGGCGCCCGCGGGATCGGCTCTGGAGACCGTGGGAGAGGAGTTGGAGCTGTCCACGGCGCTCGTGGGGATGGAGTAGGGCGCCAGTGAGAAGGAGAGAGAGCGGGGGAGGGTTCTGGCGCCCGCGCGTGTGAGGCCGGCCATTGGCCGAGCCGGGCGGCGTCGGGCACGCGCTGCAGGAGGGGAGAGAGAGGGGGAGACAATGGGGACGGCACGGCGGCGTGTCGCAGACGTCGAGACACATCAACTGGCGCGATGGGAAGGCACGAGGCGGTCGGGAGGCGCGGTGTCAACGGTCGGCGCTCTGGCAGGTGCTCCAGAGCGCGACTTTGGCCGGCATCCGCGGGTTTTCCGCGTCGCGCGCGCGTCCTTTTCTGTCTGGAGGCTACAGTGGAAGGGGGCAAAACCTGGAAAGAGCCTGGGATGCTCTGGGGTGCAGAGGGGAGAGAGAGAGGCTGGGAGAGAGAAGGGAAGCTGTTGTCCAGAGAGGACAAACGTGATTCCCTCCTTCCTCCACATTGCTTCCTCGGGTAGAAAAGTGTCTAAGTGACAGAGGGGAGTGAGGAGGGGTTGTGGCAAAAAGATGAACTCAAGGAGATTAGTGAAAGTGGCAAAAATAGGCCTTTTAGTATTCTGCCAGAAGGTGTTTGATGGAGTTTTGGGTAAGCTAATGACTCCCACTGGCCAAGATACTCCAAGGGGTGAAATTTCACATATATTTAGGGCCTTCCACCCATTTTGAGCTTATTTGAATAAAGTTGCCAATGCAACTTTTGCAAACCCTAGAAATGGGCAGAAATGGATTTGTGTAGATCCAGTGGAGTAAATCATTTCTCCTTGATGTACCACTTGGTGTGGTGGCCTTATTTGGTCACATGGTCAGGCTCACCAAAGTTGGGGTCTTGGAGAAAAAGTTGGTAGTGCAAAGTAGTTCAAACTTGATTCTGGTCAGAGAGGGTTTTGAGGCACTTTGACCAAGACTTCCTCTTCTCCAACCTGTGCCATTTGGTCCAGATGCATCATTAGACCAATGAAGCATGTCCACCAAGTTTGAGAACATTTGGACATACTTGGCATTGTAAAGTTGATCAAACTTCAGAATGGACAAAGATAGTTTTGAGGGGTTTTGATGGTGTTATCATGTTCTCCAAGTCCTGAGGCTTGGCAAGATCATCTAATATGTCATATGTGACATGATAGAATTTTCCTGGAATTTTTGGAGAATATTTCCTTTGTAAATATTTCAAAAGCTTGAAATATCCAGGAAGGGTTTTAGAGGGATTTGACCAATATTTTGAACATGACCAGGTGTTGAAACTCTTATATATGGACAATATATGTCCTATGAGTTTCCATAAATTTTGTCAAATATTTTTAAAACAATAAAATAATTTTTCCCTATTAAAGACCATTTCTGGCCTTAAGAAAAAGCCTTTAAATAAAATAGTAAAACAATTTTTAAAATTATAGGTTTGTGGTTCCTGGGCATCCTATATCTAATAGGAGTCAAATATATTTTTGGAATGATTTTTACTGCTCTTAATCAAGTACTTGCAGTGCAAACCTCAATTCAGGGGTTTTTGGAAAACTAATTTTAGAAAATACTTTCTAGCCAAATTATTTTTGTAAGAAAATTCTATATAGCACTATTCACCTGGCATGGTCATTGGTCAGGAGCTTGGGGTAAGGAGATGGAATTTAGAGGGTAGAGTAGTTGACTTCAAGAAGCACTTGAAAGAAACACAGAGAGGAAACCAACTCCAAATAAAAGCCAAATAATGCAAAAAAAAAAGTTTTTGTTGGTCCAAACTTTCATGCTTTAATAATGAAAATGAAATGTTACAAAATGCAGGGTGTGACATTATTATACCCAGACATTTTGAGTATGTGTTCACTGACAGAACTGTTCTCCTCCATCTTGCAGCTATAGAACTTGTTGGAGACTTCATATCTCTCAACTGGGGCATTTGCTTGAAATATTAACTTCAACTTCTAGAACATCTCATATGGTCCATGATGTTCAAAACGTCTTTGAAGTCCCGATTCTAAGTCGTAAAGCATGGCACACTGAACTATTAAGTAGTCATCAACACGCGACTGCCAGGCATTCACAACGTCCAGAGTTGCTGGAGGGGGTGGCACACCTAGAGGTGCATCAAGGACATAATTTTTCTGTGCAGCAATGAGGATAATCCTCAAGTTACGGACCTAGTTCGTGTAGTTGCTACCATCATCTTTGAACTTTGCTTTCTCTAGGAATGCATTAAAATTCAAGGGAACGGTACCACGAGCCATTGATCTACAACATAGATATGCAAAAACTATCAGGACTAAGTTGATGATAAATTAAGTTCAATTAATCATATTACTTAAGAATTCCCACTTAGACATCCCTCAAGTCATCTAAATGATACATGATCCAAATCAACTAAATCATGTCCGGTCATCACATGAGAAGGAGTAGTCATCAATGCTGAACATCCCTATGTTGATCATATCTACTATATGATTCACGTTCGACCTTTCGGTCTGTAGTGTTCCGAGGCCATGTCTGTACATGCCAGTCTCGTCAAGTTTAACCCGAGTATTCCGCATGTGCAAAACTATCTTGCACCCCTTGTATGTGAACGTAGGGTCTATCACACCCGATCATCACGTGGTGTCTCAACACGACGAACTTTTGCAACGGTGCATACTCAGGAGACCTTGAAATTTTAGTTAAGGGGTCATCTTATAATGCTACTGCCGTACTAGCAAAATAAGATACATAAAAGATAAACATCACATGCAATCAAAATATGTGACATGATATGGCCATCATCATCTTGTGATTTTGATCTCCATCTCCAAAGCATCATCATGATCTCCATTGTCACCGGCTCGACACCTTGATCTCCATCGTAGCATCGTGGTCATCTCGCCAACTATTGCTTCTACAATTATCGCTAAAGCATAGTGATAAAATAAAGCAATTACATGGCGTTTGCATTTCATACAATAAAGAGACAACCATAAGGCTTCTGTCAGTTGCCGATAACTTTTACAAAACATGATCATCTCATACAATAATGTATATCACATCATGTCTTGACCATATCGCATCACAACATGCCCTGCAAAAACAAGTTAGCACTACAAAAAAAAGACACATCCTTGACATTTTGGGCCGAACGATTTTTTTCTGTCATGGTTATGACACTTCTATGACAATAATTGTGACAAAACCTGGTATCATCATGTATGTGGTGGGCTCCTACTTCTATGACAAAAAATGGGCTTTGGGCCGAAGACGCGGCTGCATGACATTCTTTGGGCCGTCCATGACCGAAAAAACCATGGAAGAAGCGAGGGCGAGGAAAATATCGGAGAATTCCCGGCTATGGTGGGTAGTCGGGGGCGAGCGATGCGCGTTTCTCTCATACACGTACGCGTGTGGGTGCAAGGCGTTGGGCTCTAACTGAACCCGAGCGATTGCACTGCAGGCTACGCGTTACTGAACCCGAGCGATCGATCGATCCCCACTATTAACTAAACCCGATCGAGCGATTCCTTCGCTACTGCTGCTAACTGAAGCCGATCAAACCTGTTGCCTCTTGACGAACAGTGAGCGTTGTTGGGTGTTGGATGAACAGTTCCAGTGGGGGTAGGATGAACAGGATCCCGTGGTAGTAGAGGTTGTTGCTGGTGATTGAATAGGACCCCGATTGAGCTGGTTGGGGTGGATGAATTGGACCCCGTGGAGGGCTGGATGAACAGCAGCCGGTGGAGGGCTGGTTGAATAGTAGCTGGTGGAGGGTTGGATGAACAGTAGCCCGTGGAGGGGTGGTTGAACAGGACCCCGTGGAGAGGGCTGGTTGAACAGTAGTCGGTGGAGGAGCGGTGGAGGATGGATGAACAGGAGCCCGTGGATGAACAGTAGCTGGTGGAGGCTGGAGGGAGATGTCGTGGATGAACAGTCGCAAGTGGAAGCTAGAGGAGGTCGACGGTGGATGAACAGTAGCCCGTGGAGGCTGGAGAAAGGCAGTAGAAGGTGAATGAACAGTAGCTCGTGGAGTCCCATTTTGTGGTACGCTGATACGTCTCCAACGTATCTATAATTTTTGATTGCTCCATGCTATATTATCTACTGTTTTGGGCAATATTGGGCTTTATTTTCCACTTTTATATAATTTTTGGGACTAACCTATTAACCGTAGGCCCAGCCCAGATTTGCTGTTTTATGCCTATTTCAGTGTTTCGAAGAAAAGGAATATCAAACGGAGTCAAAACGGAACGAAATCAACTAGAGAAGTTATTTTTGGAACGAAAGCCACCGGATAGACTTGGACTCCACGTCAGGAGATACGGGAGGTGCTCACGAGGGTGGGGGCGCCCCCCCCCCTTATGGCGCGCCCCTGCCTCTTGGGGCCCCCGTAGCTCCTCTGGCGTACTTCCTGCACCCATATATATCATCGTACCCTAAAACTTCCAGAACGGACAATAGATCGGGAGTTCCGCCACCAGAAGCCTCAGTAGCCACCGAAAGCCAATCTAGACCCGTTCCTACACCCTACCAGAGGGGGGAATCCTTCTTCGGTGGCCATCTTCATCATCCCGGTGCTCTCCATGACGAGGAGGGAGTAGTTCTCCCTCGGGGCTGAGGGTATGTACCAGTAGCTATGTGTTTGATCTCTCTCTCTCTCTCTCTCTCGTGTTCTTGAGGTGATACGATCTTGATGTATCGCGAGCTTTGCTATTATAGTTGGATCCTATGTTTCTCCTCCCCGTCTTCTCTCTTGTAATGAATTGAGTTTCCCCTTTGAAGTAATCTTATTGGATTGAGTCTTTAAAGATTTGAGAACACTTGATGTATGTCTTGCCGTGGATATCTGTGGTGACAATGGGTTATCACGTGATTCACTTGATGTATGTTTTGGTGATCAACTTGCGGGTTCCACCCATGAACCTATGCATAGGGGTTGGCACACGTTTTCGTTGTGATTCTCCGGTAGAACTTTGGGGCACTCTTTGAGGTCCTTTGTGTTGGTTGAATAGATGAATCTGAGATTGTGTGATGCATATCGTATAATCATGCCCACGGATACTTGAGGTGACATTGGAGTATCTAGGTGAAATTAGGGTTTTGATTGATTTGTGTCTTAAGGTGTTATTCTAGTACGAACTCTAGGGCTGTTTGTGACACTTATAGGAATAGCCCAACGGATTGATTGGAAAGAATAACTTTGAGGTGGTTTCATACCCTACCATAATCTCTTCATTTGTTCTCCGCTATTAGTGACTTTGGAGTGACTCTTTTTTGCATATTGAGGGATAGTTATGTGATCTAATTATGTTAGTATTGTTGAGGGAACTTACACTAGCGAAAGTATGAACCCTAGGCCTTGTTTCCTAGCATTGCAATACCGTTTACACTCACTTTTATCATTAGTAACCTTGCTGTTTTTATAATTTCAGATTACAAATACCTTTATCTACTATCCATATACCACTTGTATCACCATCTCTTCGCCGAACTAGTGCACCTATACAATTTACCATTGTATTGGGTGTGTTGGGGACACAAGAGACTCTTTGTTATTTGGTTGCAAGGTTGCTTGAGAGAGACCATCTTCATCCTACGCCTCCTACAAATTGATAAACCTTAGGTCATCCACTTGAGGGAAATTTGCTACTGTCCTACAAACCTCTGCACTTGGAGGCCCAACAATGTCTACAAGAAGAAGGTTGTGTAGTAGACATCAAGCTCTTTTCTGGCGCCGTTGCCGGTGCGGTTAGCGCTTGAAGGTATATCTTTAGATCTTGCAATCGAGTCTTTTAGTTTCTTGTTTTATCACTAGTTTAGTTTATAAAAGAAAACTATAAAAAATGGAATTGAGTTCGTCTCATACGCTTCACCTTTTTAATATCTTTCGTGAGTATGATGGAAAGGATAATTGTGCTCAAGTGCTAGAAGAAGAGATCTCTAAAATGTTTGGCACTAAATATTTGAATGATGAGCATGATTGCAATGTTGTTAGTACGAATTCCTTGAATATCTATAGTACTAATGATGATTGCACTAGTTATGATGAAAATGCCTCCTATAAACATGTCAATTTTTGTGGAGTGCATTGGGTTTGTAAGTACACAACAAATAGGGAAGATAGATATTGCAAGAGGCATAAGTACTTAGAAAGTAAATGGTTGCAAGAAAGGCTAAATGTGAGTGCTGAAAATTTAAAATACCTTTACCATACTTGTGAACTTTGCAATGAACATGGTCGTTTAAATATCAAATGCAAATTGTTTCATGATCGAATCGTGTCCAAAAATTGTGATGACTTGATTTCCCTTGCGCATTGTCGGTGTACAAAAAGAGGGGTACACTTTTTGTACCCCTATAACTGTGCACGGGCAGTCTGAGCCACGGGCACCACCACACTGAGAAAGGCAAGGGAGGTGAGCCAAGGTAAGGCCGAATCTCAGGAGAAGCAGAACGACGCCAAGACCAAGGCCACAAAGAGCAAAGGGGACGAAGCGGACCCCCCGGCAAGATCCTTGCCGGGAGGCGGTTTTGGCAAACCCGGCAAGACCCTTGCCGTGGCAGCTCGCCCCACACCTACAGAGTGAGTCACCCTTGAGTCCACTGCCCCCATGGGGCAAGGATTCGGGAGACATTCCCGTGGTGGCATGCAGATCTTTGTGAAGACATTCAAGATCAGATACACCCTTTAGAACATGATGATCCTTGGGCGGGATCCCAGCCAAGGAGAACCACAAAGCCCCCGGCAAGAGCCTTGCCGGGGATGACAGCAGGCGCCACGGCAAGACCTTTGCTGGGGCCCCGGCAAGGCCCTTGCCAAGAACACCCGTAGGGCCACCATCAGGCCCAAGCCAGTCAAACCTCTACTGTCGTTCGCATGCAGCTGCCGACCCAACCAGCTGGGCAGGCACCTACGTGGCGGCATGCGGATCTTCATGGAGACCCACACTGCGCCACCTCAGCTGCCTGCCTACCTACATGGCACCGCGGGTGCCGCTGGCCAGGGCACGTGTCGACACGAGAGGGAGCGGCGACGGACGAGACAGGGCTCTCCCCCGTCCCCGATAAAGCAAGGACACCTGGGCAAGACGCATTAAATGTGCCTTGTCATGTACTGTGAGGGATAACCTCACATCACGGTAACCTTTCCACCTCCTGTGTGCCAAGGTGGCAACCCCCTTTCCTATAAAAGGAGGCCCGAGGCGACCAGGAGGAGGATTCGGCTTTTTGGAGCTCCTCACGCCCCATAGCTAGCTCAAGAACACAGATATACAATCCACCAAAGCAGGAGTAGGGTTTTACGCATCCCCGCGGCCCGAACCTGGATAAACGAACCGTGTGCTATCTGTTTGATCCGCTCTTCTCACGACCCAGCACCCCGCAACCGTAGTAGGGATTCTTGTGATCCCATAGGTGTCGTTCCGCACCGACATCTTTGGCGCGCTAGGTAGGGGGGCGCAGTTGTGAGAATCAGCTTTAGCAGTTAGTTCGATGCTTCTTCATCGTCATGGCGCCCAAGAAGAAGACGACAGTGGCGGTTGGCCCGTCGGAAGCCGGACATCCCGTCCCGACGCGGGCGAGCAGCGGACCGGTCGCAGAAAGGACCCAGGGCGCCGTTCGCGAACACCAACACCGTCCTAGCAGCCGGAGTTTGGGAGGCGGCGATGTTCGTGCGCCTGGTAACGGGCCGCACGCCGCCAAATCCAAAGACGGAGCCAGGCCCTCCGCGGGTGGCGCGGGGCCTTCCAAGATTGCTACCGTCCAGCCCAAAGGCGATGCGAGGGCCTCCAAGACTCCCACGCTGGCGCCAACGGCACGCTCCTCTCAAGTGGCGCACGACGAACGGCGCAATCACGCTGAAGACCCCGGGCGTCACCGCGGGAAGAGCCCCGAGTGCCACTCCCGGGAGGTAGAATACCTGCCCGCTCGCCGAGGCGTTGGTGAAGATGGCATGCGACCGCGGGGTCGTGATAGAGCTCCTTCTGACATGGTCAAAAGTCGAAGCACGTCGCGATCCATGCAGGTTTTGCTGCCACAGATGCCAGCAGAAGCCCTGGCGCGCGTGCAGTTGCTCCTCGATTTTCCTCCCACTACGGGGAAACTCGACGAATGGAGAGCCACTATCCGAAGCCTTGTTGCGGTGGCCAACAAAGACGAACCGAGTCTGGTGGAGCCCCCGGGTCGATGCTCCGACGGAGTCCCACGCACCAGTGGCAGGAAAGCCGGCGGTGCCGCGACCACGATGCACTCGCCTCCTCCTCACCCGGTACCGCGGACGCCAGCCCGTCGCGACGTTGCGGGCGACGAAATCTCCATAGCATTGTCCGACCCGTGGACCCACTGTGACCAGCGCCAAGTCCTTCGGGAACGAGAACATGAAGACGCTCGAACCACTATCGAGAACCGGCGTGGAGCGCACCACCAGTCAGACAGGCGAGCAGGGCCTGCTGTGAACCACCCGGCACCGGAGAGCCCTGGAGGCCTACCTTACGAGGTAGGTTGTCCGGCTTTTACCCGTGAGCTACGGCAGTTCCAGTGGCCCACTCATCGCACCTTCAAACCTGACGTGGGCGAAAAGTACAGCGGCAAGACCCACCCGTTCGAGTTCCTCAGCATCTACACCATTGCGATGCAAGCTGTCCGAGCCCGCGACGATAAGGTGCTTGCGAATTACTTTCCATTGGCTCTTAAACCCAAGGCCATGTCATGGTTGATGCACTTGCCGGTAGACTCTATTTCCTCCTGGTCGGATTTGTGCCATGAGTTTGTGGGCGCCTTTACTGGAGGCCACCAAGCCCATGGCCAAGCGAGCGACCTGCACGTCATTCCCCAGGAGGGAGGCGAGAGTCTCCGTAAGTATATACAGAGGTTCAGCCGGATACAGTACAATATCCCTGATGTTCACCCTGCCGCCATCATCAACGCGTTCCATCAGAACGTGCGTAACCGCAAGATGCGCGAAGAGCTGGCAATGAACAAGGTGAAAGATGTAGCAGAACTCTATGTTCTTGCTAACAGATGTGCCCGGGCTGAAGAGGGAAGGAAGTACCCCGGCGAAGACGCCAGCATGGAAACCGACTCCTCAGATGAAGATACTGCCGCCCCGGCGAAGAAGGTCCGGTGCTGCAACAGGAAGCGCAAAGGTAAATCCGTGCTTGCCGTCGAGGGATCTGGTGACACCGGCTGCACCAAGAAAACCAAGGCAGATGACCTCGGCAAGGAAATTGCCAGATGTGTCGCCTGCCGGGCCTTGGCGGTTGCCGAGGAGCCAGGGAACTCCGACAAGCGATACTGCAAGATCCATCGCACCAAAGGTCATGCTCTCCAAGACTGCCGACAGGTTGAGCTCCTCACTGAGAAGCAGAGGGCTGAATATGAGAGGCGGGACAAGGAGAAGGGCCAAGACGGTGCTGAGGGGTCCGGCAAGAAGCGTGACGGCTAGGCGGGCCGTCGCGGCAAGGATAAACAACAGGAGAGGCCCGCCCGGGGCCATGACAAAAAGCCAGAAGACGACGATCACGAAGAGGACGAGGAATCCGGCGACCAAGAGTTTCGGAAAGCTACAGAGGCCATGTGAATCGACAGCGGTGCCTCGCTGCATACTTCTCACCGCCAGCTTAAACAGTGGGCGCGAGAGATTACAGCGGCAGAGCCGTCGTTTGATGCCGAAAGGCCGCTGAAGTGGTCCAGCACACCTATCATTTTTGACACTGAGGATCACCCTGATCACACTACTGCGGTCGGTTTGCTTGCCATTGTTGGTTTCACCAACAATACGCAACCTCAAGGTGACAAAGATGCTAGTCGATGGCGGGGCCAGTCTGAACTTGATCTCGCCTGCCGTGATCGAGAAACTGCAGATTCCTGATGGAGACCTTGAGGAGACGGGCACGTTTCAGGGGGTCAACCCGGGAAGAAGCCAACCTAAGGGAAAGGTCACGCTGCCCGTGACTTTTGGAAGCAATCTGAACTATAGGACGGAGAGGATCGTGTTTGATGTTGCCAAGATCCCCTTGCCCTACAACGGGATCCTTGGCCGCCCAGTGCTGGACAAGTTCATGGCGGCGTCACACTATGCCTACAACACCCTGAAGATGCCAGGACCTGTGACGATCATCACCATCCCCTCCGATAAGAAAGATGCACTGATTTGTGCTGACCAACTATACCAGCAAGCAGTTGCAGCAGCTGCCACCACTAGGGCACTTGCTCCTGCCGCTGGGACCCCGAGAGGGAAGAAGAAGAATAAGACCGGTGAGACCTCGGACACCCACTCCGGCAAGCGCACCTCTTCGGAGTGTAGCGCTCCCGTCGAGGATGTGCCAGAGAGCTCCACCGGCGGAAACAAGAAGCCCAGGGCCATACCGCCAGGAACCAAGAAGGTTTCTGCCAATGAGGACGAGACGGGAGGGGCTTTCACCATAAGCTCCACCCTTGACGACAAATAGGAAGACGCGCTCGTCACCTTCCTGCGGGCGAATGTCAATGTGTTTGCATGTCACCAGCTTGCTGTCTGTCCTCATGCGCGGCCTGTCAAGCAGAAGGTCAGAAAGCAAGCTTTGGAACGACAAGAGTTCATCACAGAGGAGATCCGGAAACTGGAAGCAGCGGGTTTGGTAAGAGGAGTGCTCCATCCAACGTGGTTGGCCAATCCGGTCATAGTGCACAACGCTAATGGGAAGTGGAGGCTGTGTATTGATTACACAGATATCAATAAGGCTTGTCCTAAGGACCCCTTCCCGTTGCCGCGCATCGACTAGATTGTTGACTCCACAGCTGGGTGTGATCTGTTTTCATTCCTCGATGCCTACTCTGGCTACCACCAGATCTTCATGACAAGAGAAGACGAAGAGAAAACAGCATTCATCACCCCATGTGGTACGTATTGTTTCATGCGGATGCCTTTCGGGCTGAAGAGTGCTGGTTCGACGTTTGCAAGGGCGGTCTAGATTGGTTTTGAACCCCATCTCCATAGAAATATGGAAGCTTATATGGATGACATAGTGGCCAAAACCAAGGACAGGGCAACCCTCATACCGGATTTGCAAGAAACATTTGCAAACCTGCGCAAGGTCAATCTCAAGATGAACCCTGAGAAGTGCATCTTTGGCGTCCCGTCCGGCAAGCTTCTCGGGTTCTTTGTGTCACAGCGTGGGATAGAGGCCAATCCGGACAAGATCAAAGCTATAGAGCAGATTGAAGCACCCAAGCGAATCAAGGATGTGCGTCGGCTTGTTGGTTGCGTCGCTGCCATGGGCAGATTCATTTCCAAGTCTGCCGAGTGTGCCCTTCCCTTTTTCAAGATCCTGAAAAAGGCGGGCCCGATGGAGTGGACGCCAGAAGCCGAAGCAGCATTGCAAGATTTGAAGAAGTACCTCTGCTCCGCGCCAATACTAGTTGCGCCTAGGCCACAGGAGCCGTTGCTGCTATACCTGGTGGGAACGAACCAGGTGGTCAGCGGCGCACTAGTGGCGCAGAGAGAGGTTGACGACGAGGTAATTGCAGCGAGAGAGCCCGACACCACCAATGCAGAGACGACACAACCAGTTGAAGTGCCGCCGAAGAAGAAAATGATGCAGCACCCAGTCTACTTTGTTAGTTCCCTCCTGCAGGGAGCTAGATCAAGGTACTCCGGCGTGCAGAAACTGCTCTTCGGCCTTCTTATGGCCTCGAGGAAGCTGCGTCACTACTTCCAGGCACACGAGATCACTGTCGTCACTTGCCTCCCTCTGCAACGGATATTGCACAATCCAGATGCAACGAGAAGAACTGTGGAATGGGCACTGGAGCTGTCCAGCTTTGGCCTCAAGTTTGAAAGTACTTCGACGATTTAGAGTCGAGTCCTGGCGGAGTTCATTGCAGAATGGACCGCGACGCCTGACGAAGAAGCCCAAGAGACTGCTCTCCCCGGCAGGGAGGCAAGTTGCAGTTGGATCATGTACTTTGATGGAGCTTTCTCCTTACATGGCACCGGGGCTGGCGTACTGCTTGTCGCGCCCACCGGAGAGCACCTCAAGTACGTGATCTAGATGCACTTCCCTAGGGAGGTGTCAACAAACAATACGGCAGAGTACGAAGGGCTGCTTGCCGGTCTTAGGATCGCGGCAGACCTCGGAATCAAGAAGCTCATCGTCAGGGGCGACTCGCAGCTCGTCGCCAAGCAAGTCAACAAGGACTACCAGGAGCCCGTTGATGAAGGCCTACGTCGATGAAGTGAGAAAGCTGGAAGAGCGTTTTGACGGTATACAGGCTGAATATGTTCCCCGAGCGGAGAACGATATCGCCGATTACCTTTCAAAACGCGCTGCCCTCAAGCTACTTGTGGAACTAGGTACCTTTTGCTCCAGCTAACTCAGCCATCCGTTGATCCATCAACAGAGCAGAACAAGAGGAGGAAATCAGGACCGGGCAAGTACTTTCCTGCCGAGCTCCCCGGAGCCGCATGCAAGGATGTTGCCAGGGACACTGAGCCCGCCACGGGACGGCTAGCTCCGGCGGAGCGTCAAGCTCTTGCCGTCGAGACAGCCGCTCCTATAGCGGAGGAAATGCCTTTAGTCCTCGCCGTCGAGCCCCAGGCTCCAGCGTGGGCACATCATACAGTCTGATTCCTCCAAACAGGGGAACTTCCTGAAGAGCGGGAAGAAGTGGAAAAATTAGCTCGTCGCTCTACCACGTACCAGTTCGTCGATGACGTCCTATACAGAAAGAGGCCGGACGGTGTGAAATTGAAGTGTATCCCTCGGGAGGAAGGACTGGAGCTGTTGGCGGAGATACACGGAGGCATATGTGAGTCCCACATCGGGTCAAGGGCCCTTGCCCGCAAGGCATTTTGGCAAGGCTTATTCTGGCCCACCGCCCTCCAGGATGCGACGACACTAGTCACTAGGTGTGAAGCATGTCAGTTCCATTTAAAGAAGCTTCATCAGCCAGCTCAAGCCCTTCAAACCATTCCTCTCTCCTGGCCCTTCTCGGTCTGGGGGCTCGACATACTGGGCCCTTTCCCCCGCGCTGTCGGGGGCTTTGAGTACTTGTATGTTGCAATCGACAAGTTCACAAAGTGGCCGGAAGTGGAGGCAGTGAGGAAGGTCACAGCTCAGTCAGCTGTCAAGTTCTTCAAGGGACTATTGTGCCATTTTGGTGTACCCAACAGGGTCATCACCGACAACGGCACACAGTTCACAAGCCGCACCTTGATGCAATATATCCAAGACCTCGGCAGCAAAGTCTGTTTCGCTTCCGTTGCTCACCCACGAAGCAATGGTCAAGCTGAGAGGGCAAACGCTGAAGTACTGCGAGGCTTAAGGACCAAGACCTTTGACAGGCCGCACAAGAGTGGAAGGCGCTGGATTGATGAGTTGCCAACGGTTCTTTGGTCGATCAGGATGACGCCAAATCGAGCCACCGACCAGACACCTTTTGCCCTGGTATACGGGGCAGAAGCAGTTCTCCCCACTGAACTCATATACGGGTCACCTCGAGTGCTCGCTTATGATGAGCTTGAGCAAGAGCAACTGTGGCAAGATGATGCAATGCTCCTTGAGGAAGATCGTCTTCGGGCGGCTGTGAAAGCAGCACGCTACCAGCAAGCCTTGCGCCGCTACCATAGCCGCAAGGTTCATGCCCGAAGCCTTGAGGAAGGCGACCTTGTCCTTCAGCGCGTCCAATCGGCCAAGAATTCCAACAAGTTGATGCCAAAGTGGGAAGGCCCTTATCGGGTAATATGAGTCACCAGGCCCGGTGCAGTCCGCTTGGAGACTAAAGATGCCGTTCCGGTAAGTAACTCCTGGAACATTGAGCATCTTCGCAAGTTTTACCCATGAGGTGCGGCTTGCCGGGCCCCCCGGCAAGCCACCTTTTGTACAAGCATTGCCGATGATGCATGTAACCCTTTGTACAAAGCCAGGCGCAGACCCTGAGCATAAATAAATGAAGCATTGGCGCCCTAAGTTATAGCATGCATGCTAGGTCGAGTCTCGTCCTTGGTTAGGGTTGATAGTGCTTAGCAGCGACTAACCCCTAGCTTAGAGGTCGAGTGAGCGTCTCTTTGATGTTCTTTCGTCTTCTTTGGTTTGCAGGACTCACAGGTATCCTTGCGGGATCACTTGAGGACGGAAAAGAGAAGATGGACAGACCAACATCTAGACCCCGGCAAGCCAGTATTGCCGGGGGCTACAAGAGCAAAGATTCACCCACAGCAAACCAGAGTTGCCGGGGGCTACAGCTTCAAATAAGTTCTTCATCCCTTATCATGCATTCCCTTATGGACTGAGGTATGTGAAACCTCGTTTTTTCCTAAAACTACCGTGCTCCCCTAACTCTAGGCCCTAGGGCTCGTTCCTGGGGCCAGGTTTCATAGTAGTCGCGGCAACGAGAGGATGAAACAAGGAGCCTGAACCCACCTCATCCCTGCCTCCGCCAAAGGTGTGAGAAAGGTCAAGCGAAGTAGGGAGACGGCAAGGCCTGTTGCCGGGCAAGGAAATGTTTATCTTAAGGATATCAAGGATTTACTCCTTGTCGTGGGTTCAACCCACGAACAAATGACCTGGCAAGCATCCCTTTTTCATTAAAAACGTTCCACTCAGGTACAGTCCATAGGGAATGAAAAACATGAATGATGGGATTACAAGTTTTAAAATCAGCTAAGGCCCGAAGGCTTACAAATTAAAAAGAGATAAGATGGCCGTAATCCCTTTCTTGTCCCTCTCCTCAGGAGGCAGGTCAAGGAGGCGAAAAGGGCAAAAGGAGCGCCTAGGCGTGCTACGGGTGGCAGAAGACACCAAGAGAACATCTCGGTGGCTGTCCGGAGGCTGGATGGTGATGGCGGCGACGGAAGCAGAGCTCAAAGACGAGGCGGCATGACATCAGCACGCGTCGAAGGCGTCGGTGCCCGCGTAGTCCGACTTGACGACCTTGCCGCCCGCCCTCTTCCTCTTCCGAAGCCTCCCAACGCCGGCCGCCCAAGGAGACGACCCCGAGAAGTTCAGGGAGCCAGCGACGTGGATGATGGGGTCGCCGGTGCCACACGGAGCGGCGCCCGACACCTAATCGGACCCGTCATCCTGCTGCCTACTACCCTCGTCGTCGCTGCCGCTGTCCTCCTCGTCACTCCTGCCCGAGGAGGAGTCTTCATTATCAGAAGAGCTCTCCACGTAGCACCTTGCACGGGTCCCAAAGCACCCGAAGACCTTGACGGAGAGAAGGCCACCATCCATCAGCTTAAAATGGAGAGTGAGCCCCTCCGTCAAGCAGTGGATATGGGCAAACTTCTTCCATCCCCGACGGAGATACATCACGTGAGGGGCGGGGAAATCGACGCGGTGCCCGCGTGCCATTGATCGCGCAGCCCCTCATGTGCAGCCACAACGACTCTGGCGGATCCAGCTCCATCTCTCGCGCGAATGGAGTCGGGATACGAAGGCGGCGGCGAGGCGGCCGGCGTAGCCTGATGAAGAACTCGCAAGGGTCATCCCCAACGTGGCCCTCCACGGGAGGAAGAACTGCTGGTGGAGGCGAGGCCGGCGCGCCGCCCCGTCCTCCTCTTCCCCGAGCGCCTCAGCCTTGCCCATGGCCTCACCCCCTCCCCCTTCCCCTCGCGGCTGGCTCTGCCACCGTGGGTGTAGGAGAAGGAGGGACGCGTTGTCGAGCGGCGACCCTCGCCGCCACTATTGATGGACCAGGATTCCCTCTCTCCATGATGGATGGAAGGGGGGAGCAGAACCTGAAGGAAGGAGGAGATGAAGGAATGCGGGATGCCATCCCCCCTCCCGCTCTTTATAAAGGAACGGGGTGGGGGCTGGGCCACCCCACTCAGCCAATCAAGACGTGGAAGGCGCAGGGAACAGGGACCGACCCGCCGCCCCAGCCCGCGGCGGCCCGGTTTCCTGCCTCCACCGTTCACCACCCCAAGCGCATGAGAGCCACGTGGCAGGAGTGCAGGACCGAGGCGACGGGTGAGGCGACCTCTCCCCACCCCGTGATCGTGGGGAGTGGACGCCTTGAAGACCACACCTCGGCCCCGTTCAGTAAATGGGCCGCGCCTCCACGCCTCCCCCTGTTTATGGGGAAGGTGCAAACTGCCCCCTTTACTACGACGTGACGCATGCATGCAGAGCTCAGCACCACGCATGCCACCCACGTCACACACGCCTCCCCACGTCGCGCCACGCGCGGGAAGCATGGGAAGCACAGCGCGCGAAGAGACTTACCGCGGTAAAAACCACCCCGCCTGCCCGCGCACCGTTTTTGGGCCTAGCCCAATGACACGATTGCGCTTACGTGTGGCCCAGGCCCGGGTGCTCCTGTCGGTGTACAAAAAGAGGGGTACGCTTTTTGTACCCCTATAACTGTGCACGGGCAGTCTGAGCCACGGGCACCACCACACTGAGCAAGGCAAGGGAGGTGAGCCAAGGTAAGGACGAAGCTCAGGAGAAGCAGAACGACGCCAAGACCAAGACCACGAAGAGCAAAGGGGATGAAGCGGACCCCCCCCCCGGCAAGATCCTTGCCGGGAGGCGGTTTTGGCAAACCCGGCAAGACCCTTGCCGGGGCAGCTCGCCCCACACCTACGGAGTGAGTCACCCTTGAGTCCACTGCCCCATGGGGCAAGGATTCGGGAGACATCCCCGTGGTGGCATGCAGATCTTTGTGAAGACATTCAAGATCAGATACACCCTTTAGAAGATGATGCTCCTTGGCAGGATCCCAGCCAAGGAGGACCACAAAGCCCCCGGCAAGAGCCTTGCCGGGGATGACAGCAGGCCCACGGCAAGACCCTTGCCGGGCCCCGGCAAGGCCCTTGCCAAGAACACTCGTAGGGCCACCATCAGGCCCACGCGAGTCAAACCTCCACCGCCATTCGCATGCAGCTGCCGACCCAACCAGCTGGGCAGGCACCTACGTGGCGGCATGCGGATCTTCGTGGAGACCCACCACTGCGCCACCTCAGCTGCCTGCCTACCTACATGGCACCACGGGCGCCGCTGGCCAGGGCGCGTGTCGACATGAGAGGGAGCGGCGACGGACGAGACAGGGCTCTCCCCCGTCCCCGATAAAGCAAGGACACCTGGGCAAGACGCATTAAATGCGCCTTGTCATGTACTGCGAGGGATAACCTCACATGACTGTACCCTTTCCACCTCCTGTGTGCCACGGTGGCAACCCCCTTTCCGATAGAAGGAGGCCCGAGGCAACCAGGAGGAGGATTCGGCTTTTTGGAGCTCCTGACGCCCCATAGCTAGCTCAAGAACACAGATATACAATCCACCAAAGCAGGAGTAGGGTTTTACGCATCCCCGTGGCCCGAACCTGGATAAACGAACCGTGTGCTATCTGTTTGATCTGCTCTTCTCATGACTCCGCGCCCCGCAACCGTAGTAGGGATTCTTGTGATCCCATATGTGTCGTTCCGCACCTACACGCATTATAATGAACTAAGTTTTCTTTTGGATTATGAAGAATTGAAGCATCAAACTAAGCATATTCCAGAATATAACCTCAAGAAATTCCTCGATATTGATCTGGAAGAGATTTATATGTATTGTGCGGTGAATTGCATTGAAAATCCTTATATTGCCAATTACATAAAGAAAATAAAACAAATAGAAGATGAAGAGAATACTTATGAAAGGGAAGAGACTTCCCAATATCCTCCTATTATTTCTTATGATGAATCAGGTAACGAGGAGGAGCCTTCTACTCAACCAATCTCATTAATAAGGAGCTCCAAAAAGAGGATTGAACCCCCACATGATGTGGTGAAGAGGAAGAAAAGAAAAGGGAAGAGAGGTAAAAAGGTATCTCTCCCAAATAAAGTTGCTCCTATTATTGTTGTGCCTCATGAAAATGAAGATGATACACTTTATGATGATCTCGTTATGCCTATTGCTTGTTGTGATGATTATGATTGGGAAGATAATGATACTTCTGATGATCATAAAAATCTTTTTGGTTCTTGCTTGGAAGAACATGATAATAATGTTTGCTATACTATTGGTGCTATCCATACTATTAATGATGAGAGTGATTATGCTTATGATACGAAAAGGCCCAAGCTTGGGGAACCTATGTTTGATGAGGATGACATATTTGAGAATATATTTGCTGCAATTAATGTTTGTCCCAAGCTTGGGGATGCTATGTTTAATAATGATGATATTTTTAGCCTTCCATGTTTTGATATGCAAAGTGATTATGATGAGAACAAAGTTGCTACTTATGATGATTATTGTAATGAAACTTATGCTATAAAAAGTAGTGATGATTATATTTATAAAACTTGTCATGATTATGATTATCCTTTTTCTGAACATTACTCTTTTAATGTGGAAACAATTTATAGTATTCAAGTTTCTTATGATACTCCCACTATTCTGAATGAGAAGAATTTTGCTTATGTGGAGAGTAATAAAACTTCTATGCTTGTAGATCATGAAAAGAATGATTTGTGTGCTGGTTATATTGTCGAATTCATTCATGATGCTACTGAAAATTATTATGAGGGAGGAACATATGCTTGTAGGAATTGCAATAATATCAAGTTTCCTCTCTGTGTGCTTAAAACTTTGAAGTTATGCTTGTTTTACCTTCCTATGCAAGATGATTCTTGTTCCCACAAGTTGTTTGCTCACAAAATCCCTATTGTTGGTGTCAAAAACGATGGATCTCGGGTAGGGGGTCCCAAACTGTGCGTCTAGGCCGGATGGTAACAGGAGGCAAGGGACACGAAGTTTTACCCAGGTTCGGGCCCTCTCGATGGAGGTAAAACCCTACGTCGTGCTTGATTAATATTGATGATATGGGTAGTACAAGAGTAGATCCACCACGAGATCGAAGAGGCTAAACCCTAGAAGCTAGCCTATGGTATGATTGTTGATGTGTACGTTGTCCTATGGACTAAAACCCTCCGATTTATATAGACACCGGAGAGGGTTAGGGTTACACAAAGTCGGTTACAATCGTAGGAGATCTTCATATCCGTATCGCCAAGCTTGCCTTCCACGCCAAGGAAAGTCCCTTCTGGACACGGGACGGAGTCTTCAATCTTGTATCTTCATAGTCCAGGAGTCCGGCTGAAGGTATAGTTCGGCTATCCGAACACCCCCTTATCCAGGACTCCTCAGTAGCCCCTGAACCAGGCTTCAATGACGACGAGTCCGGCGCGCAGATTGTCTTCGGCATTGCAAGGCGGGTTCCTCCTCCAAGTACTTCATAGAAGATTTTGAACACAAAGATAGTGTGCGGCTCTGCAAAATAAGTTTCCACATATTGCCATAGAGAGAATAATATTTACACAAATCTAATCTGCTGACGTACTCTGTAGTGTGACATCACACCACGGCCAAGCTTTTATTCGAACCATTTTACTGTCCCATCTTAGCGCATTATACGAGGTGGTTTCCTTGGCACGTCTTGTTAAAGCAGAGATCGTGTCCCCTTATTCCGGGATTCTCATCAATACAGGCGTGGGTAACCCAAACGCGCCATTGATTACGGCGCTTGGAGATAAGAGAGTTTTACCAGGCTGGTGGGGACACGTAGTTGCGTCCACCCATATAAGGGGATAAGGATCCACCTTTTCACCCACGCCTTCTTCCTCCTTTGCCTATCCATTCTTGCGCACTTGAGCTCCAGCGCCCAAGTCCGCACTACCACCTCAACCTTCTCCAGTCATGTCCGGAGCGGGAGGCAAGTGGATGGTCTCCTCCGTCACGGAGGGACACATCAAAAAGCTGAGGAAGGCCGGATACCTGTCTAACGACATCGCGTACCGGCTTCCTGAAAAGGGGCAGCTCATCCCCACCCCTAGGCCCCCTGAGAGGGTGGTGTTCCTCCCCCATTTCCTCCATGGACTGGGCTTCCCTCTCCACCCATTTGTCCGGGGGCTCATGTTCTACTACGGCCTGGATTTCCATGATCTGGCCCTGAACTTCGTCCTCAACATCTCAGCGTTTATCGTTGTGTGCGAGGCCTTCCTCCGCATCCGCCCCCATTTCGGCCTATGGCTCAAGCTTTCAACGTCAAGCTGAAGGTGGTGCACGGCAACCAGGCAGAGTGCGGAGGCTCCATTGTGGGCAAGATGGCCAACATCCTATGGCTCGAGGGCTCCTTTGTGGAGACCCTGAAGGGGTGGCAATCGGGGAGGTTTTACATCACCGAGCCGCGCGACACCGAATGGGTCGCACCCCCTGAGTTTTGATCCGGACCCCCTGCGAGGCTCACCTCCTAGAAGGAGACGGGTCTGTCGTGGGGTAAGAAGGGAGAGCTGACCGGACTCCAAACATTCGTCCAAACCCTAGTGGACAAGAAGCTCAAACCTGTCAACATAGTCCAGGTTATGCTCATCCGCTTGATCCTCCCGTGTCAACAACGGGCTTTCAACCTGTGGGAGTTCGACCCGACGCGGCACCAAACTCTGAGCAGGCTCCTCGACACGACGTACGAAGATGCCTGGAAGGTGCTTTTCAAGGGCGCGGAGGCTCCCGCACCCGCTACCGAGGATCGCGGATTCAGTGCGCAGCGTCATGCTCTCGCGGTAAGCTGTTTTTTCCTTTTACAGGGTATCAGTTTTTCATAGTTTGACTCCATGCAGGATCTAAGCTCCCTTACCTTTGACAGGATTGGCAGGTGACATCCGGACAGATCAACTGTCCGGCTCCTTTGCCCGAAGGCCCAGCAGACGCTCGCTTGGCGAAGCTGCTGGTTCCGGCACCCTATGTGGTGCCGGAGAAGAAGGCCGCGAAAAAGGCCGCAGGGACTCGAAAGAGTGCCCGGCGCCAGGAGGTGTCGGATCCATCGTCCGATGGTTCCGAGGTGCATTCCTCCCATGAAGACGAGGAGGAAGAAGAAGAGACCTCTCCCACTCCAGTGGGAGGAGAGAAGAAAAGGAAGGCCGCCCTCTCTGGGGAGGCCGGAGGGTCCAAGAAGGGGAAAACCCTTCCTCCGGACTACTCCACTGACGTCGACGACGGCGGACAGGAGTGGCAGCGCAGGGCCAAGCCCCTGGCAAAATCGTAAGTATCCGGATACCAGAGTAATTCATAGTATTCGTTTATTGCACAGCTTTCCCTTACGTCGAATATGTTTATGCAGCCCACCCAAAGACCGGCTCGACGCGTTGTCGAGCGGCTCACTGGACTCGTCAGATGTGAACTCGCTTCCGACGGCTTCCTCCCCCCGCCCTACGGACGATACCGAAGTGTTGTCCCAACAGGTTCCAAGCCGGGAGGAGGTGGTCCTGGAGGCGCCGCAAGGCGACCTCCCGGACTCCAGGAGTAAAGGGGATGAAACCCCCCAGGGCTCCACACCGGGCCGGAACCTGCAAAGGTTCCAGAGTCCGGCGGGGGACCTCCTTCCAAGAGGAGCAAGTCCACCGTGCCGGTGGCCCCCGTCCAACCGGAGGCGCCGGACAATATGTTGGAGGCACTCCAAGGCGCCTCCATCAACGAGGAGCACCGCACTATTATGAGTGTGGTGGTCCAGAAGGTTCAGTCCGCCAAGAGCGGACTGACTGAAGCTTGTACTAGCCTTTTAACAGGCTTTGAGGTATGTAAAGAATGTGTAAATAATATTACCGCATAGACAGTAGCCCCTGATGCTCTGTTTGGCGTTCGGGAAGAAAACCCGAATAGAGGATCAAATAAAATTCGCAGGAGTCTAACAAAAATGAGTCAATATGCATATGCAGGCTTCTCTGCTTGCGTCCGCCGCACTAACTGCGGAATTGGACACGCTAAAGCAGAACCTCGAGCGGTCCGAGCAAGAGCTCGGGCATGCCAAGAAGCAGCTCGAGGACAATGAAGGTAAGAAATACCTTATTTTTAAATATATATAAAAAGGTGCAATTGCAAAGAATGACAGGATTATCGTGGCTATTGTAGGGGCCACGTATGAAGTGGCGACCCTTAAGCAAGCGCTGGTCGAGGCCGAGAAGAGGGCGGCCTCAGAGCGCACCGAGCGGGAGAAGTATGAGGCCAAGGTTGGCAAGGTGCGGCAAGAGCTCCAGGCTCTCATGGAAAAACATGAGAGTTTGGAGCTTGACTCAAAGACGCGAGCGTCCGAGCTCGCGGTGGCTATTGAAAATGCCAAGTCTGCCAAGGCCGAATCCCAGAAGACCCTCCAGGAGTTGGATGGGGTGAAGAAGATGGCGGCGTGTAAGGCATTCTTTCTGCAAAGCAAACACATAAACATGAGTTACTTGTTACTTACCCGAATCCGGAGCTCTCCAGGAGCGTTCGCAGATCTTCCCCGGAGTGTGTCTGATGCCGCTGCATTCTATCGAGCCGAGGAGGGCAGCTCAACAGAGAAGGTGTTCTGGTCTCAGTATGCTGAGGCCGGACACCCCGTGCCCCTGAGCGACCAGCTGAAGCAACTGGTCGAGCTCCACAAGGCGGCCGAACAGGCCATGAAGGGCCTCATTGTTCGGCTGTGGCCTAGAGGGGCTCTGCCTGGGAGCTATTTCGGGCTGGTGCGGCGGCTGGTGGAGGCATGTCCAAGGCTCGAAGTCATCAAGCGCTCTGTCTGCATTGAAGGTGCCCGTAGGGCCCTTGCCCGTGCTAAGTTGCACTGGGGCAAGCTAGATGCTGAGAAGCTTGTGAAGGATAGGCCACCGCTGGGGAAAGAGCATCGCAAGCCCGAGAATTACTATAAGGATGTTCTGAAGGGTGCCTGCCTTGTGGCGGATGAATGTTCTAGGGATGTAATTTTTGAGTGAAACTTGCTCGTTTTGTCCTCTGCGCTGAAAACTTGTTTATATGCGCTAAGCAATGCTATTGGAATTTAAAATATTACCTTCTGTGTGGCTGTTTATCAATTCTGAGAGATGGCAAGTCGTCGGTTTCTGCCCCTGTGCCGCTAGTGCTGGGGTGTTCGGGGATAAACCTGAGCGCTCTTTTTCCCATGTTTGGGTCCTTCGAGGGAGGCGCTGAGCCCAACGAACAAGGCAATCGGACTATAATGCGTGAACACTCTCACTTAGCCATAGAATTCTATAATTTTAAATTTCGGCGAAGCCCCTAGTATTCGGAAGACCGAGTTCGGGGCACTATCCACGCCTTGGCCGGACAGAGCCGGCTCCTCGCCCTAAGCGACATAAGTCTTTAGGGACTCGAAAAACCTCTCGAACAGCGACCAGCTCTCGCTTCATCATGACAGTCAGTTTTAGCTTTCTCCACTGAGGTGCTCGACCCAGCTGAACTGGGGCACAATCGCAGTGGTTCTCCTAGTGCTACCTTAGCCGATATAGCGGAACATAACGCACCAAAACATAGGAGCCGGGCAAACCCAACTATTGACCCAAGACATGATTCGGAGCCGATGCATAAAATGCTATAAGTTCGGGGTGCCGCACTTGTTAAACTGTTCGGACTTCTCACACCATATTGAGGGGTACTAAAGCCCCTGGCGTATTTTGGCCGTACCAATGTGTATGGGTGCAACATGTCGTTAAAGAACATATATAAAGAAAAAAGGTAATGCAAAAATAGACCAAAGCTATGCATTGTTTATTAAAAAGGGTTGCGATCAAAGCAGAACGATACAAATAATGCGATAAGTGGAAGGTTGGACTAGTTAACATGTCCGTTCCAGGGGCAAGCTGCGGAATAGTATGCGGAACAGGTATACTGCTGGTGATAGAGACTACCTGGGAGTTCCGCAATGCGGTGTGGCTTGTTTGCTTCCCTGGTTCTTGCATCATTTGTGCAGCAATTGAACTGCCGAACAGGCCTTCCGAAGGATGGAGTCCTGAAAGTAAGAGAAAATTAAAAAATCGGCAGCCCCTGGTACGGTTTAAGCCATGTTTTGGGCGTGCCGTGATGGTGCCCTTCCCCCTATACCCATGGTATCTCTAGAGCGTAGTTATGTACGCGAAGTACTGGCGTCGCCTTTTTGCGAGGGTTGGGGTTGGGGCCGCATTGCTACGCCTGCTCGGATCATGCCAGGCGGGATTGTTGTAGGTTACTCCGGGCGCGCTTGACGGTGTCCGGTCGTTTAGTGGCCCGACTGGAGAACTGCCTGGAGAGGCTGCTTTGTACTTCCGCTGCAAGGGCCGCCGTGTGTTCCTCCGTTCGGAGGGAGCATTCGGTGTTTCCATTGACCGTAATTACTCCTCGAGGGCCTGGCATCTTGAGCTTAAGGTATGCGTAGTGCCATACCGCATTGAACTTAGCGAATGCAGTTCGCCCGAGCAGTGCGTGATAACCACTGCGAAACGGGACTATGTCGAAGATTAACTCCTTGCTTCGGAAATGATCCGGAGATCCGAAGACCACTTCAAGTGTGACTGAGCCTGTATAGTTGGCCTCTACACCTGGTATTACGCCCTTAAAGATCGTTTTTGTGGGCTTAATCCTCGAGGGATCTATGCCCATTTTCCGCACTGTATCCTGGTAAAGCAGGTTCAGGCTGCTGCCGCCGTCCATAAGGACTCTAGTGAGATGAAATCCGTCCATAAGTTCCACTGTTGTTCAACGGCCGGGGCTCCTCGTCGTCATCGCTATGCCGCCCCTTGTCTTCATTTTCAGCGTTTAACTTGCTTGCCTGCTTGAACACCCAACAATCCCTGTTGGTGTGATTGGCCGGCTTTTCGGGGGTGCCATGTATCTGGCACAAGCAGTCGAGTATTCGGTCCAAACTGGACGGACCCCTAGGATTCCTTTTGAATGGCTTTTTCCGCTGACCGGATTTAGAGCCTCTGAATCCGGCATTAACTGCCATATCCTCAGCATTGTCGCCATTAATGCGACGCTTCTGCTTGTTGTGACGCGACCTGCCACTACTGTTCCTGGTGTCCGAATTACCAGGGTTCTTGGTCATATTGTTGCTACGAGCAAGCCAGCTGTCTTCTCCCGCGCAAAAGCGGGTCATGAGTGTCATGAGTGCTGCCATAGATTTCGGCTTTTCCTGTCCAAGGTGCCGGGCCAGCCACTCATCACGGATATTGTGCTTGAAGGCTGCTAGGGCCTCAGCGTCCAGACGATTGACTATTTGATTTTTCTTTGTTAGGAACCGTGTCCAGAATTTCCTAGACGATTCCTCTGGCTGCTGAATTACGTGACTTAGGTCATCGGCGTCTGGGGGTCGCACATAAGTTCCCTGGAAATTGTCGAGGAATGCGGCTTCCAGGTCCTCCCAACAACTGATTGATCCTGTTGGCAAGTTGTTAAGCCAATGCCGAGCTAGTCCTTTAAGCTTGAGTGGGAGGTATTTGATGGCGTGGAAATAATCGCCGCGGGCCATGTGGATATGAAGGAGATAATCCTCGATCCATACCGCAGGATCTGTTGTGCCATCATATGATTCAATGTTTACGGGTTTGAAACCCTCGGGGATTTGATGATCCATTATTTCGTCTGTAAAGCATAGTGGGTGTGCGGCGCCTCTGTACTGGGCTATATCATGACGTAGCTCCAATGAGCCTTGTCTACTGTGTTCGGCCCTGCCGAATTTGTGGCCGGCGTGATGGTTACCGTCTCCAGCCGTGGGGCGCCCACAGGATCGGTAGATCGATCTTGTTTGCCTTGCCTTGTCCTCCAACATGTCTCGTAAGTCCGGCGCATATTCTCGTGCCTTGGTACGGGGTGCGGCTTGAGTGGAGGGCCGAGAGGCCTCTCTGTCGCGGCCACGAGGTGGCCGGTCGGCCGCATCAAGTGCTTCCTCTTCTACTCGGGGTAGCAACCTGCGCTTTGGGTAGCTCTTGGAGGGGCGTTCGAGTTTATGCTCTTCGGCCGCAAGGACTTCAGTCCATCTGTCGACTAGCAAATCTTTATCAGCTCTAAGTTGTTGCTGTTTTTTCTTGAGGCTTCTTGCCGTGGCCATAAGCCTGCATTGAAACCGCTCTTGCTCGACGGGATCCTCTGGCACGACGAATTCGTCGTCATCGAGGCTTGCCTCGTCTTCGGAGGGAGGCATATAATTATCGTCCTCGACCTCTCTATCTGCCGCTCTCTCATGAGGGCTGGTTTCTCCATCCTCCTGTGCTAAATCTTGCTAGAGGGGGTTTTCTTCGGCGCTTTTCAGAGTATTATTATCTCCCGTGCTGGAATCACCGTATTTGTTTTGGCGGGATTTTGAGCGGCGCCGTTGACGCCGGCGCTTAGGCTGTTTCTTGGAGGGGTCATCCTTCGCTGTTCCATCGCCATCTCCCTCTTTTGGGGTGTCCACCATGTATATGTCATATGACGAGGTGGCTTTCCAGTGCCTAGTAGGCGCTGCTTCTTCATCATCTCCTTCATTGGCGTCCATACCGTCGATGTCTTCGGAGTCGAAGTCAAGCATGTCGGTTAAGTCGTCGACAGTGGCTACAAAGTGGGTGGTGGGTGGGCTTTGAATTTGTTCATCGTCCATACTCCCACCTTGCTGACCGTAGTCTGGCCAGGGCTCTCTTGATAAAGAGAGAGACTTCAGTGACTTTAGGATATCACCGAAAGGCGAGTGCTGAAAGATGTCCGCGGCAGTGAACTCCATGATCGGCGCCCAATCGGATTCAATCGGCAGGGGTGCGGAGGGTTCAGAGTCCGGAGAGGAGTCCGGCTCCTTGGAGTCATGAGTCTCGCAGAGTACAGGGCTGTTGTTCGGCTCAATCACCGTCGGGGTCGCAGCCCCCGAGGTGGCTTCCAACCGCCCATCCTCGATCGGCGCAGTTGGCTCCGAATTAAGGGTCGGAGCCGATGCGGGTGTGGCCTCCAGGGCACTGTTCGGCGGTAGAGCTAGATCATGCTCGTCGTGACAGTGCGGCGCGCTCGGCAGTGGCTCGAATCCGTCGAAGATCAAGTCCCCGCGGATATCAGCCGTGTAGTTTAAACTTCCAAATCTGACCTGACGGCCAAGGGCGTAGCTTTCGATCTGCTCCAGACGGCCAAGCGAATTGGCCCGTAGTGCGAAGCCGCCGAAGACGAAGATCTATCTGGGGAGGAAGGTCTCACCCTGGACTGCATCGCTATTGATGATCGTAGGAGCCATCGAGCCTGATGGGGACGACACAGAGGAACTCTCAATGAAAGCACCAATGTCGGTGTCAAAACCGGCGGATCTCGGGTAGGGGGTCCCGAACTGTGCGTCTAGGCCAGATGGTAACAGGAGGCAAGGGACACGAAGTTTTACCCAGGTTCGGGCCCTCTCGATGGAGGTAAAACCCTACGTCCTGCTTGATTAATATTGATGATATGGGTAGTACAAGAGTAGATCTACCACGAGATCGAAGAGGCTAAACCCTAAAAGCTAGCCTATGGTATGATTGTTGATGTGTATGTTGTCCTACGGACTAAAACCCTCCGGTTTATATACACACCGGAGAGGGTTAGGGTTACACAAAGTCGGTTACAATGGTAGGAGATCTTCATATCCGTATCGCCAAGCTTGCCTTCCACGCCAAGGAAAGTCCCTTCCGGACACGGAACGAAGTCTTCCATCTTGTATCTTCATAGTCCAGGAGTCCGGCTGAAGGTATAGTCCGGCCATCCGGACACCCCCTAATCCAGGACTCCCTCACCTATGCATAGGAAGTGGGTTAGGCTTAAATGTGCTAGTCATATTCTTCAAGATGCTCTCTTTATGTTACAATTCTTATCTTTTATGTGAGCATCGTTGAAATCATCATGCCTAGCTAGGGGCTTTAAATGATAGCGCTTGTTGGGAGGAAGCCCAATTTTATTTTTGTTCTTTTTGTTCTTGTTTAGTAATAAATAATTCATATAGCCTCTGTTTATATGTGGTTTTATGTGTTTAATTAGTGTTTGTTCCAAGTAGAACCTTTGGGAAGACTTGGGTGAAGTCTTTATGATCATGCTGTAAAAAACAGAAACTTTAGCGCTCACGAGAACTGCTGCCATTTCTGATTGGAGAGTGATATTGAGTTAATTCTTTTTGCAGATGATTAATAGATAAATTCCTAAGGTCCAGAAATTTATTTTAGAATTTTATGAGTTCAATAAGTATACTTTTGATCCAGATTACTACAGACTGTTCTGTTATTTATAGATTCTGTTTTTCGTGTGTTGTTTGCTTATTTTGATGAATCTATGGCTAGTAAAATAGTTTATAAACCATAGAGAAGTTGGAATACAGAAGGTTTAAAACCAATATAAATAAAGAATGAGTTCATTATAGTACCTTGAAGTAGTGTTTTCTTTTCTTTCGCTAACGGAGCTTACGAGTTTTTTGTTAAGTTTTGTGTTGTGAAGTTTTCAAGTTTTGGGTAAGGATTCGATGGACTATGGAATAAGGAGTGGTACGAGCCTAAGCTTGGGGATGCCCAAGGCACCCCAAGGTATTATTCAAGGACAACCAAGAACCTAAGCTTGGGGATGCCCCGGAAGGCATCCCCTCTTTCGTCTTCGTTCATCGGTAACTTTACTTGGAACTATATTTTTATTCGCCACATGATATGTGTTTTGCTTGGAGCATCATTTTTTTTATTTTTTATTTCTGTTTGAATAAAATACCAAGATCTGAAATTATTAAATTTTAGAGAGTCTTCACATAGTTGCATAATTATTCGACTACTCATTGATCTTCGCTTATATCTTTCGGAGTAGTTTGTCATTTGCTCTAGTGCTTCACTTATATCTTTTTAGAGCACGGTGGTAGTTTTATTTTGAAGGAATAGATGAACTCTCATGCTTCACTTATATTATTTTGAGAGTCTTAAATAGCATGGTAATTTTCTTAAAATCCTAATATGCTAGGTATTCAAGAATAATAAAATTCTCTTATGAGTGTGTTGAATACTAAGAGAAGTTTGATGCTTGATGATAGTTTTGAGATATGGAGGTAATAATATCAAAGTCGTGCTAGTTGAGTAGTTGTGAAATTGAGAAATGCTTGTGTTGAAGTTTGCAAGTCCCGTAGCATGCACGTATGGTAAACGTTATGCAACAAATTTGAAACATGAGGTGTTATTTGATTATCCTCCTTATGAGTGGCGGTCGGGGACGAGCGATGGTCTTTTCCTACCAATCTATCCCCTAGGAGCATGCGCATAGTACCGACGTTTTTGATGACTTGTAGATTTTTGCAATAAGTATGTGAGTTCTTTATGACTAATGTTGAGTCCATGGATTATACGCACTCTCACCCTTCCATCCTTGCTAGCCTCTTCGGTACCGTGCATTGCCCTTTCTCACATTGAGAGTTGGCGCAAACTTCGCCGGTGCATCCAAATCCCGTGATATGGTACGCTCTATGACACATAAACCTCCTTATATCTTCCTCAAAACAGCCACCATACCTACCTATTATGGCATTTCCATAGCCATTCCGAGATATATTGCCATGCAACTTTCCACCATTTCGTTCATCATGACACATTCATCATTGTCATATTGCTTTGCATGATCATGTAGTTGACATCGTATTTGTGGCAAAGCCACCGTTCATAATTTTTTCATACTTGTCACTCTTGATTCATTGCATATCCCGGTACACCACTGGAGGCATCCATATAGAGTCATACTTTGTTCTAGTATCGAGTTGTAATCATTGAGTTGTAAATAAATAGAAGTGTGATGATCATCATTCAATAGAGCATTGTCCCAAAAAAAAGAGAAAGGCCATAAAAAAGGAAAGGCCAAATAAAAAAATAAAGGCCAAATAAAAAAGGAAAGGTCAAATAAAAAATAAAAAAATAAAAGGGACAATGCTACTATCCTTTTTCCACACTTGTGCTTCAAAGTAAGACCATGATCTTGATGATAGAGAGTCTCTTGTTCTATCACTTTCATATACTAGTGGGAATTTTTCATTATAGAACTTGGCTTGTATATTCCAACAATGGGCCTCCTCAAATGCCCTAGGTCTTTGTGAGCAAGCAAGTTGGATGCACACCCACTAGTTTTGTTTGTTGAGCTTTCATACATTTATAGCTCTAGTGCATCTGTTGCATGGCAATCCCTACTCGTTGCATTAACATCAATCGATGGGCATCTCCATAGCCCATTGATTAGCCTCATTGATGTCAGACTTTCTCCTTTTTGTCTTCTCCACATAACCCCCCTCATTATATTCTATTCCACCCATAGTGCTATATCCATGGCTCGCGCTCATGTATTGCGTGAAAGTTTATGAGTTTGAGATTACTAAAGTATGAAACAATTGCTTGGCTTGTCATCGGGGTTGTGCATGATGAGATCATTCTTGTGTGATGAAAATGGAGCATGACTAAACGATATGATTTTGTAGGGATGAACTTTCTTTGGCCATGTTATTTTGAGAAGACATAATTGCTTAGTTAGTATGCTTGAAGTATTATTGTTTTTATGTCAATATGAACTTTTGTCTTGAATCTTTTGGATCTTAATATTCATATCACAATTAAGAAGAATTACATTGAAATTATTCCAACTAGCATTCCACATCAAAAATTCTTTCTTTTATCATTTACCTACTCGAGGACGAGCAGGAATTAAGCTTGGGGATGCTTGATACGTCTCCAACGTATCTATAATTTTTGATTGCTCCATGCTATATTATCTACTGCTTTGGGAAATATTGGGCTTTATTTTCCACTTATATATTAATTTTGGGACTAACCTATTAACCGGAGGCCCAAACCAGATGTGTTGTTTTGTGCCTATTTCAGTGTTTCGAAGAAAAGGAATATCAAACGGAGTCGAAACGGAACGAAATCAACTAGAGAAGTTATTTTTGGAATGAAAGCCACCGGATAGACTTGGACTCCACGTCAGGAGATACGGGAGGTGCTCACGAGGGTGGCCCACCCCCTAGGGCACGCCCCCTGCCTCATGGGGCCCCCGTAGCTCCTCCGACGTACTTCCTGCACCCATATATATTGTCGTACCCTAAAACTTCCAGAATGGACAATAGATTGGGAGCTCCGCCGCCAGAAGCCTCCGTAGCCACCGAAAGCCAATCTAGACCTGTTTCGGCACCCTGCCGGAGGGGGGAATCCTTCTCCGGTGGCCATCTTCATCATGCCGGTGCTCTCCATGACGAGGAGGGAGTAGTTCTCCCTCGGGGCTGAGGGTATGTACCAGTAGCTATGTGTTTGATCTCTCTCTCTCGTGTTCTTGAGGTGATACGATCTTGATGTATCGCGAGCTTTGCTATTATAGTTGGATCCTATGTTTCTGCTCCCCCTCTTCTCTCTTGTAATGAATTGAGTTTCCCCTTTGAAGTAATCTTATTGGATTGAGTCTTTAAAGATTTGAGAACACTTGATGTATGTCTTGCCGTGGATATCTGTGGTGACAATGGGATATCACGTGATTCACTTGATGTATGTTTTGGTGATCAACTTGCGGGTTCCACCCATAAACCTATGCATAGGGGTTGGCACATGTTTTCGGCGTGATTCTCCGGTAGAACTTTGGGGCACTCTTTGAGGTCCTTTGTGTTGGTTGAATAGATGAATCTGAGATTGTGTGATGCATATCATATAATCATGCCCACGGATACTTGAGGTGACATTGGAGTATCTAGGTGACATTAGGTTTTGATTGATTTGCGTCTTAAGGTGTTATTCTAGTACAAACTCTAGGGCTGTTTGTGACACTTATAGGAATAGCCCAACGGATTGATTGGAAAGAATAACTTTGAGGTGGTCTCGTACCCTACCATAATCTCTTCGTTTGTTCTCCATTATTAGTGACTTTGGAGTGACTCTTTGTTGCATGTTGAGGGATAGTTATGTGATCTAATTATGTTAGTATTGTTGAGGGAACTTACACTAGCGAAAGTATGAACCCTAGGCCTTGTTTCCTAGCATTGCAATACCGTTTACGCTCACTTTTATCATTAGTTACCTTGCTGTTTTTATAATTTCAGATTACAAATACCTTTATCTACTATCCATATACCACTTGTATCACCATCTCTTCGCCGAACTAGTGCACCTATACAATTTACCATTGTATTGGGTGTGTTGGGGACTCAAGAGACTCTTTGTTATTTGGTTGCAGGGTTGCTTGAGAGAGACCATCTTCATCCTACGCCTCCTACGGATTGATAAATCTTAGGTCATCCACTTGAGGGAAATTTGCTACTGTCCTACAAACCTCTGCACTTGGAGGCCCAACAACATCTACAAGAAGAAGGTTTTGTAGTAGACATCATATGCCACACACCTCCCGATGAACAGGGCCCCCATTTCGACCGTAGGAGGTCGAAGAGAAGTCAGTTTCCTCCGTTTTGCGGTATGCCACACCCCTCTTGATCAACAGGACCCTGTTTTGACCGTAGGAGGTCGAAGAGAAGTCTGTTTCCTTCGTTTTGCGGTACACCAGACCCCTCCTAATGAACGGAATTGTGTTTCGACCGTAGGTGGTCGAACACAAGGCCGTTTCCTCCGCTCTACGGTACACCAGGCCTCGTTTCGGCTGTTCTATCCAAGCCTGTTGGCTCCTGATGAACACGACATATTCCGTTGCCTCCCGATGAACATGACGCAGTTTCTCCGTTCCAACCCAGCTGGTTGGCTGCCGATGAACAAGGTGCCCTCGCTGCCCTCTCCATGTACACGAGCCCTGCCGTACGTATGCGCGAGTAGGCGTTCGAGACCCCGCCCGTATGTACGTACATGGCCATACTTAATTTCTTGCACCCTAGTTGTACATACGCGTACATGCTACGTTTGCGCCTCTACTACCACACGTGCCCTTCTTTACTCGGCCACGGTTCATCGCTGCAGCCTGTAGACAGACCGACCGACCAGTATGTACGTACATGTTCGCGACGAGAATGACAACGTGATGTATGCTTCGACTAGGTGGGTCCCAACTGTCAGGGAGGATAAGGAGGCACATCATTGCGTGTGAAGATATAGCTGGTGGGTCCCAGCTGTTAGGGGGAGAATCATATTTTTTGCCTTTGATATGGACGCACTTCCTTGCGTGCGAAGATGTAGCTGGTGGGTCCCAACAGTCAGAGGGGAAACATTTTTTCGCGAAATACGGTGGCCCGTCCGGTAAATCCCTGCTGTCAGGTGGAGGAATTATTATTTTACGCATAATAAGGCTGCACTTCCTTGCTGCGGCCGTGGATCCAACTGTCAGCCTCTCCATGTACAGTACTCTTCTGATGGAAGTCGTTCCTTGAATACATTAACCATGCCACGCGGGAGCACCAAGGCGGTGAACAACAGCGAGGCCTAGGAAGGGGATGACACGGAGCCGGGGAAGACGCGACAGTGGATGCCCATGCGGAGCGGAGTACGAGGGTTGACTGGTTCGGCTGCGGTGTGAGGCTGTCGTCGCCGCAGAATAACAAGGGGTGTGGGTGAGTAGAGGGATGGCCTGGCCAACGGTGGGAGTAGTAGGGGGCGGTGATGCCTCTGCGGCAGCACAACCGACCACGAGAGGCAGTACTAGGTAGCACGATCGGCGCTGGTTTGGGTGGCTGGAGCAAGAAGACGAGAGGTGGAAGAAGCACTACGGCCGTTGGATGGACATCGTACGGTCACTGAAGCTAGAATTGTTCATATTGACTAAGTTTACAAAGCCATCCGTCCGCATCAACTTAGTAGGCCCACAAGTTAGCCTCCCACTATGGTGGGTCCCAGCTAGCAGGGGGAGTATTCATTTTTTTGTGTATTGACCACGTGGCGCCGAGCGCATCCAAGGTGGTGGACGACGGCGAGGCCCAAACAGCAACGAGCCGGAGATGGGAAGATGCATGAGTGGAGTCGCAGACGGAGAGGTGTACGAGGGTTAACTGGTTCTGGTGCGGCGTGGTTCGGCAGTCAGTGAAGAATAACAGGAGGTATGGAGGGGTGGAGGGATGGCTTGGCCGGCAGAGGGGTAGAGCTTCACAACGAAGCATGCTAAGCAGAGCTGCTAGCGGCAGGAGGCGGGAGCAGGTGGTCCCGGCAGCGCTGGAGGAAGAAGATGAGATATTGAAGATGGATGTCGGTCATTGGATGCCAATCCAAAGGCTATCGGTGTGAAATCATTTGTTGACAAAGTTGACAACGACTTGCGTTGGCTTCGACCTACTGGCCCATGTATCTGCCTCAAAAAATGTGGCACATATTCAACCCATTTTTTAGAATTTATAGTCTATTTGATCTTTTTTGAGAATTACAGTCCACTTGCTGGGCTGGGTGAACAAATAATGTAGCGTCCATGCGGCCCATTTTTTTAAACTACATCCCATTTTCACTTTCTCGAAATACATGAATTTTTTGGGCCGGCTGAACAAATAATCTAGCGTCCATGGGCCCATTTATTTTCCCCTAAAAAATTACAGTCCATTTGCACTTTCTCGAAATGCATGATTTTGCTGGGCTGGTTCTAATTATAATGTTGGGTTAGGCGCATCAATGTTATCAAAAAATAAACAGGGGCTGAGCATTTTGTTATAAATACATTTAAATAATAAGTGATTTATTATTACATTGGTCCTTATATCTTACCGAGCTTTTGTACACAATCACCAGAATTTTCGTTGCCTTAAAGTGAAAAAAAATCCATGATTTTATTGTTAAAAAATTATTTTTATAAGTTAATAAGATGTGGGATATTGTTTTCTTATATATGTAAGTATCTTTTAAATATATGATGATAATAACAATAATATATAATAACATATAAAATAATATAAATATATATAATATAGTTAGAAGGGAAACATAAGTTGGACCTGGCATTCCTACTCTTATATAGAAAAATAGAAAAGACCAGTGCGTTTTTTTCAAAAAAATTCATAAGTTGGGCTGCGGATGTTTCAGGAAAAAAAACCTAGGATGGGAGGTCCATAGGCCGGTCGATACATGACGGGCCTCAAGAAAATACAAACTATCATGTCGTGGGATGCGCATGTTGAAAAAGAAAGCCTAGACGGGGCAGCCCACAACCCAGTTGATACTTGTTGGCCCACTAATAATAAATGATACCTGCCAGCTCCCCGGCTTCGTTGTAAATTTATCTCCTTTAGTAACTACGTTGAAGCACCTAAAAAATGTAACTATGTTGACAAACCCGTGGGCCCCAATGTTAGTATAGCATTAGGAGGAAGTATTTTTTTCAATGAGGCACTTGCTTGCGTACAGTCATAGACCTGGTGGGTCCCGATGATACATTTCCAACGTATCTGTCACACCCTAGCTAGTCATGCATTAGAGTGTTGCATCATGTTTACTCTTTCATCAGAAACTTGAAATGGGGATCTGTGAAACCCTCAGAATCATTTTGAAAATGACCCAAATAAAAAATTTCTCCAAAAGGGTCCAAGAAAATGATCATGTTGCTCTCTGAAAATATTGGACAGAGATAAAAATCAAACCAATATTTTTAGTGGCTCATGGACATTTATTTTGGGCATTTGGAATTAATGCATAAATATTTGCATTGGAAATATATTTCTATATATATTAATATATGTCCAAATATTATGCCAATTATAAAGGAGCTCTGGAATAATATATCTAGCCCCTGCAAAAATTGGCATAAGTTAAATAAATGATTTAATATATTATTTAAATCAAAACAAATGTCAGAAATTAGAAAACAGAAAAAAAATAAAAGGGAGAAGCTTACCTGGGCTCCTCCCTGTGCAGCCCATCCAGCTGGCCGGCCCAGCCAGCAGGCGGCCCAGCCCGTCTCCCTCCTCTGTCGTCTTCGTCCCGACAGAGGGAGGGGAGTGTGGCCGGCGCGCGCGCGCGCCACCGCGCCACGCCACCTCTCTCCCTGCCTGCCTGCCCTCCCCTCCTCGCCTCGATGCCCCTGGACGACGCCACGCCTCCCCCCCTGCTCTCTCTCACTCGCCCCGGCTCTCCCCTCCTCTCCCTCGCTCTCTCCCTCACACGACCGAACACCACCGTCGCCGCCGTTCGCCATAGCAGCCGTCTCCGGCCACCCCTCGCTCCCCCGACTAGCTCAGAAGCTCCGCCACAACCCCCTCTTCCTCCCCACCGCTTCACGGGCCTCCGGAAGCCCTGTATCGCCGCCACGTCGCCGTTCCCCTCTTCGGGCTCCGACCATCATCGCCGTCGAATTCGCCGTCTCCAGCGCGTCTCCGAGCATGCTTCGACGCCCACTGCAACCGCGGTGAGCCCCCGAGTCGTTTCCCCCTTCTTCCCTGGTCTCTTTCGACCTCTAGGCCTTAGCCCCACCTTGGCCGAGAGCTCCACGCCGCCGGCGATGTCGCCGTCGTGGCCACGGTCACCGTAGCACCCAACCGAGCACACTATCGTGCTCCACGCCTCACTAGGAGCACGCAGCACGCACCAACGCCTCCCCAAACCCCCTGCAACGCCGACTCCGACCGCACCCGAACTCCGGCCGCCGCTCACGAGCTCGTCATCGACGGTACCGGCCACCCCAGGCTCGGCCACCACCACCGTTCGACGCGCGGGAGCAAGAGCTCTCCAACGAGCCCAAGAACGGCCTCGCCCGTGCCCTGTAGCGCGATCCCGCATCGCGCCGCCGTCTCGGGCCTCGCCGGCGTCACGTCGCCGGTGGGTTTGACCCACTTTGACCACGGCAGGACCCCCCCTGAGTCCCTGACAGGTGGGCCCAGCCCTGTAGCTAATTAGGATTAGCGCTAACCACTGTTAGTTAACCCCCTGACACTGACCAGTGGGCCCCAGCGCCACTAATTAGTAATTAGGATTAATTTAACCCTGTTTAACCCCCCTGTCACTGACGTGTGGGCCCCACACGTCAGGTTTGACCCCAGACAGCCGCAGTTGACCACTGACGTCATGCTGACGTCATGCTGGCGCAATAATTATATTTCTGGATTTAAATTAAATCAGGAAATTCCAGAATATTATTTAAACTTCAAAAATTCATAACTTTTATTCTGTAACTCCAAATTGGACAAATTATATATGAAAAATGATCAGAAAAATCCAATCTATCCATCTGTACTATTTTCATGCATGATCAAACAAGTTAAATTGATGTTTTAAGCAGAACAAGGAAAAGCACTTTAAAAGGCCATGTTTGAGTTTGAAATTTGAATCTTTGATTCAAATTTGTTCAAACCCTTCTGGTTTTAGTTGCATTAGCCCAACACACTCATATTGCCATGTTTCATGCATGCATCATATTGTTGCACATTGTTTGGTGATGGTTGTGTATCGATGTTCTTTGCGGCAGGTTCTGCCTCCGAGGAGTACCGTGATTACCCTAACGAAGAATCGTATCAGTGCATCGAACCATCAGGCAAGCAACCAACCATTTGATCATATCGATACAATCCCATGTTCTCGCTCCTGCTCTCTTTTACTGCATTAAGACAACGCGTTTCAAACTGCTGTGTGCTACGGTAGTTGAACCCATTTCCTCTGCATGACCTGTCATTGCCACAGTAACTAGATGAAACCCACTAGCATGTGTAGGAGTTGATTGAGCCATATGTATGTGTTGTTCCTACCTTGCTATGCCTGCTATGCTTAGAGTCGTGTCAGGTCTGGTTCATCTGGGTGATGGCTAGAGTGAAATGATTATGTCGGAAATGAGAGTGGTGTGGTGAACACGATTTGGTAAAGGTATCGATGAGAGGCCATGTAGGAGTACATGGTGGGTTGTTTCATTGAAGCCGACCTTAAGCACTGAGATCTGTATGTGTGATTTAAGATACAACTACTACCATGCATTGGGCCCTGAAATATGACCCCGCTCGACTTCTTATTCACCCTAGCTCTCTGTCCAGGAGTTGCAAGTAGTTTCTGGTGTTTGTAGCCTACTGGAGGCCGTGGACAGCGCTGACCGTAGGGGTGGGCTGTGATGCGGTAGGTACGTGGCACGGTGTACCGAATACCCGTTAGGTATCTCGGGAACCCTGTTCACATCGTTCGGGGCCGTATGGGAAACCTCGGCCGGACTCCCTGCGGATGGAACCTGAATAGGCGATAAACCTGGACTAGAGGCTTAAGTGTTTAGGTAGGTCGTGGTCTACACCCATGTCGGCTTTCGCTTGAAGTCTGCCGAGCACATGTCGTGTGCAGACGCTAAGTGGTGGAAACATGTATGAAGAAGTACACCCCTGCAGGGTTATCATAATCTATTCGAATAGCCGCGTCCGCGGTAAAGGACTACTTAGTTGCCTATACAGTTCATAGACAAGTAAATGGAAACTGTTAAAAGCCTCAAGATAAGTGTGAGTGCCGAGGATGGCTCTTCCGTAGGAAGACGGAGGTGGATCCTCGGTAGTGTATTGAATTGGTGAGTAGTGGACTCGTGTGCGCAAAACCATTTCAAGTTGGAGTATCGTAGGATAGTCTAGCCAAGAGTCAAAGCTGGCTTGCTGCAATAACTCCACCAACCCTTCTTGATAATATGCATGTATGTAGGATCTGATGTAAGTCTTGCTGAGTACCTTTGTACTCATGTTGCTATAATTTACATTTTTACAGAAGACGCTGCAACCCCTTCTGATGGGTTCTATGTAGACGTTGACATCAACGAGTAGGCTAAAGACCCAGGTGGTGACCCTGAGCTTGTGAAGGACCACGTAGTATAGCTAGGCTTTCCAAGCCTCTTTTATTTTACTAGTTGTCTGTACTCAGACAAGTTACTTCCGCTGCTGGTTGTATGACTGTATGACTTGTATGTCGGGTCGTGAGACCCGTACCTTTGTGTATGTTATGTATGGCTTCCTGAGCCTTAAATAAAGTACTTGAGTCGTAGAGTCATGTTGTGATGCTTCGTTGTATTTGCACATATCGAGCATACTGTGTGTATGATTGAAATGCTTGGTATGTGTGGGATCTGACTATCTAGTTGTTTATCTTTAGTAGCCTCTCTTACCGGGAAATGTCTCCTAGTGTTACCGCTGAGCCATGGTAGCTTGCTACTGCTCTGGAACACTTAGGCTGGCCGGCATGTGTCCTTCTTCGTTCCTGTGTCTGTCCCCTCGGGGAAATGTCACGCTTTGAGTACCGGAGTCCTGTTAGCCCGCTACAGCCCGGTTTACCGGAGTCCTGCTAGCCCAGTGCTACAGCCCGGACCCACTTGCTGATGACCGACACGTTCGAAGCTGGGTCATGGATGCCTGTCCCTGTAAGTCTGTGCCACTTTGGGTTTACGACTAGTCATGTCAGCCCGGGCTCTTTATCATATGGATGCTAGCGACACTATCATATACGTGAGCCAAAAGGCGCAAACGGTCCCGGGCAAAGGTAAGGCGACACCCATGGGGATACCGTGCGTGAGGCCGCAAAGTGATATGAGGTGTTACCGGCTAGATCGATGTGACATCGAGTCGGGGTCCTGACAGCTTGGCATCAGAGCCGGACTGCCTGTAGGTTCTCCAAGCCAAACTGGTCGATGTTGAGTCTAGAAATTCTTTAGTTATATGTAGGGGAATTGATTGTGGGATGGAACGTAAGGCTCTTTTACTCGTTTATCTCATGACATTCTGATCTGAGTCAGTCCATTCTTCCACCGGGGGTTAAGGAATTAGGACCTATTCTCTCTATCAGGATCACGTGTTACTAATCAGTAGTACCTTATAAGTTTGAGGGATACAAGCCTAGTTCAGTTCTACTACCACATTATGTTGTTAGAATGGATTCAGAACTTTGACATGATGATGTTGAGTGTGTACGAAATCCTTTGTCAAATGTCTCAAAATCCTTCTTGAGCATTTACAGCTGTTATGCTGCCGAAATTTTGCTAGAAATTCTAATGCCCTTGCATTATGATTGTGCTTTCAGATGGCCACTCGCGACCTCAATCAAGTGGTTCGCCTGACTCGATGCCTAGATGTACCCGGCCATACTGCCAAGTTGGTCAGGGTAATGACTGAGGCTGGATACCGTTGGTATCCTGAGTACACGGTCGAAGAGCAATTCCGAGACTTTAATCAAAGCCAGTATCTCTGCACTGTCAGGATATTTCCATCTTATCCTGGATCCACCGAGCCTCTTCACTGCTCCTATGGACTCGGGGTTACTATTGAGATGGCTGTGCAGGACGCCGCCTACTCTATGATGACCATTATGCGAGTCAGATCTGGTCTATTTCGGGACTCTGATTTCCGGTATATGCCAGGATCACTTCCGGGAGCACAAGGGTATCTCCAGGCTATTTATGCTGACCCCACTCAGGAGGATTCACGAACTCGCACCACTGCTGAGATGCTCGAGGATAAGGACCGTGAAAATCGGGCCTTGAGGTTAGAGCTCTTCAATACCCGTGCTGACCACTGGGCCACTTTGACTCGGTTCGCACCGGCGGTGCAAGCTGGATTTTCAGATATGCGCGATCTCTATCCTGTGAGATCTGCTCTGCCAGACGTGATGGTTTGGCGTGATGTAGGAGGCATCACCCTACCTCGCGGTCCCCGCAGGCCACCGTCTGTTGGTCCAAGGCCTCATCCTAGCCCCTATGGTCCACAAGCTCCGCGAGATCGTCTGTTTCCGGATGATCATGTTGAGCTCCCAGGCTATGGAGGTGACTTCTACGAGGACTACTACGGATCGGTCTGAGCTAGTGGTAGTATCACTAGTTCGCACTAGCTGTGTCGTCTATCGTCCCGCGTGACTCGTGGGATATGACCTAGTTTGTACTCCTTCCGGAGGTGTAGAAAAATAATGTATAGGAGCTTGGAATGCCTCCGATGAGATGTAATCCTCTTTCACCATAATAGTACTTTGTTTGGTCTTGTACTAAACCCTGTATGGTGTGTATGACGATGGAATAAAGAAGCAGTTTCTGTATTTACCATGTCATACGGATGATCATCTTGCATTCCGAATTATTCCTTACATTCTGTATCCTATGTCGGAATTTTATCATTCTGACTAAATCATTGTCTTGTTTACCTAGGATGGTCAACACGCGCGCTAACCCTGCTTCTCAAGAGCAGGCCGAAGGCAGTGAAGGCAGGAATGAAAATCTGCCTCATCCTCCTTCACTAGCCGAGGTTATGATGGAAGCTGAGAGAAACAAGCGGGAGACCAACCGTTTGTTGGAGCGTATTGAACAGAATACAGCACACCATCAGAGGGCTAACGTGGTGTCACTCAGTGATTTTATCAAATTGCATCCACCCACATTCCACCACTCCGTCGAGCCTCTCGACGCTGATGACTGGCTTCGCAGTATCTCTCACAAGCTGCGTTCCGCGCTAGTAGCTGAGGCTGACAAGGTCACCTTTGCTGCATATCATCTTGAAGGCCCCGCCAGTCTATGGTGGGAAAATTATGGAGCCATGCGCCCAGCGGGCCATGTCACTACTTGGGCTGAGTTCAGCGAGGCTTTCCGTGAGCATCATATTCCGGAGGGTCTCATGGACCGTAAACGTGAAGAATTTTGCAGTTTCACCCAAGGCCGACTTTCTGCGGATGTTTACAGCAGGGAGTTTGGTAATCTCGCACGATATGCAACTGAGGAAGTGTCTACCGATGCCAAGAAGCAAGCAAGGTTCCGTAAGGGCCTTAGTCCTGAGCTTCGTCGTGACCTCCGTTTGCATGAGTGCACATCTTTTCAGAAACGTGTCAACAAAGCCATCAGTGCTGAAACTGGTCAGACTGACTATGACGCAACACGCAAGCACGGCCGTGATATGGGTTCCTCATCCGGTGCTGGTCCTCAGAAGCGCCGCGTGTGGGTGCCCAACACCGCCCTGCCACCCAGGTTCACACCGAGGCCATCTTTCCAGGCGCCTTGCCCTGTTCAACAGTCTGCACCGGCCAAGCCCTATGGGGGTCCAACTAACAATGCTCCTCCACGTACCAGTTCTGTGACTTGTTTCAAGTGTGGGGAATCTGGTCACTATATGCGTGAGTGTCCCCAGACCAACCCCAATCAATCTGCTAAAGCTGTTGGCCGTGGCAAGCCGACAGGAAAAGTATTCCACGCCAAGCCGGTCACCGCTACACGTGGCCATGTCAACTGTATCTCTGCCGAAGAAGCTCAAGAGGATCCCAACGTCGTTCTCGGTACGCTTCTTGTTAATTACCACCCGGCATCTGTTCTTTTCGATACAGGAGCCTCTCATTCTTTTATATCCGAAAATTATGCGCGTTTGCATAACGTTGCATTCTGTGATATGCCATCCACTATGGAAATTTCTACCCCTGGTTCTAGATGGCAGACCTCTAGGGTAAGTTATGGAAATGAAATCCAAGTTGACAGACTTGTTTTCCTCGCATCTTTGATAGCCCTTAAATTTTCAGATATTAATATCATTTTGGGTATGGACTGGATGTCAGCTCATCAAGCCAAAATTGATTGCTTCTCTAGGACTGTTCAACTCACCCATCCTTCGGGGAAGATAGTCAATGTCTTGACCCGAATAGCCAAGCGACAATTATATTCTCTTAACGCCAGCCCTTTGCCAGACCTTGAGGACATTCCGGTAGTCCGTGACTTCCCGGATGTTTTTCCAGAGGAATTGCCAGGTGTTCCACCTGACAGGGATGTTGAGTTCGTAATAAACCTCATTCCAGGAACCGTTCCGATTGCTAGAAGACCTTATAAGATGGCACCCCTAGAACTAGCCGAGCTTAAGAAACAACTCGATGAGTCCTTGAAAAAGGGTTTCATCCGACCTAGCTCATCTCCGTGGGCTTGCCCCGTCCTATTCGTCAAGAAGAAGGATGGTACGGACCGGATGGTTGTAGATTACCGACCTGTCAATCTGGTCACAATCAAGAACAAATATCCGCTTCCCAGGATCAACGACCTGTATGATCAGCTCGCTGGATCCTCAGTCTTCTCCAAGATGGATTTGAGGTTGGGCTACCATCAAATCAAAATCAGAAACGGGGACATTCCTAAAACGGCATTTGTTACTCGTTATGGCCAATACGAGTACACCGTCATGTCCTTCGGTTTAACCAACGCTCCAGCCACCTTTTCTCGGTTAATGAACTCAATCTTCATGGAGTATTTGGATAAATTCATCGTAGTTTATCTCGATGATATACTCATCTACTCCAAGAACGAGGAAGAACATGCCGAACATCTAAGGCTAGTGTTGAAGAAACTTCGAGAGCATCGCCTTTATGCCAAATTTTCTAAATGTGAATTCTGGTTGTCAGAAGTGACCTATCTGGGTCATGTAATATCTGGTAAAGGTATTGCTGTTAACCCTGAGCGATTTCAAGCCGTCCTTAACTGGACTCCACCTGAATCGGTCAAGCAAGTTCGGAGTTTTCTAGGCTTAGCGAGCTATTGTCGTCGCTTTGTCGAGAACTTCTCCAAAGTTGCCAAACCTCTAACCGAACTCCTCAAGAAAGATAAGAAGTTCGAGTGGACTCCACAATGTGAGCACAGCTTTCAGGAACTGAAAAGACGCCTGACTTCTGCTCCCGTACTGGTACCGCCAGACTTCTCCAAGGACTTTGTTATCTACTGCGACGCCTCGCGACAAGGACTAGGTTGCATTCTCATGCAAGATCGACACGTAATTGCCTACGCTTCACGGCAATTGCACCCACATGAGGAGAATTATCCTACTCATGATCTAGAGCTTGCAGCTGTAGTCTATGCACTTAAAACCTGGCGACATTACCTCCTCGGTAATCGTTGCGAAATATTCACTGATCACCAAAGTTTGAAGTACATCTTCACCCAACCGGATCTGAACCTCAGGCAAAGACGTTGGGTTGAGTTGATCACAGACTTCGATTTAGGGATAACCTACAGCCCAGGGAAAGCCAACGTCATGGCTGATGCGCTAAGTCGTAAATCTTATTGTAACAACCTGATGTTACAACAAAGTCAACCGCTTCTCCATGAGGAATTTCGGAAGCTTAACCTTCACATTGTTCCTCAAGGTTTTCTTTCCACCTTGGTGGCAAAACCTACCCTTACGGATCAGATTATCAAAGCACAGAAGGTAGATCCGGGAATCTCCCGCATCAAGAGAAACATTTAGAAAGGAATTGCGAATTGCTTCTCCATTAATGATCAAGGGGTCGTATACTTCGGGAATCGACTAGTGGTTCCCAAAGTGCGAAACCTGAGGCGTTTGATCCTTAAGGAAGCTCATGAATCTCCTCTCACCATTCATCCCGGTAGTACTAAGATGTATCAGGACCTACGCCAGAGGTTCTGGTGGACTAGGATGAAGAGAGAAATTGCTCAGTATATTGCAAATTGCGACGTCTGTCGTCGTGTAAAAGCAGAGCATCAACAGCCTGCTGGCACCCTTCAACCCCTAGCTATTCCTGAATGGAAATGGGATAAAATTGGTATGGATTTCATTACCGGTTTTCCCAGGACCAAGAGAGGGAATAATGCTATTTTCGTCGTGGTCGATCGTCTTTCCAAAGTAGCCCATTTCTTGCCTGTTCGTGAGAGTATAACCGCTAGTCAGCTGGCAGACTTATACATCTCCCGAATAGTGTCCCTTCATGGTGTTCCTTTGGAAATTAACTCGGATCGAGGAAGTCTTTTCACCTCTCGATTTTGGGAAACTTTCCAAAATGCTATGGGAACTCGTCTCTCCTTTAGCACCGCCTTCCACCCTCAGTCGAGTGGTCAAGTGGAATGCGTCAACCAAATTCTAGAAGACATGCTTCGAGCCTCTGTTATCTCGTTCGGAATGGACTGGGAGAAGTGCCTTCCATTTGCCGAATTCGCTTACAACAACAGCTATCAATCTAGCTTGGGTAAAGCCCCTTTTGAAGTTCTCTATGGACGACGGTGTCGAACACCCCTTAACTGGTCAGAGACCGGGGAAAGACAATTCTTTGGCCCGGATATGATTCAGGAAGCAGAAGAACAAGTTCGCATCGTTCGTGAAAAGTTGAAAACAGCCCAATCTCGTCAAAAGAGTCAATATGACCGAAAACATAAGGCTATGACTTTCGAGGTTGACGAGAAGGCTTATCTTCGGGTCACCCCTCTGAAGGGAACCCATCGTTTCGGTATCAAAGGCAAAATGGCTCCTCGTTACATTGGACCTTTTCGCATTCTCGCCAAACGAGGAGAAGTTGCCTACCAGTTGGAACTACCTCCACATCTCTCCAGAGTCCACGATGTCTTCCACGTTTCTCAACTCAGGCGTTTCTTCTCGGATCCTATCCGTGAAGTGGACCACGAAACGCTTGATCTCCAAGATAATCTTACATATCGAGAGTACCCCGTTCGTATCCTCGATCAGGCCGAATGTATCACCCGACGTCAGAACATCAAGTTCCTCAAAGTACAATGGTCGCACCATTCTGAGGATGAAGCAACCTGGGAAAGGGAGGATCGTCTTCGACTTGAGTACCCCGCCTTCTTCCCGGAGGAACCCAAATCTCGGGACGAGATTCTTTTGAGTGGGGGTGAGTTGTCACACCCTAGCTAGTCATGCATTAGAGTGTTGCATCATGTTTACTCTTTCATCAGAAACTTGAAATGGGGATCTGTGAAACCCTCAGAATCATTTTGAAAATGACCCAAATAAAAAATTTCTCCAAAAGGGTCCAAGAAAATGATCATGTTGCTCTCTGAAAATATTGGACAGAGATAAAAATCAAACCAATATTTTTAGTGGCTCATGGACATTTATTTTGGGCATTTGGAATTAATGCATAAATATTTGCATTGGAAATATATTTATATATATATTAATATATGTCCAAATATTATGCCAATTATAAAGGAGCTCTGGAATAATATATCTAACCCCTGCAAAAATTGGCATAAGTTAAATAAATGATTTAATATATTATTTAAATCAAAACAAATGTCAGAAATTAGAAAACAGAAAAAAAAATAAAAGGGAGAAGCTTACCTGGGCTCCTCCCTGTGCAGCCCATCCAGCTGGCCGGCCCAGCCAGCAGGCGGCCCAGCCCGTCTCCCTCCTCTGTCGTCTTCGTCCCGACAGAGGGAGGGGAGTGTGGCCGGCGCGCGCGCGCGCCACCGCGCCACGCCACCTCTCTCCCTGCCTGCCTGCCCTCCCCTCCTCGCCTCGATGCCCCTGGACGACGCCACGCCTCCCCCCCTGCTCTCTCTCACTCGCCCCGGCTCTCCCCTCCTCTCCCTCGCTCTCTCCCTCACACGGCCGAACACCACCGTCGCCGCCGTTCGCTATAGCAGCCGTCTCCGGCCACCCCTCGCTCCCCCGACTAGCTCA